>NW_027491613.1:600000-1068924 GCF_021521415.1 Bidens hawaiensis | reverse complement strand
CGGCGACGGACGGTGGGTGGTGGTGGTTGACGGTGGTGGTGGGTGGTGGGTGGCGGCGGACGGTGGATGGTGGTGGTGGTGGTGGCGGACGGTGGGTGGTGGTGGTGGCGGACATGGGGTGTTGGTATGATGTTAAGAAGTATGAAGAAGTGTGAAGATGGTGATATTAGCTTATTTTTTAAGACCATAAAAGCAATTTTCAGATTTTTTTAAATTAAAATAAACAGTCTTCAAGAGCTGCGCGCCCGTAGACATAGGCTCCTTGCAGACCTTATAAGCAAAAACAAACACAACATATGTGTAGTGGTTTTCACTAAAGAGTTTAGTTAAAATGTCACTTAAGCGTTATATAGACAAAAATGAATTCACTAATTAACCCCCCCTTTCCTTAAATTAATGGTCTGTTTGGTATGCTGTAATCGAATGAATGAGCGAATGAAATGGACATGAGAATGAAATGGATAAATATATTAAATGGATCATTACTATTTTATTGTCGCGTTTGTTTACTATGTAGGAATGAATTGATTTTCCCTCTAATAATACATAATATTAATAATATGAATAATCATATTAACTTATGTTTAGATCCACGCCTTTCAGCGAGATTATAAAACTGAATAAATATAAACACAAAAATGTTAAATCAAGCATACGTGTTGACTCGTCAAATAATAATTATAAGACACAATAACAACTTTAATATGATAAAAGTTATATTATACTATACAAACATAACGATAACTAGGTTAGAATCCGTGTTCAGCACGGGCTGTTAATAGAATAGAAACATCAAATCGATAACTTTCCATTTTTCCCCGCCAAAACCAAATTCCATTTCTCATATTGTTCCATGAGGTATAGAACAGTCTACATAGACAAAATATGACATATCAATATTAATTCCTCTTGCATTATGTTCGTTAATTGGTCTCCAGGAGGTTCACCCAACTGAAAAGAGGAACACAGATAAATCAAGAAACTCATTTAAATTTGCGTTGAAAGCAACATGTTAAACAAATTACTACAAATGCCACATGGATTTTTTTTAAAGAAAACTTTTATTAACAACCAGTCCGCCAACTCTGACTCCAAGAAAAAGAAAGAGCCACGGCAAACTAAAGCCTATTACATCACTTTAAATTTACACCACGAATTCCAATCTATACAACCCTTTTTATATCTACATCTAAAACAAAGGAAGCTTAGAATTTTTATCTCCACCACCACTTCCGTAACCTTCAACTTTTTATCCGAAAATATGCGATCATTTCTAGCTTTCCAAAAGCTACATGGATCTAAAAGTAATTTCTCTAACTTGCCCATGAATGCTATAGAGGTAGGGTATCAAAAAGACCCAAATACCCTTAAGTATCACTCGCGGGTCAGAGAGGAACCCCTCAGATATCACCCGCGGGACATACGGATCACCCGTTTAACCGTCTAAGGAAGAAACACCCACATGACGTATGCGGAAGCATCCTGGCACCCTCAGAAGTCATCCGCAGAATGGAGTACCCGTCCGCACAAAATGACCGGGAGGCAATGCCAACATGACAACTGTAAATAACTAATTACCTTCTAGAAGAATAACCACGATTGTTAGTTGGAGAATATGTGACCCATCAACCAATGAATGGAGGACACTTGGCTAGGTTGTTATAACCATGCACATGGCCAGGGTTTGATCAGTCCTATCATAGGGTGACACGTGTCCAGGTTGTTATACCCATGCACATGGGACGTGTAGCTCAACCTATCAAAGGGACACGCTTCCAGACGGTTATTGAGATCTTCTAGAAAAGGACAGCTGGCACAATCACCTTCCCACATCCTTCGGCTATAAATACATTGTCAACCTGCATGAGGTATTCATTCATTCATTCACATACACTCTCACCATACTTACTCTCATACTTTAGTATTTTCTCTCTTATGAATTGTACTGATTCTCACGCCGGAGGGTGGTTAAGAATTGTAGACCCCCCTCTTGTCCTTCCCGTGACGAGACTCACGGTGTATGTTTTGTAGGTTCCGGTCATTGGACTTTGGGAAGTTGTACTCATATTGTATTGGTTGTTAGCATATCCTACCCCGTGGACTCATTGGATCCAGGACCCGTATAGGGGAACGGATCCGTGTTTCTTCATTGGCGCCATCCATTTTGGTGTTAGAACTGCATAAAGTTTTCGTTGGTTTTTTGGTTCGTTCGATATGAGTAAACTTGCTGAGGGGCTGACCGGAACTCCTGCACCTACTTCACGTGTTACTAACACAGAAGTAGCTGAAGGTTTTGCTTCAAATGTTTTCGCACGTATCATAGCCCCGGGTTCACGATTCACCGATGTAACACCATGTGGTCGTTCCCTTGAACGTGTCACAGCACCAACTGGGCCAACTCCCACTAATTTAGGACAGGTTACGGCACCAGAAGGTTCCAATCTGGGTGACCTTAGACGAATTATGGGAGAGACTCGCCGAACTCGATCAGTATTGGATCTGGAGGACCATTCAGGCGATTCTGATCTGGTGAGGACTCATCGACATAATTACAGATCTAGAGGACCACTATCTCCGGAAGAATGGCTTCGCGTATAACATGAGAGTTTGGCAGCTGAATACGAACGCAGAGTGCGCAATGAACGCTTTCATGCTTGCACTCTGACTTATGAAGAATCTCCCCGGAGATCTCTTTCTTCTCCACCAACAGTGCAAGGAAGTCAAATCCGTTATAGTCAACAGACGGATCAAGAGCTCGGTGAGTTACGGAGGTTACGCCCTCATCCTCGAATGGACATGTGGATACCATCTTATGTAGATGAGTATGATAGCTACGATTCGACTTATCACCTAGGAGACTTCAGTTTTTTACACTCGTGACAGCACGATGCGTCCGCGGGAGAAAAGCAGTCGCCCGCAGGATGTAGTCTGTCACACTGTGTACCATAGTGACGCGGGAGAAGATTTCACTAAACCGTATCGCCCAGCAGCTTTTGCTGAGAAATCAAAGTTCATAACAAGCATCTCTACAGCCCCTTTTCCTGTCAATGCTAAGATACCTACATCGGTGGGTAAATATAATGGAATGACTGATCCAAGTGATCATCTTCAAAACTTTGTGGCGGTAGGTGGTGTTAGCGGATGGACGCTTCCCTATTGGTGTCACATGTTCGCATTGACACTAATAGGTGGCAGCGCGAGAATGGTTTGAAAAGTTACCTGATGGTCAAATTTCCAGCTGTGATGACCTGGTGAAAAATTTTTCTCAACAGTTTAGCCAGCAAAAGAAACATACTCGTGACCAGTCAGAAATTTTGGACGTTGTCTGCCGAGATAACGAATCCGTGGAAGATTTTATTACCAGATTCAACAACGAAAGTCTAAACATCGGCGGAATAAGCAAAGATATGATTCGCGGTGCCTTCCGCAAGAATGTCAAATGTGATGCGTTGATCCGCACATTAACAGGTAGGGATGGAATGCCAAAAGAATGGGACGATATCATGACCGCGGTAAAGTTGTTTGCCAGAACTGAAAAAACATTGGGTACAACAATTCAAAGTAAAAATTAAAAGTAGGGTTCCAAACTCCACGACCCAATAAACGGGCAAAGGGGCCAATTTGGTCAAGACTTTAGCCAAACACGGAAGTATCGAAACCATTCGATGCAAGGTCTCTCATTGGCAACAAAAACAAAGCGGGACCCTCGAATCGATGGGTCCCAACAATTGGACTCCACTTTCAAAGACTCCTGCTGAAATCCTCACCACAGAAAATGTGATTTTCAGGAAACCACAGCCACTCACGAGGAGGTCGTTCCTAGATGCCAAGAAACATCATTCGTTCCACGATGACATCGGTCTTCACACGAACGAATGTAATGCATTGAAAAGCGAGATTGAGGCGGCTGTAAAGTCCGAGAAACTTGGACATTTGGTTAAAGGTGGGAAGCCCGGGACTGGTAAGGCTCCCGCGCGAGATAATTAGGGCCCGCTAAAAAAAGCAAGTTAAGGACTTAAATGTTCATATGATCCAAGGCGGATATAGGGTTGGAGGAAAGAGACGAGAATCCGATGATGAAGAGTGGAAGAATGAGCCAGTGATTTTTCCACGAATCAAAGGAGGTCCTAGTAACAAGAACCCTTTGATCATCACTGCCCTCTTCGGCCACTATCGCTCACAATATGTTTTCTTTGACACTGGTAATACATCTGACATCATGTACGAACAGTGCTTTGAGAAAATCGACGAGAAGATAAGGAGAGGTTGGAGGGGAGGTAATGCACCCACGAGGGGTAATCTCCTTCCCGGTAACTCTAAGTGACGGAATCCATTCAAGAACCGAGGAGGTTGAATTTTTAGTTTTACCAGAAACATCGAAGCATGCCATCATTTTGGGGTGTGAAGCGATCAGAGATTTCAATGCTCATCCCTCCACAGCACATGGTGCAGTTGGAATTCCAACTCGTACCGGAGTGGCTATCATTCATGTCAATCGCCATTGTTTCGCGACAGAAAGTTCTAAGCCCAGCAAGATTCCGAAACAAACCGGCGGACTAAACTTGAGAAATGGGTGTTAAACAAGAAATTCCCATAACAAATTGTAACAATTGGACTTGCTATCTCTGAGATAGTGAGGACTTTTTTGAAACTGTTGTTAACAAAGAACGTTGATGTCTTCGCATGGCAACCCACGGATATGACTGGTGTCCCTCGGACTATTGTTCACACCAATTGTCCAGAAAAAACGTAAGATGGGTCCGGAACAAACAAAAGCAATGAATGAACAATTCAGGACCTCTTACATGCAGGAATTATTCGTCCAATTCAATATCAGACTTGGGTCGCCTCCGGTTATTGTTCCTAAGAGCAATGAGACATGGCGGATGTGTATAGATTTCAAGGATCTAAACAAGGCGTTGTCCCAAATACTGTTATCCATTGCCGAAGAACGATCTCAAAGTTGATGTAGTGGCTCCATTCAAATTCAAATGATTTTTAGACGCCTGCAAAGGTACCATCAAATCCGCATGGCGGTGGGAGTTGAAGACAAGACGACGTTCCGAACAGACCAAGGCACATTCTGCTATAAAATGATGCCATTCGGTCTAAAAACGCGGGAGCCACATACCAACGATTGATGGACATAGCATTTAAGAATCAGAATGGTCAAAACTTGAAAGTTTATATGGATGACCTTGTAATCAAAAGCAGTGAGGAAGATCAAATGTTTGAGAGATATCGAAGAGACATTCGAAACCTTAAGGAGTATCAACATGAAGCTGAATCCAGCTAAATGTTCGTTCGGGATGGAAGAAGAAAAATTTCTTGGAGTAATTGTTACCGATGCGGGCTTCAAATCTAATTTAGATAAAATCCAAGCCGTAGCCCGTATGCATTCTCCTTCCTCCCTAAAATAGGTTCAGACACTTAATGGTCGATTGGTTGCCTTGAATCGCTTTTTAGCGAATCATGCGGCTAAATCTTATCCGTTCGTCTCAACATTAAGAAACTGCCTCAAGAAGGCACACTTCAAATGGACTCCGGAAGCTTAACAAGATTTTTTAGAAGTCAAAAAATGTCTAATGGAGTTGCCCACTCTAACAACACCTTCCGCGGAGGAACCTTTGACGTTATACTTATCCGCCTCCGATATTGCCATTGGAGCTGTACTCCTGACGGATAGAAAGAACGTTTAGACACCGATTTATTACGTCAGCAGAACATTATTGGACCCAGAGACCAGGTATTCAATGTTGAAAAACTCGTTTTAGCACTGGTCTATGCTGCCGACGCCTCTGCATATACTTTCAGGGGCACCCCACTAACTGGATACAAACTCAAGAACGTTCTGAGTAAGCTAGAATTGTCTGGGCGATTAGCGAAGTGGGCCATCAAGCTGGTGTGAACATGCGATAGAATATAAACCCAAGCCAGCAATTAAAGGGCAGGTGTTGGCGGACTTCGTCACTGAGGTCCCACGGCACACAGAGAAGGAATGTTTGATTGAGCAGCAACCCAAGCACCTCTTGAACAGGGACAAATTTGGTCACTATTCACGGATGGGGCTTCAAGCAGCGAGGGATCTGGCGCAGGCCTCAGGCTAGTCAATCCCGAAGGTCACGAATTTACATACGCCATAAAGTTAGACTTTAAGAGTACTAACAACGAGGCGGAGTATGAGGCTTTCCTAGAGGGCTTGCGGATAGCCAAAAAGCTGGGGATGAAACACTTGGAAGCCCGCGTGGATTCCATGTTAATCGCGGGACAGATCAATCGCACGTACGACGCAGAGAATGATGTAATGGCTTCATACGTGTCACAGGAGAAAGATTTGATGCTTCAGTTTTCTTCATGTAAAGTAATTCACATAAAACGAAGCGAGAACAAGTCAACGGATGCCCTTACTAAGTTGGCTTCAACGAATTTCGAACACTTTGCTAAGGACATCCGCATTGAAATATTGGACCGCCCATTTGTCCCGCAACATCAAGTTTTGGTAATTCAAACGGGAGTAGAATCTTGGATGACGCCCATCATAGCATACCTGTCATCAGGAGCTCTCCCCGAAGAAAAAATCACGGCCCGAAAGATAAAACACAAGGCCTTGAACTATCAGATGCATGACGGTGTATTATACCGACGTTCCTTCCTCGGTCCACTACTTAGATGCGTGGATGCCGAGGACACGAACTATTTAATCAGAGAAGTTCATGAAGGCATTTGTGGTCTTCACGCATGCCCGCGAATGGTCGTAGCGAAGCAGATGAATGCCGGATATTATTGGCCGGGAATGCATCTGGACGCTGCGCATGAAATCAGGAAGTGTGATTCATGCCAACGTCATGCTCCCAACACGCTACGACCAAAGAACGAGCTCGTTCCAGTCACTTCAGCCTGGCCGTTCCAGAAATGGGCTATTGACATAATGGGACCTTCCCTGAAGCCCAGGACCGTCAAGTTTTTAATAGTAGCATCGACTACTTCACGTAGTGGGTAGAAGCCAAACCGGTTGCATCCATAACCGCAGCAAGTGTTTAGAAATTCCTTTTGGAATTCATAATATGCCGTTTTGGTCTTCCGCTGGACTAGTGAGTGACAATGGTACTCAATTCGCGGACAATGGGCTACAGGAATGGTTGAAAGAACTACATATCTCTCAAATATTCACATCCGTAGCCCATCCGCAAGCGAATGGTCAGGTTGAGTGAACCAACCAGACAATTAAAGAAGGAATCAAAGCAAGGTTAGGAACTAAACGGACGGGTTGGGCTGACGAGTTGCCCCATGTACTTTGGGCCTTCCGCACCCAAAAGAATTCTAGTAATTCCGAGACCCCCTTTAGTTTAACCTATGGCACAGAGGCCATGATTCCGGCAGAGATTGGGATCCCGTCCGCAAGAGTTTTATCAATCGATAATAATGATCATGAACTCAGGATGAACCTTGACCTCCTCGAAGAGAGAAGAGAACTTGTATCGATCCGCGAGCACAATTATAAACGCCAACTACAAAAATATTATAATTCGCGGGTCCAAAAATGTGAGTTCGATGCGGGAGACTTTGTCTTCCGCAACAATGAAGCCTCCGTGCAAGTTGGCCCCAACTTGGGAAGGACCTTATAGAGTTAAACAGGTGTTATCTAAAGGTGCTTACAAGTTAGAAAAGTTGGATGGGACCGAGGTCCCTAGAACTTGGAACGGGGCCCAATTGAAGAAGTGTTACATATAGTACGTTTTTCCTTTTTGGCCTGCGTGCCCACATAGATTAGCAAAACACATGTATTTTCATCTTTTGTAATTCGGCTTATGCCTAATCTATGGAAATTTTATTTCAGTCACATGTAATATGTATTATTATGTAATCCTTTATTGGCAAACAAGAAGATCCTACAAACACTTATATTATGAGGAATAAGACAAAGTGTACCGGATGGAACAAAACTTCTTTATATATGCAAATGGGATTACAACAAAATTGATAAAAAAAAGAGAGGAGAAAAATATATATACAAAGGAAGCTATGCCGACGATGCGGCGCCTTCGTGCTCAGCGTTTTCGCCTTCCGCATCGTTCTGGTAATCCTCATCTTCCTCAGCAAGACCAAGGAGATCTTTTAGCTGATATATGCTATCCTCCTTATCCGCAAGCTCAGATATCTGCTCCGCAAGAGAAAACTTTAAAGTATCAAAAGTTTTTGTATTCTGAACAAGTACGGCAGCAGTATCTTGGCCGTACAAAACATATTCTTCCGGAATCTTGGATTCTAAAGCAAATTTGTAGCCTTCCTGGAAGCCTATTTGATGGCCAGCTTGTTTGGACGCATTCAAAAGAATGGCGACACAATCCCCGAGTTCATCACTCGCCCGGACTTGGGTGATAACCTGGCCAATAAAATGTAAGCAAGTGTTTCACGAGTGATCATGACAATATAAAAACACAGTTACCTGGGGATTCCTTCCGCCAACAGCCATTTCTTATCCACCTTAGCTCGGGAAAGCTACATATTATGACCCGCACATTCTAAGGCATGTTCCCGGCTCTTAGCAGCAAGATCAGTCAAACGCTTGTCTTTGGCCGCTGATTTAGCCCGTAGAGTTCTTACCAGCTCAGCTTGTTCTTCCAACTGTTTTTGGAGAACAGCTTTAGCTTCCTCAGTGGCAGAACGAGCAACCTTCTCGGCTTCCAGCGCATGGCAGCTCTCCCGAGCTTCATTTATAGCCTTAAGGGCTTCTTTCTTAGCATCGGACGATGCAACCACCAACTCGTCCCATGGCTCATTCGTGGCCAAACAATCCCGGCTTATCTCCAGGCTGGTTTAAATAGTATCCGCCAGATGATAAGAACGTGAGTTCAATAACTCTTGGCGAATACGTTGTTCTGCGGGAGGAAGGCTCTCCTGCAAGTATTCAAAACATGCATCCGCATCGTTTAGCGTTGTATTTTGGCGTAAAGACCAATGCGGACGATGTATGGCAGCCTCCTCCTCTTGAGGGGACGGAGATGCTTGACGCCCATAGGTGAACGCACTGACCCCTCCTTGATCTCTGAAGTGATGAACATTGAAGGAGGGTGACATCATGGGATCCTCAAAATTCCAAATCTCCTTCTCTTTGAGAGGAGATGTATCGGTCACGATTATCGGATCGTTGGTAGTGTTAGGTGGTGGAGACGGAGGTAAAGTTGAGCTTTTTAAACCTGAAAGTCAGGGCCATTGTAAGATAACAATCGCCCATCAAGAAAATAAGTCTGTCATAATATAATTATCAAAACTCGAGGAATGTTAAATTTACCTAAAGAAATATCCTTGGAAGAAATTTCTTGCAAGCAATCTTCCAAATTTACTGTCTTCTACTTCTTGGACGGGGCAACCTTGGCAGGCTTAATTTACGTTTACCAGCCGCCTTGGAAACACCCGCGCCAACAGCTTGAGACGCTCCCTTGATGACATCATCATCAACAGTCTGTTGGTCACCCTTAGCGGTGACATCAACACCTTCATTGTCCGCCGCTTGGCTGGTGGTGGCTTTCTGACGGGTCAGACCTACAGTTGAATGCATGGCGTTAGTAGCATCAACTGGTAAACTTCCCTCGCAGAGTGATGACTCCTCGCTAGAAGAAAAGAGTACAATCACTCCGCTTGAAGCAATAGCAGTCACGGGTGGGGGTTGTAAAATGCCCTCACCTTTCTGAATGAATTCTTGAAAAAATTCCTCACCTTTAGCGTACATCGCTTCGGAAACCACAGGATCTGAACGAAACGCGGTGGGAAAGAGAAAGTTGACGCATGTGCGTTCCAAGAAGGGTACGATCCTTGGATCGATTGGACGGCGCACCATCAATCCCCCTTCATGGTCCAATAGGGTATCGAAGGCGGAACCCTCACCTGTACAAACAATAATAAATGTCAGGAATCAGACACTTATCAATTGGAAATTGAAATAACACCAAACTTACTTTTATTGGGCCTCTCGTAATAAGGCTCCAAATCAGGGAATGGCCATAGGCGGCTTATCTTAACACTCACCATCGCCCCCTCGTGTATTGGGCGCATGGGAGTTGGCGTTGGGGTCAGTGTCGTGAACCACGAAAGACCCTCATGAGCAGCGGCAGGAACCACTAGCATCATTTCCTCCGCCTTGCGATGAGTCATCGCGAAAGGAACAACATCCTCTCGGATCCAGAAAAATTTTGGTTTCCAGCCATGGAGGCTGCGAATCCACTCCTTGCCGATGACTCCCTTCCTGGTGGTGGCAAAGCTATACCAACCATCGCGATAGGTCATCTTGTAAAAAATGCCAAACATGCCAACAGACGGTTCAAAGTCACGAGCTTGACAACAGAATTCGAAGTGTCGAATTCTTAACATCCCGAAAGGATGGATTTGTGATATATGAATTCCGTGGGTTGTCAAGATTGACTGCACAAACCTCGTCATTGGTATCCGGAAGTTTCCCGTCGTAAAATGATCCACATAAACAGCCATTTTCTTCGGAGGTGGATTGGTTGCAATAGAAGCATTCGCCAGACGCTCCGGCTCCCACTCTGATGCTAGGCCATATACGTTAACAACATCGTCATAATCTTTCTTCTTGAGGTTCACAACGACCTCATGAATAGCAGGAGCACTCTTATTATCTCCCGCCATCTGAATAGATCGGTATATTAAGAACTTAGAGAACAACTTTAAAAAAAAATGGAATAATGGAGACGAAGAAATCTCAGATATGCTTTCGATAAGAAAAGTGGAGAAATTTGTAAATGATAATGATTGAATGGAAGGTGTGTAAGATCTATTTATATGCATCGCAATTAATGCAACTGATGGATTGCCATAGGAAAGAGAAAAAGTGTACCAATAGATGATGGACACGTCAGGCGGGAAAGACGAAAAGTGAGAACAGGCTGTCAAAAGGCGTTGCACACTTCCTGTCAGTTATCTCACTATATTTCTCTTTCCGCCACGTCACTATAACCATCCCACTTGCAATAATTTAAATTATTGATAAGGCAAAAATATCTCAAAAGATATTTTCTTACAATAATATAATATTCACAAAAATTTCACTTTCATTCATAATCAAAAGATAATTACAAAATATGGAAGTAAATTACAAGATCTGGTTTATCCTATCCTATGGATTAGGAGCTACAATATCTTCAGGAGGAGTTGGTGGCGTGTCCTCAGACGAGGCGTCCTCAGACTCATCGTCAAGATAATTCCTCAGTTGTTGCACACCATCATTGGCTGAGGCAAACTCCGAAAGCATATTTTGCAGCGGGAACACCAGACTGTCATATTCCTTAATTCGCAGGTCGTATTCTTGCTTCACATCGAGACCTTGAAGCGGATGATTTTCAAAAGAACGCCCGGATTGAGCGTACATCATTCCTTTGTTAAAACCCGTCACTTGGCCAAGTTGGGTTGATGCGGTCATCAAGTTAGCAAAGCTATCAGCCAGCTCCAAACTCCCTTTAATGTGCCGAATGACCTGACAAAGGCAAAAAAGTGATTCATTAGCATAGATAGCATTAGATGCATAACCATGAACGGATAAAAGAAACTTACAGAGTCAAGTCCTCGCGTGAGGAACCATTGTCAATCTTGTTCGGCGCGCTCTGCTCTGCTCCGAAGCTCTCGTAGTTCATCGGCCATTCTTTGTCTGTCATCAGAAGCTTCGATGGCACGAGCTTCCGCCTCTGCACGAGATTGCAGCAAGGAGTCATACGCAGATTGCATTTCAGCAGCACTTTTGTCCTTAAGATCAGCTTGCTCCTTTTGCAACTTCAGCTCTGGTTCAAGCTCTTGGATTTTGGTGCCTTGGCGGGCCACTTGGTTTTCCAATACAGAATTAGCCTCGCGCGCCTTAGCCAGGTCCTCTTTCTTCCGCTGAGCATCGCCACGGGCAGCCTCAAGCGGAGAATTTTGCTTATCACAGGCTTCCTTCCACTAGCGGGCAGCGGCAGAATTCCGGTCTTTCTCACCCTTAAGGGCGATCTCGGCATCCGATAGTTTCCATTTCGCCGTGTTCGCCGATGACCGATGCTCCCTCGCTTCCTTTCTAGCTTCCTCGATAGCTCGAGAAGCTTCCCTCAGTTTACCACCCACCGTGCGCCACTCGCGTAATATTTATTTTCCACAAGCCAAAGCGTTGGAAAAGGATGAAGAAAAGTCAGTATGAAGATCATGGCGAGAGCGTCCATGTTGGTGAACTCGTTCCGCGGGAGGAACACACTGACTAACGAACGTCATACAGACGTTCGGATCAGTAAAACGGGATCCATTGACAATGTCCCAATCAGGGACGAACAAACTATAATCCTCACCCAGATTCGTTCCTCGGAAATAACCAGAACTTTATGCACGGAGGCGAACCGGGATTGAGGAAGATTGCTGAGGAACACCATGTGTTGTTTCTCCCCCAACATCTTGGACAGATGGTGTAAATCGAAATTCTCCCCCTGCACCTCTAGGCAGAGGAGAAGAAACATCAAAAAGTTGTGGAGGAGGGCGAGGCGGAGATTCATCAGTCCTAAAACCCACTGCATTCACAGCCGGGTTATTCTCCTGAAACACAGTAGCATCCCCAGTTTGAAAAAGGTAGTCAAAAGAATCGTTGGGCCCAGGCTGGAGATGCGACCCCTCCACATGTGCCTCAGTAAGAGGAGTAGGAGGCCTATCTTTCATTTCTTTCTCGGGAGGAGGAGACGGTTGTTTCTCAAACGTAGGAGTCGGCGATGGTAGCTTTTCAGACACGTCATCTCCGATAATCAACGGATCTGCACAAGAGAATAACACTCAACTACCAACTAAAGCAGTAAAATACAAAAATTAAAGTACGTACCAGTTACCGTCTTCATACGATCAACAAGATTAGACTGCTTTTTTAGAACGATGAGTACTCCGCTTCTTTTTCGATGATCCTTCTCTGGCGTCCGCAGTACTTGCGCCCGCATCACTCGCCTGAAAGGACTTGAAAGTCCTCTTTTTCTCCAACTCTGCCAATAAGTGTGAGACAGAGGAAATTCAGAGGTATCATCATCAGAGCTCCCTTCTTCTTGAGTGGTAGAACCGTCACTCGACGAAAGAATAACGATCGCCCCACCAGAAGTAAGAGCATTAAGTGAAGGAGGGTTTAAAACATACGCACCTGATTGAAAGGTTGCGTCCGAAACTAAGGGTTCGGCTCGCACCTTTGTTGGAAAAAGAAATCGGTCCTTAGTCTTTTCAAGAATAGATCTGTCACCCGCATCACGAATGCGTTTCCGGGTACAACCCCTATCCTCAAAAAGAGCGTTGAGCATTGAACCTGGTCTTGAAAACGAAAACATGAAAAATCAATCATAAAGTTCCGAGCAAGAGGAAGAAAGAGGGTAACTTACGTTCATCCAGACCAACGAAAACAGGTTCCAAGAACTCAGATGGCCATAAGCGGCTCATGCCTGCCCAGACAAGAGCTTCCTCAGTTAACGCCCGCATCGGCGTCGGTTCCGACACTAGGACACGAAACCAATCGCGACCCTCGTGAGAGGCCGTGACAATTTTCGGAAGCGCTTCGGTGGCCGGACGTCGTACCATAGTGTTGGATACGACGTCCTCAGATATCCAGAAAAACTTCTCGCGCCAATACTTGGAGCCTTTCTCGATCTCGTAACCAATGCTCCTATGGAAAAGACCCTGACATGTGTACCAGCCACCACGGTTGGCGAATCGATAAAAAACAGGAAATCGGTCAAGGTGAGGTAGCATCCTATGTGCCGTACACACGAATTCATAGTGTCGAATCCGCATAATGGCACGAGGATGTAACTGGGATATCATATGCACTCAAAATTTTCATTAAAAACTTTGTAATGGGAAAATGGAAATTCCCATAGACAAAGTAGTCAGCGTACACAGCCATCTTGCCGGGAGGTGGCAGACTAGCTATAGATCCGGCAGAGGGGAACTCAGGTCCCCACTCCGGCGGAATACCGTAGGTTTCTATTAACTTTTCGAAGTCAGATCGATCCAATTGAATCTCCACTTCATCAATTTCATATTGACCGGCCATCGTTTAACAGAAGAAATGAAGAACAATGAACAGAACTTGAAGGAGATTTAGTAGTTAATCGAAATCTTCAGAGAGAAAAAGAAGAAAGAAAATCCAAAGAAATCAGGGGTGAATAAACTTCGAAAGGAAGTTAACTCCCACTATTTATACCCATCGCAATTAATGCGATGGGATAGGCACAGTGGAGTGAGAAAATCTTCATCCATTCAACAATCGCCACGTCACGCGGGAAATTCGAAAAAGGGAAAAAGGTGAACAGTCGGGTACAGTGACAGCCGGCATAACGTCCCATCACATGCCCACGTGCCTGCGAGTGGTCAACTTGTCCTTTTTCACGATTATCCACAACAACAGAAGATATTTTCTACCAAACCCCTAAATTCAAAAACCCCAATTTTACCGTAAGTCCAAAATTTCACCCGCATAAAAGCTTCACGCGGAAGAAACACTGGACTGGGGGACTTATAGATGTAGGGTATCAAAAAGACCCAAATACCCTTAAGTACCACTCGCGGGTCAGAGAGGAACCCTTCAGATATCACCCGCGGGACATACGGATCACCCGTTTAACCGTCTAAGGAAGAAACACCCACATGACGTATGCGGAAGCATCCTGGCACCCTCAGAAGTCATCCGCAGAATGGAGTACCCGTCCGCACAAAATGACCGGGAGGCAATGCCAACAAAACAACTGTAAATAACTAATTACCTTCTAGAAGAATAACCACGATTGTTACTTGGAGAATACGTGACCCATCAACCAATGAATGGAGGACACCTGGCTAGGTTGTTATAACCGTGCACATGGCAAGGGTTTGATCAGTCCTATCATAGGGTGACACGTGTCCAGGTTGTTATACCCATGCACATGGGACGTATAGCTCAACCTATCACAAAGGGACACGCGTCCAGACGGTTGTTGAGATCTTCTAGAAAGAGACAGCTGGCCCAATCACCTTCCCACATCATTCGGCTATAAATACCTTGTCAACCTGCATGAGGTATTCATTCATTCATTCACATACACTCTCACTATACTTACTCTCATACTTTAGTACTTTCTCTCTTATGAATTGTATTGATTCTCACGCCGGAGGGTGGTTACGGGAAAACCCCTTCTTGTCCTTCCCGTGACGAGACTCACGGTGTCTGTTTTGAAGGTTCCGGTCATTGGAGTTTGGGAAGTTATACTCATATTGTATTGGTTGTTATCATATCCTACCCTGTGGACTCATTGGATCCAGGACCCGTATAGGGAAACGGATCTGTGTTTCTTCAAATGCCACTGCCCCCATCCGTATACACTTAACTAACTCACATGCAAGGGAAACGGTAACCATTTGTGCAATTATTCGGCTAACTTAGATTAGTAATAATCATAAATTAAATAATGAAGGTTGATTTATAAGCTAAAAATCTGACAAACATACTATAAATAACAAAATACTAAGCAAATTATAAATTAAAAACAAATTTAACTTTAGCATGTAAACAAATGCACAGCTCCACTCGGCACTGGTACTTAAAAAGGTTAGACGTAAAAATCCGAAAGAAAGTTAAATAAACCTAAGCATTGTCGGTCCCCTGCGTTGAGGCGGTCGGTTTTGGTTACGTAAAACAAAAAAAATAAAAGTTGAGGTAAACCAACAGGGTGGCGTCGGTCAATAAAACTCGATTATTGGTAAAACCAGACTGTTGCCGATCCCCCGTGTTTCGGTGGTCAATCTACGCGAATTTGATCAATTTTCGTCATGTTCGTTATGATACCATAACTAAAACAAAATCAGCATTTGGTCGGTTTTCGTTACATTTGTTACGGAATTGGAACTAAAACAAAACGCGTTGAGTTTGCGCGATTTCGGTCATCTGTCACGATCGTTACGGCACCGGAACTAAAACAAAAACAAAGAATACACAAAAGTCGTTTTTTTACGTTCTTACCGACCGGAACTACAACAAAAACGAAAAAAAAATAAATTAAAATAAAAACACAAAAGTCAAATTTGTTTACGTTCGTTACGGAGTGGAACTACAACAAAACCAAAAAAACACAAAATAAACCACCAATAAGGTGCCGCAAAATGGCTGAATCAGGGTTTTGCGGCACCAAAGTTTCAAATTGTTATATATAATAATTCCTTCAAGCATGTTTGTTAATTGTTATATATCGTTTGTTATATATATATATGTGGTAGTTGTTGGATGCCATTTCAAACATCAAACCTAATTGGCAAGATCCATGTTAACTCATCAATATAATCAAAATCGACAAAAGAAGCACGAACACACAAAAAACAATTTTTCTACCTAGCTGATGTAATGCATCTGGATTAATTTCACCTCTAATTACCTAAAACTCTTAACCTAATCTATTGATGATAAAAAATATGTCAAAAACTAATCCCTAATAATTCAATCGATCAGACCGATGACAACCAATGACGGAACAGTTGTTCATCTTGATCATCTTCGTTATTATTTTTTACAACGGCAACTGTTGTTCTGTCCGGACCGTTGTTAATATATTTCAAATGGTGGAAGTGAAACAAATTTATAGGGGTAGGCTATAAAAGGATAAAAGTGGGGTTCCGCCATTTGAAATGGCGGAACACATGAAAAAAATGTCACTTCCTTCATTTGAAATGACGGAACACCAGAAAAACCTCCAGAGCTCATGACCAGACAACTTCTGACACGCTTTGCAACCATTGTGTGTTCCGCCATTTGAAATGACGGAACATTAGAAACCCAAAAATATCTTCTCTCCTATAAACGATTTCAATCATTTCATTTTTCCCATTTCTAAAAAATTTTCATTTTTATTTTAACAATCGAAGCTTTTTTCCATAATAAGAATAAAGTCATTTTCAATGGGGGGTCATAATGCCTTCATGGTATTAGATGGATGAAACCGTTAGTTCATTACTTAATACTTGGCTTCCTTCAAAAGTCGATATTTTTGGTTGGCGGGCAGAGTTGAACTAGATATCGATATTGGTGGCTCTCAATACAAAAAAATAACTTTACCATTCCTAATTACTTGTCGTTTACGCATAGGTCGACAAGTCAATGAACCATTTATTTTAGGGTTGTTATGTTCTAACAGTGATATGACAACATGTAAGTAATGTGTGTCAAATTCAATCGATCTTTGCCTTTTCATTTAGGGACCTTATTCATGAACTTAGAAACAATACAAGGTTTGTTTAGATCAAACTTCAAACTTTAGAATGAAATTAATGGTGTCTTGATAACTTGATTTTTCGATTCTTCATGTTTATCATATCCTTACTGCTAAAAATATACTTCCTCCGTCCCATTAAAAGTGTTTACATTTCCTTTTTTATTTGTGTTATTACAAATGTTCACTTTCAAAATTTATTAGCCAATTTCCAAGTTTACCCTCAAACACACACAACTAACATTAGTCATCATCATCATCATCATCATCATCATCGTACTCAGTATATCCCACCAATAACAAAGCTGTGGTAGGGTCTGAGGAGGGTAAGATGTAGACAGCCTTACCTCTACCCCTTAGGACCATAGAGGCTGCTTCTGGTGAGACCCCCGGATCGATGGTAGTTTTGCATTAAGCCTTGGACATAAGGCACATAACACTCAACCATTGGAACACCGTCCGATTAGTGCATGTACCCTTGTCTTTCGGCTATCAACGCTACCACATGATGCCTGATTAACCTTCTACCACTTTTAACATTTTTTTCAAGAGATTAGTAAAATAACATCAAAATTAGTGCGATTTCACTTTTGCCCACCCGAGGGCCCACATATATACATTATATGTGCGCACTGCAACCAGGGCAATTAATAAACAATGTTGATTGACCCAATTTTCGAGGGCATTATTGTCTTTGGTAAACAAAGAAAACAATAATTCAATTTACCTTAAATTTTGTGTTTTTCAAACTAAGACACTTGGAAGGGGATGAAAGGAATATGTAGTTAAGAAGTCAATAGTAACACTTTTTAAAATCTGCCGCCCAATAATCGTTTTTGAAGAACACATTTTCTATGAACTCCATCTTCACTTTGTTTTATTGGTAACTTTGTGAGTCATTTCTTTAAGCGCCATCCTCGATCTTTGAACATCCACGTTATCGTTAGCTGGCAAGGAATCAATTGCAGCTAATGCAAGGCTGACATGCTTTGCTGCTAGTTCTCTTGTTATTTGTATACCATTACTTTTAGCAAGATACCCGAGAGCCTGTATAACCGCAACGATTATTATTAACATTGAATAACTGATAATGAAATACTTTGTTAACAATTAGAAATTTTTAGTATCAACAAAAGGCTTAGTTTACACTTATATTTATAAAAAAAATTAGTTAAAATTGTGGCCTCCAATGCACATATTAGGAGTACAGTTATCAAGTCCTGGATCGATAATCAAACACGATATAAACAAATAACTCTTGTTTATTAATCAGAAAATCTAACTCTAAAAACTGATTACAATCTCTATCAAACCATAACTCGGTTTAACTCTTGAAGAACCCTAACTCGGTTACATCTCGTGTGTGTCTTTAGATGAACCTTAACTCGGTTGCATCTCACACCACACTCTCTATATAAGTCTAACTACATCTCGTGTGTGTCTTTAGATGAACCCTAACTCAGTTGCATCTCACACCACACTCTCTATATAAGTCTAACTACATCTCGTGTGTGTCTTTAGATGAACCCTAACTCGGTTGCATCTCACACCACACTCTCTTTATAAGTCTAACCATAGCTTGGATTATATAGACTAACCTAACTTGCTAGCCAAGACATTACCAATTATAATTAAAATACAATTAGGAAACATGATGTAATTAGGAAACATAACCAATTATGACATGTTTGTCATTATTGGTCCCTCATGTTCACCGACTTTTGACTTGGAGTCTGAAATTACTTCCAACAAGTTATACACATACGAATTCCATATTGGCAGGGTTTTCTAATCCTCGATCAATAACTGACCGTAATTTTGGGAACTCTTCTATCGCGTATATTATTGGAGCTGTTACAATTCCCTACAAAATGAGTTATCAAGAAGTTAATTTTATTTTGCATAACATTTTTCACTTTTCATTTTGATTTTGTAGCTATTTAATGTATTAAATATGATTGAAGAAACTATCATATCAAAATGATATCTAACTTGTTTTAGTAACAATATCGACGCCTTTCAGCCTGTTTGACCCTATCAACTGTCTCATTTTCGTTAAATTTCTAAACTTTACCCATTTGACGTGTTAAAGATATGATATAGTCTAAATCTGTTAAGACCTATAATGATTTTAAAGTAAATGGGTTAAAAAAAGAAGAAGAAATGAGTGGATACACGGCGTATATAAGATAATGAGCCTTTCCCAATAGACGATGAAGTGCTTGTGAAATCTAGAACATCATCAGTCAGTTTTAATGCCAACCCCTGCAAGAAACAAAAAAGATGAGTCGGTTATAAGCTACATTAGTCAGTTAAGGTAATATATATGTGTGTGTGGTGTGCTTCTAAGAATAATACCAGATTTTTTCCGTATTCGTACGCCAACAAAGCAACTTCGGTAGTTTGTCCGCTAAGAAGAGCAATGGATTTGCAGCTATTGGAAATTACTGATGCCCTCTTGTAATACGTCTTCCGCAAATAGTGATCCATGATGCAACAATAAATAAACAAACAAACTAAAATATTGTTCATGATATGATCCAAATACCACAAAGGACCCAATCTAAAAGAGAGGCCTGTAAGCAAACCTGTTATGAAAATTAAAAAGATTTGGATGGATCTTTTTCAAATATTATCAAGAATCTTATTTCTTAATTATCAAGAATCTTATTTCTTGATATGCAAGTTATTTTATTTTAGTTATGATTATTTTTCATAGTTTGATTATGTTTCCTACTTTTCTTGTTTTCTTTAAATATCATTGAACTTTTTAATATTAATCAGAGAATAATTATTTGGTTTTCTTTCTTCTTTATCTTATGTTTTTGGGAGACTTATGGTTGTCACAAATACACCGTATTAGTTCCTCTTAAAAAAAACACTCAACATGTAATTAACAATCAGCTACCACAAAGCGATTACAATAAAGTGGCTGGCAAAGCACACCTAGGCATAAAACAAAGCACACCTACAATGCTGCTCTACTGACGAGCACATTTGCATCATCTCCCCTGTAACAAGATGCTCAAGTGCCGTTGCTAGTAACACTACAACCTGCCACAGTGCCACCAACAAAAGAATATATAAAGTGAGAATATACAAACATAAATATATATAATAAATAGTTAAATACCCATATTTTAATTTTCAAAATATATATACCTCAGTGTTTTTCAAGGAAGCAAGGGTAACCCAAGCCTTAGAAAGCAAGAAATCCCCCGCCAATACTGAAATCTACATCATTTAAATTTAGGTACATGTATATCTTGCAATCATGCCTAATAAATGTAAAATGTTATTATGCTTTTAGAGCATCCACAACGCAAGATTTGTAAATGGTCGTTTATGGACGCGGCAGACAAAAAACAAGAGGGGGGGGGGGGGGGCAAACAACACACGTTGTGGGGGTCGTTTGTGGGTGCCCAAGGATGGACGATGAGGTGGGTCCCCCCACTCTCTCTCATACATATATATACACACATCTATAATATATATAAACGAAAACATAAAAATCCTATGTGTCGCGATGTGGTCGCTCCCTCTTTTTTTGGAGTCACCAGATTTACTTAATTTTTAAATGGAGGCTTCTCATTCATTTGACCCGAATTCACGGGTATGGGTCTTATCATACCAAGATATTTCTTAAACGGGTTATAATATCTCATTAAATTAAAAACTAATCTCACAAAATATTTGATATAAAAATCCTATAAAGTAGGGATATACTAAAAATTAATATATGATTTATTTTAAAAAAAAGATATATAATTTATAATTAAAAAACTGATTTTATAGTAAAAAAAATAAACGGGTCTTGGGTCTCATCAAACTCATATAGCTTTTAAACTTGTGACAATCGTCAATTTCAGGTTAACTCCGTTAACTCAACTCCGTCAATTCAAACTTAAGATCACTGAATCTGTAACGCACACTTCATTACATTTAAACTAGGGTTTAAATGACGCTTAACACTTACTACATGTGTAGTCTTTCGGGAATTACACCGAAACGCGAACGAGTTGACGCAAACGATTGGTGAATAAACGAAAAACGTCAAAACAGTAATTATGTGATAATTATGTGTTAGACTTATGTGTTATGTGATGACATGGTTATAAACGTTAACTCAAGATGTAAACAAGTTAGTTTAAGCTAGTTAAGTAATACTTAGAAGTGGAGGGGCCAAAGTGTAACATAGTATTATTATAAATACTAATAATAATAAACCCTAACTATTATTTTCTTTTCTCCCTAAATCCCGATCGGACTCCCCCCTTGGCTCCTTGGCTGCCGTCGACATACACACACATACATACAACAAATTTCAAGCTTTTGATTCAAGATTAAGGTGCTAGGAAGGTATAATCAACTATCCTATGCATCCTTTATACTTAATCTTGACTTTTATTGGGTTAATTACAAACCCTAGATGCCGATTTTTGTATGTTAGTGTGTTCATATGATTTTGTTTGAATTGATGATGTATTGATAACTAGAATTGATATTGTTACATGTTAATTGTTGTGTCTTTGATTTGAGTTCAAAACAAAAACCCTAATCATGTATGTAATGTGTAATTGATGTGCATGGATAGTGTTTATGGAGTCTAGAGTGTTATATGAATGCATGATGGTCCATAGATAGTTAACATGTTGAGTTTGGGTGCAAACAGTTTCTGGATAAATTGTGTTATTGATGTTTAAGTGACTGTAACGAAGTGTAAATGTGCAAATTGGTTGAGATTATTGATACTACAGTAAACTAGGTTGAGTCTAGTTTCTAAAGAATATAAACTTGTAATTTTTGGACAAGTAAAGGTTAACTTTTATGATTTTACAAGAACGGTGTGCAAAGCTGAGCTGTTAGACCTGCTGTTAGGTTGTTTTGTAAATGTTATATCTCATGAACTACGAGACCAATTGGGTTGGTTCCACTTCTGGAAGTTGACTTATTGAGTTAGGAACCTAACCCAAGTGGTCTTGCATTTATTGGATTTTTCGTTTAACGGGAATTTCAAATAACATTCTGTTGCGCATGAATTTGACTGTTATGAGTTTGCTGTAATGATTTGATGATTGTGAGAAGCCTATGTGGAATAAAAATATACTAAAATATGTTCTGGAAACCTAAGACATATATGCTCTTGCGATGATTTTTGGTAAATTAATTGTGATGCTTTGATCGGTGAGATAGTACAATCTTTCAAGTAGAATTTCTGTCTCGGTGAAACTAGCTGCTGAGTTTTGTGAAAATGCATGAAACATGATAATTGCTAATTGATTGTCATGGTTTGACCAAATTGCCCTCATGGGGAATAATGGCTAGTTAATTGTTATGTGTTGACCAAATTGCCCTTACGGGGAGTAATTGTTAGTGATGTACTTTATGAATACGTGACACGTAAATAATTGCTTACACATGTAACGTATCACAAATACACTTGTTAAAGTCACACACGATTCACAAACGAAACACGAAACATGTTATGTGCATAGGTATTATGTGCCGGGTCTAGAGACTCGATAATATTCCGACACTTAGAAAAATCTCTTTGTTGTTTTAGAACGCTAGAGAGAGTTTTTCTGTGACGCGCATCTTGGTGAATTATTTTGGGAATACTTCGCAAACAGTGAGTTTCACTTTCCCCTTTTAAATTTTTTAAACGCTTTTCACTTGGGGGAGATAACATACTCCGAAAACGCATTTAAGATTTTGTTAATATAGATTATATATCACTTGTAAAGACTAAGTGGCAAACGCGTTAACTAAAGTCCTTCATTCTCATCGAACCGTTTAATATTGGATAATAGCGAGTCATTGTTGAGTAGTACTACTGGGTTTGACAAACCCCACCCAACGCTAAACTCGACTGGAGGTCGAGTGGGTGTAATCTTGGCTAAACACATACCGTGGTCTGGATGACCTGGTGGCAAGGCAAATGATAAACAGTCAGCTTCGGTGTCGAACACTTAGTGATACTTGTTTTATAGGCTAGCTACCTATAGATATATAATTGACATAACACTATCTGGTAACGCTAAACGCTGTAACGCAAAACGCTGTAACGCTAAACGCTTAACGCAAAACGCTGAACGCAAACGCTAAACGCTTTATTTTTATATAACTTGTAAACTCACCAACCTTGTGTTGACACTTTTAGTATGTTATTCTCAGGTAGCCGAGGCGGGCGCGCGGTTTAGGAACATGCATTGCTTGAAACATTTTAATTATGCAAAATTATTTTAAACTATTATCATTGGGTTTTAAGTCGTCCTGCGTGACGTAACATTGTTTGCTATGGTTTTACGCTTCCGCATTTAATTACTCGTAAACGTTTTCATGGTTTTGAAACTTTGTTTTATGGTTTGATTATAACTAATGATTCCGATCCTGTTAGTTCACACCTTCTGACGGTAAAACTCCGTTAGTGAATTTTGAGGGTGTAACAAAACTGAGTTATAACATCTCATTTATTTGTGAAACAATTTATCATCAACCCATAAGTATATTATTAACTTTCATACAATAAAAAAAATAAAAATTCAAAAAATAAATAAATATTAAAAACAAATAATATAAAACAACCCCCGTAATACGGGGGGATAAAAACTAGTATGATATAATAGCGTTTGTGGAGGTTTGGTGTTGTGGAAAATGTAAATGTGTGTGTGGGGGGGGGGGGGGGGTTAACAAAAGTTTGGAATCTGATATGACGCTGAAATGATCATGGTATTATCACCTTATTTCCCATCACAAAGTTGAGAGAGCCCACCCCAGGACTTGTATCAGAGTCGTCAAATGCGTTGTCGTGAAGGAGACTGGCAACCTGAGATGACAAAACGTTAGTACTGTAATTAGTATTAGTTCCATTAACTAATAATATCAAAAGCAGGTCACATATATACGTTATAAAATAATATAAAGAAAAACCTAACATGAATCATTTCTGTGATTTCAACAATAGATTGTAGTCTTGAGTGTAACTCTGTTGAGAACATATCGACAACCTCTTCTGAAGCAGGTTTAGGTGCTGTTTGTTTTTCAGAGGTAAAATGTCAGAAGACTGCGAAACCACATCTACCAACATCTGTAGCAGAAGAGGTGGACCAAAACTCTGCAGTCTGTAACAATAAGATTGTTTGTTTTTTAACATCTGCAGACTGCTAAAATAAGCTGATAATAATAATTTCTCTTTTGTTAGCAAATTAGCAATGGCATGAGTGAAACATACATATTAATTGATCAACAACATTATTAAACAACTTCAATTGGAATCAAAAGAATAACAAATCAATACATAAACTATAAATCAATTAATAAGCATTCAATCTCCATCAGGTACTGTGTTCCGGTAAGTCAACGAAGAAGAAGATGACGTTGACTTCTTCCAATTCAGCACTGGAAGAAACAATTATTATTATTATTATTATTATTATTATTATTATTATTATTATTATTATTATATGTTTCTATTTGGTCTTTACTGTATGAATACAGTCGGAATGCACCAGAGGAGGTAGAAAGGCGGCGACAGGGTTGCAGCGGTGGGGCGGCGGCGCTGAAGCAGTGGAGCGACGGGGTTGCAGCGGTGGGGGAGAAGGGCGGCAGTGGAGCGACGGGGTTCGGTGGGGGAGTTGGGCGGCAGTGGAGAGAGGAGGGGATTAGGGTTTGGGAGTTCTGATGGAATAAGAAGAATGATGGAAAGAAATTGGGTTAGAAGAGGTGAGAAGTAGCAATACCAACACTTCTGGGAGAAGAGGGCGCGCAAACGTTTTTTAATGAAACGTCTTCGAAAAAACAAACACACTGCAGAGCCCAACGTCTGCGCGCCCTCTTCTCAGTGCATACAAAAAAGGTGGAGAAGTGCTTCTGAGGAAAAACAAACAGCACCTTAGATATTTGAACATTTAAAGCTGTTGTCATTAATAATAAAACCTGTGTAGAAGAAAAAAAACATTTGAGTCTACATATGAGCACAATAACATGATCACAAGTATATATGACAATCATGACTCAAATATATGTATATATTTCAAAATGGGTTAATCTGGGTAAAAATTAAATTATATTTGGGTTCATCTGAATCACTTTATATTAATCAATCAATGGGTCAATTGGATATGAGTCTAGCTACTCAGATTAGTCAACGGATCAAAATTAGTAACTATTATAAAATTAAACACACTAACTTAAAAAAGGGTACAAATGTTACCTAACCCTCTTGCTAGTTGTTTCAAAACAAAATACCAGCTTTGATTCAAAACCAGTGACGAAGCTTGGACTGAGGCACCGGGGGGGAGGGGGGGCTCAAAATGTATACAAAATTTCACAAACGAAGGGCCAGACTCAAATTTCCGGCCGAAAAAGGCTAAACTTACACTACGTATAAAATTTTCCGGTCGAAAACGGGTAAATTTACACTACAGCGCAAAAAACAGGGGGGCCGGGGCCACCCCAGGCCTCAATGAAGCTTCGCCCTTGCCCAAAACTGCTTTATATGTTGCTCATGATAAGAAAATATATTCATAGCTAACTTAAGCCCATGAGCTCTATACAGTTAAACCTATTATTAAACATTTTAATAACTATAATCAATCGATACACATCTTACAGCGGGGCGAACCCTCTTCTCTTCAACATCCATCTTAAAGAAATACTCGGCTAACGAGGCACCTGAAAAAAGAGCACACACTTGACGTTTTTTACTTCCAAAAGCATATCCAAATGAAACAGGTCCAGATGACAAGGTTGTCAAAACCATACCTCAGTAACAACCATTGATCGCAACTTATTAGTAACATTCGATAATTAATTAGCTACAAGCGAAAACGGTTCCACTTGTTCCTGAATAAAAAGAAGGGGACATTAAGTTATGGGAAAAGTATTATAACAAATTAATGATACAGAAACCAACTTCTCTTTAAAGGTTTACTTGTTTAATGGGAGACATGAAGTGAGTGTAACAGCACAACCATCTACAATGGTTGTAGTTGCTCGTTCTCAAAATCCGATAAATTCCTTTATAAATGACCATCTTCTCATTTAACGAGATTAACAAACATATAAGAGTCGATGCAATGAATAAAATGTTTGTTTAGAATGTATAAATCAGAGAACAAATTTCAAGCGTGTGAGATTGAGATCAATGATCATACACTAAGTCGCGGAATGTAAAGAACTGATAATTGAAGATACATGATCACACTACTTGTACTGCTCTCCAAACTATTAATCAACTCATTCAACAAACTCATGATCACAATATTTATACTCTCCATCTTGTTAAACCTATTGCTACAACTTCAACTTGCATTACGAATATCATGTGGGCTTTTCTTACAAATGATGTACATTGTGTAGAGGATGCAGGCTTTGAAAATCCAAGTGTGTTTCAATTTTATTGTTATTTAATAACCTGCGTTTTTTAACTTTTTTTTTCTCATCATCCATACAAACAACTGATTTGTTTCAAAAAACATATTTGAGATTAGATTTTTTTTTTAATTGAAAATATTGATCCTTTTATATATAACACAAACCGAACTACATCTGGATAATGGGTAAGCGAGCAACAAGCTGCGCCGCTATCCCCTTTTGAATCGCAAAGCCTATTCTACTAAATATAAATCCTTGGTTCCTCGGGCTCTGCGAGTCACTGTGGACCACCTTCTGCACCCGCTCCAAGAAGCGAACCGCCTCGGGAGCTAGGGATCCAAAAGTGTCGAAGGCAAATGGAATGAACACGTGCTGATTCTCCAATCACAATATCTCATGCTTAGCAACCTTCCTAGACTCCGCTCTCAAAACCGCCTGTCCCGGTACGAAGTCACTGTCTCTCAGCCCCACCAACGGGGACAGCCCAGTGAGGTCAACACACGCATGCTTACCCCTTGCCCAGCAAACACAAGAACATCCGCATGACGTAGGGTAGATCTTCCCTCACGCGGATCAGTCAAAAAGTTAACAGGTGCCTCTTTCTTGGCTGAGATCCCGGCACGTCTAAGCACATCCCATAACACATCTCTAACCCAGTCATGACGATACTTGAATCCCGGCAATTCCTTACAGTGGAGGGCATGCTCACCGAATCTATCCAAACAAGCTTTTTTACAAATGGGGCATAATTCATCTGGAGGGAAAAGGGGAATCATAAGCCGATATTTAAGGATGGCTCTGTATTCAACTGCCGACATCCGTTGCCCAAGACCTTCAATGGGCACAACAGTCAAAAAATCCTGGGCATGAGCCCCCTTGAGACAAGCTAAAACTGTCTTTTGTCTCGGGGTCATATCGAATCTCTCCTCCAAATCATGTACGTGTTTACCATAAAGAGCACTCGCCAAGGTTTGTTGAGGTTTCTTGGGGGCGGTCTCCTTATCAGTAAAACCGCCTATATCAAGGTTCGGGAGAGTTGTTCCAATATTACCAAGTGCAAAAGAGTAGTCAGGATCTATCCCCATAACACCAGCGTTTTGCAAGACGTGGTCCTGCGATTTCCACGACTGAGACCTGGAAGCCACAAATGCATATGCGGAGACATCCTCAGCCGAGAAAATTCCTAAGCCTCCGCAACGCATAGGGAAGGAAGCCAACCTCCACTGGAGGTCCCCAAAATGCGGTCCTCCACACACAACAATATCTTCAAATGCCCCCCGCAGGCCCGCATCAAAGATGGACACAGCCTCTTTGACATGTTCATGTTGACAGGTCCAGAGCCCAGACACTAACTTAGCAACCCCCATGCACGAGCGTAACAAAAGGAGCTCACTTTGGGGGTCCCTCAGGTCCGGCAGGCGTTTCATAAGTTCAACCGCCCTCAAAGCTCTTTTAGTTGCCAAAGACCGAATAAACCCTGCATCCCGACTAACCGCTCCCCCCCCCCCCCAAGAGTTTAACTCCCATCGCAGGCCTGCTAATCTCTCCAGGGAATAAACCCGACACTTTCTTCGAATCATCACATGACGGCCAAAAAACCTCTGTTTTTCGAATATTAAGCCTAAGCCCTAGAGACGCCCCCTCTGAGTGAATAATGCCCAACGCTCTAGCGACCTCCTCAGCCTTACCAATAATAGTGCCATCGTCTAAATACCAAGCATGGAAGGGCAAGGAACAGGTCCCTGCACCCTAAGGATGAGCGGATGAAGGACCAACGCAAAAAGAAGAGGGCCAAGGGGGTCCCCTTGCTGTACCGCAGTAAAAGCCCCGATATGAGTATCCCCCACATATAAACGGGCGGGGCGGGCATATAAAAACTGGACCCATGGGAAGATGGATGGACATATGCAGCTAACTTCCCTGAGAAGGGTCGTCTGATCCACCTCGTTGAAGGCGTTAGAAAAATCAACAGTGAGCATAGCCAGGGACCCGTCAGAATGAAACGCGCTCAAAAATCTGTTAGCACTATGCAATACCGCTTCTGCCCCATTAGGGATCCCAACCCCGAATTGGAAATCCCCTAGATAAGCAGCCACCTTTTTCCCTATTTTACGCATAGCGACTTTCGACACCAATCTTCTCTAAATGGCCCCACTGCGATGGGTCTAATTCCACTGTCAGGCTTCAACAGGGGGGTCAACGGTGCCGAAGCAATGAACTCCGCTAGAACTTTTGGACAAAGCCCCCCAAGCCACAAGTTGACAACATCAGTGATGGCCTTTAAGAGCCCGGAGGCGGTCGGAGACCCCTGGCCACAGAAAGCGTCTAAAATATGTTGGGCCCGCAAACCATCCATCCCACAAGATGTACCTTTCGGGAAGGTTTTAATACATTCCAACACACAATCACCGTCCACCTGCAAGGCTGGTTCCGATGGCACGACGGAGGGCATGGTCGGGGGGTCCACCACAGGATGTTTATCAATCAATGCTATCAAAGTATCCCCCCAGGCAGGCGCGACCCCGGATGAACACAGGACTTTAATCGCCGCTATGTAATGGCCGTCCGCTACCTTCCGGAGGCACTGCTTGATATTGCCCCTCCCTCTTCTTTATGTTGGCAATCCCACATCACTGGAAGTTCAAGGAGCGGTAGCACCAACTCTTCTAAACCTGCCCCATCTTTCCTGACAGCCAAAGCCCGCATAATGGAGCTACATTGAAGCGATTTCCTGTTACCGGACCTTCGTTCTTGCCTAGTAGCCGGTTTGACAACACGTAACGTGCAACGAGGCAACAACAAAAGTTTAACCCAAGCCTCAATAGACCTCGGGGCATCCACCACTTTACGAAGCCCCCCTGACAAAGCCTGGGCAAAAGCCATGCGACAGGCGGGCGGGATACTCTTGACAGTGGCAATAGGAATGGCGAGGACGCGCTCAAGGAGAGCGACATCTACCACAAACGTCTCAGACTGACCACTCCCAAGTTCCACCTGCGAATCACGGGGTTAAGGGATCCCCGCAATAAAATCAAAGTCGCCTCCTGCACGTGGGGTGCATTTAACAACTTCTTTTCCGTGCAGACAAGGCCTATTCAAGGCATGCAGGGCCATGCACTCCCCGCATAACCAGTTCTTAAGCAAGCGCAAGGTTTCGACAACGTCATTGTAGAGTTCCAAGTCCGAAGCAAGACGCTCCTTTAACTGATCTCTCCTTTCCTTTACATTGAAGTGATCCCGCTGAAAATGCATGAGTAACCTAGAGTACCCCTTGTATCCCGGGATACCATCTTTGCAAACATGAAAATTTTTAAAGGGGCAACGCCAAATCCCGTGCCCGAGCTAGGACCGGGCTCTCCACCACAGGTCCTCATAAATCACTTAAGAAATTAAAACTTTTTTTGTTTTTGGAAACAAAGGAAATTAAAATAAAATTTGGTGTTGGCATTTAATCAAACACCAGGCGGGCATTACTAGCGAAACCTCCAAACTACTGTCATTCAAAACAAATCGCCTAGAAAATGAAATGCTAGAAGACCAAATAAGCAAAAACCGAGAATGGGTGATGACGGTGGCAAAATAAGGGTGGAGCAGTGAGGTGGAGATTGGGGGGGGGGGGGGTAACGGCAGTGGCGGTGGTGGGTGAGAGGCGGAGATGGAAATTTGCATTGTGGGTAATATATAAGTCAAAGCCAAATCAAAATTTTTGGTCACATGATGTTAATTAATTGGTATCTTTGGATATCTAAGAGCCGTGTAAGCAGTTTCAGTTCAAACTTATTTATTTGTGGTTTCTAAATCTTTTGACCGGACGAAACTCAGATTTAAGAGCAAGAAACGAATATGAATTTTGAGTGTGTTTTGATGAACCAAAGAGATTATTGTATGATCAAGCATCAGTATTTAGGGTTAGGGGTTGTAACTATTTTCAGTAGTTATCCATCTGATTCAAATTGCTCAATATACGCTCCTGTTTTATGATAGAAATTTAATTTAAATGAGTTGTAGGTCAATAAGAGGCTATTATATAGGTAACTTCACATTTATGATATTTATAATGAAAACTATCAAGTTGAAGTACTTTAACATGGAAATTAAAAAAGTTTAGGACTTTAACATGCAAAATTAAGTATGTAGATTTTTATGAGAAAATATAGAAAGTGTGTTGGTATTTTGTGGTATTTGTCCAAAATTAAATACAACACAAACAGAACCGAATTCTCAATGCTAGATAAGAAGCAGGTGTAGGTTTTTTCTGCTGTAATGCGAATTGAATCTCTGTAATCAATTCATTAACGTATCCAATTACAATATAGAGGCAGGTAAGTGGCCGCACAATACAAACGAATGTAAACCAATCGGTTTTTAAACCCGCAATTTTATTCGAAATTTTCACGTTTACTATGATTCAGGTTTTCTCTGGTCCGGGTTCTAACGCGTTCGTTTCACAGAATTCGTGGGAATTCAAAGGATTTGAATTAAAATCCCATTATATGGCTTGTTCGTTTCGTTGGAGTTGGAATCTTTCAATTTTGATGTGTTCGGTTCAAAGAATTGGAATTGGAATTCAATTCCTTCAAATAAAGGGATTCCAAATCATACTAATATGTAGAGAAATTCAAGTAAATTCATTGGAATCTTTTCTCGAGTTTTTTTTACGAGGAAAACGAATAAAACGTTTTCGTTATATAATTTTTTTATTTATATTTTGAGTTATGATTTTTTATTATTATTTTTAAATTTTTTTTGAGGGTTTTTTTTATCTTAATAGAAAAATCCATTAAAAAAATTCAAAAAAGATAATAAAAAAATCATGACGCAAAATATAAATAAAAAACAAAAAATCAAAAAAAATTAAAATGTTTCCACCGTTATCCTCGTTAAAAAACCGATTTCAATTTATTTGTGGTTTACAATTCATTTTTCAAACGAACACATCAAAATAGAATTGGATTTCAATTCTTTTCAATTCCAATTCCAATTCCTATTGGAATGTTCAGATTCCAAATTCAATTCCTTTCGATTCTAAATCCTATGCAAATTCCAATTTCAATTACATTTTATTATGTGAAACGAACACGAACTATGATGTAAGGGTAAACTTATTCCGGGTTCGGGTTACTGGTAAAAGTGAGAAGTCTAACCCGCAATACTATAATACTTAAAAACGTCACAAAATCGTTGTTTCAGTTAAACCCTTTCGCCGGAAAATCAAAATTCTTCCCGGATGTTCACAAACTTCATTCTCCGGCCATCAACATATCTCCCAATACCACTATCTCCGCCGCTAAAACCCTACGCCGTCGTCACCCTCCGCCGCATCGCCGTCGCTGCTTGCCTACCATACGGACCTTCATTATCCAAAGGCCACAACCCACCCACCAAACCCATATCACCACCACAAGATAATAATAACAATAACAATAACAACAACAACAACAATAATAATAATAATAATTTATTCGATGAAACCCAATTCACCCGTGTGTTCGCCATCTCAGCAATCAGAGTATCCGCCGATCAATGTTTCGGGTTAGAATCCCAACTCCGCGGCCACTTATTAAACTGGCCGCGTGTCCGGAACATCGCCCGGGTGTCCGGAGACGAAATAGACCCCGAATTACAAAAATATTTCAACTTAAATGATACCGAACCTATCGGAACGACACCGTTGGATGCATTGGACCGTAGGATATACGGGAAAGCAGAACATGATGGGGAAAGATTAAGTCCGGTGTTGTATAGAGATAAGCTCGTTAAGACGTTTAATTCGAGAGGGTATGAGAAGTTTAGGAACTTGGCGAGGCTGTCGAGGCCGAAGAGGAAGACGAAAGGGGTTGCGAATGATGATAGGGATAATAATAGTAACAATAATAATGATAAGAGGGGTGGGTGTTATTTGGTGGAGGTGGTTGATGATGATGGTGAGATGGAGGAGGATTTGAGTGGGTTGATTGGGGATGGGGTCGGGAGGTTCGGGAAGTGGAGAGGGTCGACGAGGTTGTTGTTGTTGGATGAACGGTATGCGTGTAAGGTGTTTGATGAAATGCCTGAGTCGGTTAAGGTATTTGTTCTGGCTTAGTCTAGGCGTGTAAACGAACCGAATGTTGATAAAGTGTTGAGCGGGAACTTCGTTTTTTTGTTCTGTTAGTTAAGTAAACAGACATGAGCACATGTTTTGTTCGTTCATTTATGTTTGTGGATGTCCGTTTATGTTTGTTTAAATTTTAATATAACATAAAAGGAGGCTCTTTTGAATTTTATAACCCTAAATTCTAATGCTAACCTGTGTCCGTTTATGTTTGTTCAGTTATATTAACATGTGTTTGTTTATGTTCGTGGTGTTCATTTACGTTCGTGAACTGTTCGATTAGGTTTTAAACGAATGAACATGAACATGCTCATTTTTCTTAATGAACGAACATGAGCAAAAAATTGTGTCCGGTTTCGTGTTCCGTTAAAGTTAAATGAATGAAAACTAGCATGCCCATGTTTGTGTTTGTTCGGTTCATTTTACAGGCATACACCTTACTTTCCCTGATTAATATTCTGTCTTTGAAGTTTGAACATATTTCTAGTTGGATTATTGTGTTTCAACTTTCATGTACTTCTAAGCTTGTTCGTTTACGTTCATTTACGTTCGTGAACTTTTCGTTTAGGTTTTAAAGAACCATGAACGAACACGATGCCCATTTTCTTAATGAACGGACATTAACAAAAAAAATGTTTGATTATATGTTCGCGGTTAAAGTTAAATGAAAGAACATGAACATGCCCCAGTTCGTGTTCGTTCGATTCATCTACAGGCCTACATGTTATTTTACCTGATTCATATTTCTGTATATGAACATATTTCTAATTGGATTATTGTGTTTCATGTATTTCTAAGCTTTATGTTTTTTTTCAGGCATGCTTAAAGGGATCGGAATTTGAACTTGTGAGATGCAAGCTGAGTTTGTTTTACAGTTACTGGCAGATGAATGAGGTATCTATCTTTAGCATCCAGTGAAACACTTAAATTTTTTAATAACCATTTTGATACATGGGTTATGTTTTTTGTGAATGTTGCAGGTTTTAGAGGCTTTGCTTCCAGAGCATATGATCGTTCCTTCTTCCTTCGAGACTGTTGGGCATATCATTCACCTGAACTTGAGGGATGAACATCTTCCATATAAGCATCTTATAGCCAAGGTGTATATATTTAAACCGTCAAGAAAACAGACATATTTACTGCGTATAACCGTTGCTTTATCGTTTTCTCAGGTTGTTTTGGACAAAAACAAGCCAAAGATACAAACAGTTGTCAATAAGATTGATGCCATTGATAATGAGTTTAGAACGATGCAGCTTGAAGTTTTGGCTGGAAATCATTCTCTCGTGACCAGAGTTGTAGAGAATGGAATTCATTTTCATGTTGATTTGGCTTCGGTGTAAGTCTTTTTTTCCCTAGAAAAAGTCAAATTACCACTTTGACCCTTTTACTTTATGCAGATATTGGAGCTCAAAGCTGGCAACCGAGAGGCAAATGCTTCTATCTTGCTTTACACGGAGTGATGTCGTTTGTATGTTTTCATTTCTTGATCTTATATGAGTAGAAAGTTTATATTTTTGTGTGATTTTGTTGATGATACCTTCAAACATGATATGACCATGTGATGTATTTTGCTGTTGTGAAATATAATATTTTCTTTTAACAGGTGATGTATTCGCTGGGGTTGGCCCGTTATCTATATTGGCAGCTAAAAAAGTTAAGCATGTTTATGCAAATGATTTAAATCCTCATGCAGTTGATTATATGACAAGAAATTGCGTACTCAACAAACTTGAAAGAAAGATCGAGGTTTGCCTTCAAATCTTGCCCCTTTTCACACAAATTCATGAAACATTTTTGTGCAAATGATTTAAACCCTTTTATGTCATTTGGTTGCACTATTTGGTTCGATTTGTGGGCGGCAGATCGACTAACTGGTCGAAACGGGTTTATACGGAAACAGTCATATAGACAAAGTTTAGCGCAGTTTGAAACGGGTCGGGTCGTATAGGAGTGAACCGCAAACAATTGTTTGTTTATTTTGTATTAATAGTTGATGCACTACTTATTGTTACAAAAATACATTATTACATTATTAATAATCTAGGTCTTAGAATAAAATGATGAAGGAAGATGTATGCATTAAAACTACACTTTGATTTGCGGTTGTTACATTATTTGTTTTGAAATGCGCGTCTTCAAATCTGAAGGTTTTTAACATGGATGGAAGAAGATTCATCGACACTATCTTCAAGAGTCAAAGTACCCGACCCATCACACAAGTGGTCATGAATTTGCCCAAAGATGCAGCTGAGTATCTTGGTACGTCAATTGTTACTGCTCGATTATTGTCTAATTTAATTCTCACGTAATTTGCTAATCATATGTTATATCGATGCTTACATGAAAAAAAATAATAATACACTATAAATATAATCACAGATGCATTTAAGGGAATTTTTAGAGATGTTGACAGGAGTGAAGGGTTGACCTTGCCAATGATTCATGTCTATGGATTCTCAAAAGCCGAAGATCCCGAGTTTGATTTTCATGAGGTTTGATATTTTTATTTACATTATACATGTAAAGGTGGCATAATGTACGGGTCGGATTAATTGGGTAACGGGTCAACACGTGTTTGGGTTAAAACTGGTTAAACCTGAAACATTTTTTGTCCAATTTTTATTTTTTTATTACTTTGTTGGTAATTGTTGTTAAGTAGGGCTACCAAACTATATTGTTACAGTAGTCATTTAAGTTTTTCTTATCAAGCTATTTAAAAGGTTGCATACATCAAAAGTACACTTTGGGACTTGGGAGATTCCCGGGTGCTGACTATTTGGCCCGTTTCATTTCTATATACGTGTTATTTTATCGGTTCTTGAGGAAATAATAAATCTTGTTTAAACAGCGGATAAGAATAGCATTATCGGAGGTGGCGTTTGAAGTAAAAGTGCATAAAGTACGTCTTGTGGCACCCGGAAAATGGATGTTGTGTGCATCGTTTGTTCTCCCTGAAAAAGTAGCGCTTGCAAATCCCGTTTCAGAATTGTAAAGTTGATTCATTCTGTAACTTAAAACAGTTGAGGTATGTTGTAGATTGTAAATTGATGCTATAATTTCTTTGCCACAATGTATTCACTATAGCAAATTTAGTTAAAATATCTCTCTTTCATTTTTTTTTTAATTTTTTAGGGATAGTTAATGGGTTGACTAAGATTTTAAACTAGGGCTGTTCACGAACCGAGCCGAACCAAACAGAGGCTTGCTTGTTGCTTGGCTCATTTACAACCGAACCGAATAGCTGAAATTCTAATTGAGCGAAAACCGAAACGAGCCGAAATCGAATCGAGAATTTTTTGATTAAACATCGAGCGATTTTTGAGCATTAATTATGTGTTTTTCACTTTAAAAAAGTCAAAAAGAAACAAGTTTGAAGTTTGCAAACAATATATATTGTAAAGAAATAGTAGTTTTTAGACAAACGTGTAATAGGTTGTAGATTTTTAGAAGAAGTTTGAAGTGAGATATAGTGAACATGTAAACAAACTTCTACTATTTTGAAACCTTGAATCGACCTAATGAAACTATAAGATTGATGGAATTACAAAAGAATTTAAAAGGGTCTAAAAGGTTGTATACTTATATTTTATGTGTGTTGTCTATATATTTATATATTTGTTCATATATAGTTATATGTAAAATAAATTAAAAATATTCGAGCCGAACCAAAAGAGCAGACATTTGCTCGTTGCTTGGCTCATTTACAAACCGAACCGAGCAGAGCGGCTCGTTTACAATCGAGCAAAAACACGAGCGAACATTTTCCGAACAATTTCCGAGCGAGCGGTTTGGATGGCCCTATTTTAAACTATGTCTATTGGAACTTCTGATATTTACTGGGCCTGCACAATGCTTGTATTTTCGGGTTTGTTCATAGTGGAATCTTAGCTGGGCACATTGGTTCCGATTTTATTTTTCAACATTTACCCATTGTTTTATTATAAAAGAAACATTATTATTAAAGAGTAAGTTACAACTTTTAGCATATCATGTTAGTTTTTCTCTCTTTTCTACAATAAGTTTTAAGTCTTTTAGCATGACATGTGTTGGGTTTCTCCCTTCTCCCTCTCTCTCTCTCTCTCTCTATATATATATATATTTTTATTGGGTTTCTCCCTTTTCTCTCTCTCTCTCTCTATATATATAGGGGAGGGATATTTTGAGAACTTGATGCGTTTTAAGAACTTTAAGAACTTCATTTTGGACCACACATTTAATTAAATGAGTTTGAATATGTGGCTGAGATTAAATTTGATTAAAAAATTAATCAGGAGAGAGAATAAGTATTTTTGATAATTACACAAGTTTAAACTTTAGTTACACATGTGTAAAAAGTCGATTCGGTGTGTAAAAAATTACGATAATTTTTTGTACATTACTTACACTTACGTAGTACACATGTGTAAAAGTAATTCAAAAAAAATTTGTTACGTTGAGTTCTTTCGAGTTCTTAAAGCTCAAAGTGGTTCTCAAAAGAAATCAATCCTATATATATATATATATAGGGGAGAGTTATCCTAAAAATAAGTAGTTTCCTAAGAAGACTAAGAATAAATCATAGCCATTGGATCATATCAATCAATGGTTGAGATTTAAAATTACCAAAAACCGTCATAGTTTCATAGAATTACTCTTTCACCATTATAACCGACATAGTTTCCTAGAATTATTCTTTCACCACAGGTTTTAGTGCCAAATGTCAAAATTCTATTGGTTCTTACCATTCCTAGGAAACAACTTCTTTTTATTTGAACCATTATATATATATATATATATATATATATATATATATATATATAGTTTGGATAAAATACAAATGAAATTAAGTGCTAACTGTAAGAATCAAGTAAAGTAATTATATATACAAGTAGAATAATTATGTAATCACATAATAGAGTAATATGTAATTACATAATTCCTCTACTTGTATATATAATTACTCTACTTGATTCTCACAATTTACATATTAATTTCCTTTGTACGTTAACATTCCTCTCTCTCTCTAGAATAACAACCAAGTTTTGAAACTGTTTCCAATCAGGTCACTCATAAAATGTTTTGTTCTAATTAGATCACTAAAATTTCATTTGTAATCTAATCCTATATATTTTACTTGGATAGCAGGTTATGTGGGTTTTTTTTAATTTCTAAATAGCTTGACATTGCAAAATAGTTTAAAAAAATATTTTGCAATGTCAAACTATTATAAAACATATATTAATTATATTAAAAATAAAAGAATCCAATTACAATAAAGAGGCAGGTAAGCGGGCAACAAGCTGCGCCGCCACCCCTTTTGAATGACAAAACCGATCCTACTGAAAACAAAGTTATCGTTTTTCGGCGTCGATATTTAGGTCGTTTAAAAATAGTTATCAAACTATTTAAAAATAAAAAAAATAAAAAAAACCCTACATATTTAGGTCGTTTACTTTGTGTTTGTGATTTATTTTGTGGTTTGCTAAACGTGATAATACATAGAACATTGATTGGTGATTTGTTAGAGCTTTATATTCTACCCATCTGGATGGATAGCTGAGAGATGATAGATAGTGGGTTGGCTGTGACATTAGGTGTTTAGATTTGAACGCTCTAATAACAGGTTTCATAGATTTCCTATTCTTATTCATTGTTCTTAGGTTACCCCTTGCACTTTAAGGTGTATTGAGATAGTGAAATTGATAGGTAATCTGTTTAACGTATACTTAGTATTGTTGGAGAGACTGACAGGCAATCAGACCAACAGATAAGTTTACATGTCCCTTAAGGTTTCCTTTTATGTCACACTCGAGCCAGTAAAGTGAGTGCGTGACCAGCCTATTCAACTCTTCAACAGCTCAACCCAAGACGGGTCGAGGCTACACCCGTATCGAACCCAACCGTGGACTCATTTTTCTCACAACTACAAGTTATTAATTAGAGATAGAATACATGCAACGAGTTAGAAGTTATCTTGCGTAATTTCATTGTAAACCTAGTTAAAACCAAGAGGAGATAGGTAACTTATTTGTGATACATGTTTATTATGTATCCTTGTCTTAACAAGTGTAGAGATAAATGAAAGTTCACATTTCTTACACAATAATATAAGCTATGTTGATGGATCGGATATTCTTAATAAGCTAATAGCTAGAAGTTTTATTCTCATGCATGCAAGTATTATTTTATCTACCATTCAACATTGTAATGCTTAGTTCATTGTTAGAACTTGTTCCATACGAGCTTAAAACTTGAGTAGTATCGCATTTAGTCTTCCCAACATAAAATCCTGGTTCATTGGGTGAAGGTAATGAACCCTCACTCCCCAGCTTCAGGATCACATTAGTCATAGTCGGTCTGTCTTCTGGGTGACGCTGAACACACAACAAACCAACATGGATTGACCGTAGAACCTGAGACACGTTAATTGATTCACCTAAGCACTTACCAACTAATTCCAATGATCTACCTTCATTATAAAGTCCCCATGCCTGTAAAAAGAATAAACACTAGTCATATGTTTCATTTTTAGCAAAAGGATAAATTACATTAAAAAGGTAATCAACTTGTTCGCATTTTCATTTGTTTATTTTTTTAAATACCTTACATACACATCTACTAATCGTATTCATAGGTAATTAAGTTTTCATGGGTGGGTACAAGCAAGTTTTAATTTTGGGGAATCTTCAGAGGAATTTAAAAAGATCGTGTAAATTTGGTTAGTTGTTATGGGTGAATCAAAGATAGCTTCTCAAAACGAATATAAACAAAGCTTTCTAGAGTTCAGTAACTCACGTGTTCAGTAAGGTTGTTGCAATGTTCATCTTGGGCAAACCCTCTATTTTTCTTCCCACACACAATTTCCAGCATTAAGACGCCAAAGCTATAAACATCTGTTTTTATCGAAAAGATACCATCTCTTGCATTCTGGCGCCATATAGCCACTATGAGGAATCAAAGCCAGTGTTAGTGATTTACTAAATCAAGTTGAATAAGGTTAGGGTAGTTGAAACTCACTATGTTCCAACCACTCTGTTTGTGTTTGCCTCCATCTGATTTCCTCCAAAAGTTCTAGCCGTGCCAAAATCTGATATCTTCGGGTTCATATCCTTGTCAAGCAAAATGTTGCTTAGTTTGAGATCTCTATGTATGATTCTAAGCCTAGAATCCTGGTGAAGATAAAGAAGTCCACGAGCAATTCCATCGATAATTCTGTAACATGCAGGCCAATCAAGTAGTTCATTTTGAGTTCTATCTGCGAGTAGTTAGAATCTTAGTTTAGGTCCTTTGTGATTTGATAATTTACATTATTTTTTCTTATTGCTCAATTTTACCAAATATGAAATGCATCAAGGCCTTTGTTTGGCATATATTCATAAATTAGCATCTTTTCAGCTCCCTCTATGCAGCAGCCCAATAGCTTGACCAAATTCCGATGTTGTAGTTTAGATATGGAGATGACTTCGTTCATGAACTCATTAAGTCCTTGAGTGGAAGTTTTTGATAACCGCTTCACTGCTATTTCTTGTCCATCTTCAAGTATGCCCTGTAACACAAAGTATGTCACAAAAAGCGTTTTGCACATCCTCAGAGACTACATATTTATGTCTTATTTCCTTTCATCATCATTATTAATGTTGTTGTTGAGTACATCACTACCCACTTTTGATCCCAAATCAGGCAAGAACAAAAATAGGGCACGCCTCTAACCAAATAAGAAACATTAAAGAAACATGTATTCGTGTGATCAATCTATTCAGCTAACGACCACATTGTAATGGCTGTCTTAGATCATCTGCGACTTGTTCTCTTGTAACAGTTCTGATTCAACTACATATAATTTTAACTTACACTGCGAATCAACTTATGCTTAATGATACCTTGTAAACGGGTCCAAAACCACCCTCCCCAAGTTTGTTGTTCAATGAAAAGTTGTTGGTAGCTGCATGTATTGTAGACAAGCCAAACAATGGTAGTTCTAGATCTTCATCACCACTCCTATTTTCCCCATCATGTCTCAGTTTGTTTCCGGATGTCCCTGTGAAGGGAATAACGACAACTTTTAAAAGACAGCCACAGCTTCTATAAAAGGAACTAGTAACATTGCATGCATGTACATATAATACCTTGCTGCTGTTGTTTCTTTTGATGAAAAGGGTAATATAAGCATATTGAAACTAGTATGATCAAAACCACAAATGCTACGGGGACAATAACTCGTACTTTTCTCCTGCACTTGAACTCTTACTGTCTTGTATTGAGTCTGTGCCAAAACATGTCTTAATTAAATTGACATAACGAACATAAAAATATTGTTTTCAATTACCTATCTCGGAAGCCGACACTCGAATATGAAGAGTGTCTGCACCTTCAGCAAATACCCTGATATCAATTAGGCCACCAAACCATAGCAAGCAACCACTCCCACTCCCTGATAGATTTGAATTTGTGTACGCAGTACATGAACAATTGCTTTTACACATCTTCTCACACTCCACAAGGGTCATGGTCTGGTTATACCATGACCCCCGAATGTCGGGTAACTTCAAATTTGAATACTTGTTGAATCCTTCCCCAGGTTTACAGTCCAAAGGGATACTATGTCGACACCCTTGTGTCCAATCATGAATTTTCCACTGACCAGGAGATGTGGGTTCAAACCCCTTCAAACATTCACAAACAGGGGACTTGTCAATGTTGCAGCTGGCAAATGGCCCACACACCGCATATTCATCACAGATATCGTTTTGTCGAGCGGAAAATGGTTTCCATGCTTTCCTACTATCAATCCAAAAGAAGCGTTCTACTTGACCATTTACTTGTAAAACCAGACGCGTAGTAACTGAAGCGTCTATAAGATTATATTGGTAGTAAATTTCTCGTTGATTAAGAACAAAGGTGAAGTTGAAGAATGGGTTCTGTCTCAATTGAGTAATTCCGCTAAACCTGAGCCCATTCCATGGACCCGACCGGAATTTTATTTTGTGGTCTTCCAATAGGATCAGCTGAGGGTAACCTCTGGTATCAATCCCAAACGAAAACTCACCGAAATCAGGATCATTAGTCGATTTCCATGATGTGAATCGCCTATCAATCCCGGTAACCAAATTCCTACCCAGCTTCATTCCAGGAAGTAAAGTGTCAGTCATAAAGTCGAAACTTTGCCATATGGGATCTTCTTGATTAATGTCCTCACCTTCCTCTTGAATTATAAAGTTTCCTGTATCTAGAAGCTGACCAATTGGATTATTAACCACTGTGGCTGATGGATTTCCTGATGACCATATGGCATCACCAGTTCTAGCGTTTCTGAGAACTAAAACTCCCTGAAAGGTGAGAGTTAGCTCACCAGACGTATCTGTGAGTGGTGTGTTCCGGTTTGCTACCCATACATATGTTCGTCTCGATATTTTTTTGTACCAAATCCCTACATAGTGATTCGTGGAGTTACTGGGGCTAAAGAAACCAAGTTCAAAGGTTTCTTGTGCCGAAACGATGGTCTCATTATATCTAACGGTTTGGTTTGCGGATATGGTGTCAGTGGCATAGGTACAAGTTATTGATGTGTAAAGTGCAACAAGTAAGCCCAAGATCATCATGGTCTTGGTCTAAAAACGCATCAACAAATTTAGAAAACAGCTCCAATTTTCTTTCTATTCAACGGGACAATTATATAATTTCTGCCGTAAAAGACCAACAACATACATGTTTTCGTAATTCTCACTCACACATAAATTGTACGTTTGTAAAGAAAAGTCACGTATGTCCATGTCGTCGACCACTATGTAATGAATTTTAAAGTCTTACGTAATTTTTACTTCAACTATATAGAGCTATATACTTTATATATATATATATATATATATATATATATATATATATATATATATGCATAGGAGTTGAATCTGTTATACAATGGGTAGCGTAATTTAATTAATGGGAAAATTCCATAAATGACCCATTCATAGAATGTGTTTCCAAGTTTATCCCCACTAATTCAAGTTTCCAACTTTGTCCCTTTGTTATCTCGTCGCCGACGACATGATAGCGAACATCGACGATGAGTTACCGAAACAAATAGAATAACGACACGTGGCCGGAATCTATGTCGACGATGCGTTATGTTGCTAAAGTAGGGTAGCGGCGATGCGTTATGTTGCTAACGTAGGGTAGCTGCGATGCGTTATCACTAACGCATCGTTGAACCTTTGTGTTGTCATAACAAGGTAGCCGCAACATAACGTAGGTTAGCAGCGATGCGTTATGTTGCTAACGTAGGGTAGCAGCGATGTGTTATCCACTAACACATCGTCGACGACCTATTCCGGCCAGATTCCGGCCACGTGTCGTTATCCTATTTATTTCAGTAACGCATCGTTGGTGTTCGCTATCATGTCGTCGACGACGAGATAACAAAGGGACAAAGTTGAAAACTTGAATTATTGATGATATTTTGGAAACACATTCTTTAAATGGGCTACTATGGGAATATTCCCTTAATTAATTCATATGTAAAGTTGTAGCGTAATAAATTACTCTAGCTGTAAATACTATAATAAAATTACTAACGTTATATTTTGTATTGTAGTGTAATTACGTTTATACACGTATTACAAAATTGTCATCGTGCCATTTTTTTCTATAGTTAGTATGGTTTTTTTATTTGTATATTGCTAGACCATTGTAATCACGTAAAAATTATAAGCGTTCATGATTTGATTTAAAACCTTGAAACCTTTTAAACCGGTGGCTGACATTAAACACACTCAACTACATTGGACGTCGATTAGTCGTTCGTGGGCTGAGTTGAGCGCATACTAAAGTTAGGTTATGTGCGTTATGTGGCGCTGTGCACACGTTTATCAACCCTAAAACGTGTAAACTACTTATTTGTGCGCGTAATTGATGATTGAAAAGCTAAAAAGTACTATAATTCTAAAAAAATCCTTTTTTTAAACAAACAAGTTACACGTTTTATCCTAAAACCCGTTTTGACCAGACCCCTTTCGACTCGACCCTACTTGAACTAAATAACCATTTTTGGTATTAACCCGTTCCGATTGTTGTGACCTGAACCCGATTGACCCGCTACCAACCCCGCCCTACCAAACATGTCATCGATCCTAACTAGGGATGAGATCGGTATCATATCTTACTCGCACATGTACGTTTACCAAAAGTACCCGTGCCAAAATCAGTTAATTTGGGTACATGTACCGAATTTTATGGTACGGGTACTAGTACTCTAGATACGGTACTCGCTTTGGTAGCACTTTGTTATTTAAAAAAATCTGCAGCCACTAAACTTGGTATTGGTACCGGTAGGGATGTTAAAAAATACCCGAACCCGATTAACCTGACCCGAACCTGAACCTGGCTAAGCTAATTCTTGTCGGGTTAATAGGGTCAAACGGTATTAATCGGGTTATTCGGGTTAACCCGAATTGTTAATAGGGTCGGGATAACCCGAATAACCAGATTAGTGGTGATACTTAACTTTAGAAGCAATGATGAAAAGGTGAAATAAACACTATAAAGACAATATTATAAGCTTTATAGAGGAGTTAATTATTCTGCTTATTCATGAATCATTCGGCAGAAAATTCATTAATGTTGTGTTCATTTATCTAAACGAACGAATGAACACATATTTCACTCTTTCATCTATATTTGTGAACGTTTGTTTATGATTGTTCATTTAAGTTTGTTTACATTGATTCATGTTCATTTTTATATTTATAGAAAATTATTAATATTATTTCCATTTAAAAATTATATCACCCTAATATGTTTTATATTTGTTTGTGTTTATTTAAATGTGTTCATTTACGTTTGTTTATGTATGTTTCAGTTCGTTAGTGTATGTACATATATTGATATATGTTCCTTCATGTTCGTTTATCTTTGTTTAATTATGTCCGTTTAAATTTTTAATGAACGAACATAAACAAACATGAACATGTTTAGTTTTAAACTAACGAACATGAACACATATATTTGTTCGATTAAGTGTTCGTGTTCGTTAAAAGTTAAATGAACGAACACTAACATGCCTTTGTTCATGTCTGTTCGGTTCATTTACAAGCATATATATGTAATTATAAGACAATTGTTTGTAAAAGAAATTGAAAATTGAGCGAAATGAGAAATTTTGCAGCCTACAACTTATAAACACAAAAACAACTTAAAATTATAAAGTAAGCTAACCCGATTAACCCGGCTAACTCGACTAACCCGAAACGCGAATACCCGAACCCGACTAACCCGAACCTTAATAGGGTCGGGTTGCGGGTAAAATATTTTATAAGGAAAACCCGACTAAGCTGACCCAATTAACCCGAAACCAGATCGGGTTGACCCGATGAACACCCCTAGGTACCAGTACTGTACCAATAATCATTTATCTATAATACCAAAATTGTAATAGTACAACCAAAACCGTAAAAACACAACCAAAGCGATTAGAGCTAGGGTTTGGTTGAAACTTATGGTTTATAACCGATTGGAACTAGGGATTAGATTTTTCTATCGATTGATAAGAAGATTAAGGCAATTAGGTTTTGAAAATCCCGCTTGAAACCTTGAACCACCTAATGATAAAAAACACGGGTACGTTAAGTCATGAGTGTTGGAAACCCAATAACATCCCTAGCATATTCTAAATGGGTACCAAATACCCGTACTTGTACCGGTTAATGTTGTATCTCAGTAAATACCCCTACCCGTACGAATAGACGAGTATGTTTCTGGGTACGAAACGGGTACGAGTATTCGGGAAGAAAAGTCTCATCCCTAGCCCTAACTGGCACGAAAGGGGTTACGAATAATAATAATAATAGGGTGGGTGTTATTTGGTGGAGGTTGTTGATGATGGGAAGAGAAGGAGGATTTGAGGGGGTTGATTAGGGATGGGGTCAGGAGGTTCGGGAATTAGAGAGGGTCGGCGAGGTTGTTGTTGTTGTTGTTGGATGAACGGCATGCGTGTAAGGTGTTTCATGAAATGCCTGAGTCTTAAGGTATTTGTTATGGTTTAGTACTATACATGTAAACGAACCAAATAATGTAGTTTTCAATGGGAAATTCATTTATTTAATAAACGAATGAACATGAACACATTTTTTTTATGTTAATCAAACGAATGAATATGAACACTCGTTCGTTCATTTATATTCATTTATTTACGTTCGTTCATGTTTTAATAAATTCATAAGTAGTTAGATTTATATAAATATAAACATAAAAGGGTTGGGGTCTTTTATATATATATATATATATATATAGATAAATGATAGAATACGAAAATCCCTTATCATACAATAGGTACGCGAGTTTCTACACCATCGATTTCAAAAAACATGAGACCGTCCACTGCTCCACTGCTCTGATCCTCTGCTCCCATCAACTCTGATCCACTGCTCCCATCGATTCCGTCCACTTTCATCGTCACCGTCCAACGATTGCATCCACCGTCGCGACTGTCGGCGGTACCGTCGTGAACACCATCTTCCCCGTCGCGCCTTTTACACGGGTCAGTTGATAAATTGGCCAATTGAAATTGAAATTGTTGAACTAATTGATCAATTAAACTTTGAAATTGGTCCAATTAATCATCAATTTGAAGTTTCGATTGATCAATTTTGAGTTTTGAGTGATGGGTTTTAACTGAACGTTTAAAGTTTTAAGCGCCATTTGCAGAAACCCAGTTGCAGACGTTCCATATTTTGTTCATATGATCGAATCGATAATCAAATTGACAGTCGATTGATAATTGTTTGATGATTACGAGATTATATGAAGTGATTTCAGTTTTCAATTTCATGTTACAAGTGTTTGATTTTTTTTGTTAGTTTAGAAGTTCTGTTTAGAAGTTCAGAACTTCTAAACCTTTTTGAACACCCAGTACTTCTTAGAACGTGTTAGAACGTTTAAAGATGTTCATTTATTTTTTGAACACCCAGAACTTCTTTGAACATATTAGAATGTTTAAATATGTTCATTTTTTTGTCAAAATGTTTAAAGATATTCTTTTTTGGTCAGAACGTTTAAAGGTTTTCAGTTTTGTTTTAGAACGTTTAAACATAATATTTTGAACCCTAATTAGAGCTAGATTGAGTGCATTATTTCTGCATTTCCATAATCGATTGATGTTTTTGTTAGAATTCTAAACCTTTTTGTTAGAACTTCTAAAGTTTTGGTACAGAACTTCTAAACTTGAACGTTTAAAGGAGTTCGTTTTTTGTCAGAACATTTAAATGTACAGTGCCTTCAGTTTTTTTTAACATCCAAAATAAGTTGCAACTGTAAAATTGAAGGCTCAAATTTGTATGATTAGGCAAAAAATTTAAGAACAAACAACAATCGTTTGTTTAATTGCAAAAAAAATTGACCGATTGTGTTTGAAGTTTATTCGCAGGTAACGAACATTTTTAGGTTTAGATAACTCAATTTATTGATGTCAATCTGTAGATTAGTTTGACATGGATCGACGATTGAATTATATTGATACGGATGGACGTCCGATGAATCAATTGATGAATTCGATCGTAGAATTAGATTTAGGTTGTTTACGATTATGCCATCGCGTAAAAATTAAATCAACGTTTATAAAGCTCGCGTACCTAATGTACGACAACTGATTATTGTACAATAACCCTCTCCTATATATATATATATATATATATATATATATATACTCATCGTTATCATCCACTAGAGTTTATACTCATGAAGGAATATGGTCCATTATATTAAAAGAAAATTTCTAATCCTAATGCTAAATTATGTTCATTTATGTTTGATCAATTATGTTTATCTGTGTTTGTTTGATTATGTCTATGTAAGTTTGTTCATTTGTATTTGCTTACATTTGTAACTGTTCATTTAGGTTTCAAACAAAGAACATGATTGAACATGATTCTTAATAAACGAACATGAACAAAAAAATATGTTCGGTTAAAGTTAAATAAAATAACATGAATATTCCCTGTTTGTGTTCGTTTACAATCATACAACTTACTTTACCTGATTCATATTTCTGTATTTGAACATACTTTTTGTTGGATTATTGTGCGTGTTTCATGTATATCTAAGCTTTATATTTCCTTTTCAGGCATGCTTAAAGGGATCAGAATTTGAACTTGTGAGATGCAAGCTGACTTTGTTTTACAGTAACTGGCAAATGTATGAGGTATCTTTAGCACCAAGTTAAACACTTCAACTTTTGTTTTATCCATGTTAATTCTTAGGTTATGTTTTTATTTTATTTTATTTTGGTGAATCTTACAATTTTAGAGGCTTTGCTTCTAGAACATATGATTGTCCCTTCTTCCTTCCAGACTGTTGGGCATATCATTCACCTGAACTTGAGGGATGAACATCTTCCATATAAGCATCTTATAGCCAAGGTATATTATTCAAGCCATCAAGATTTAAGAAAACATGTTTTTTGAGGTCATATTTACTGAGTATTTGTTGGGTTTAATGTGGAGGCTTGATTGTTTTGGGTCTGGTTCAAGAGAAATGGAGCAGAAAATTAGAGATTAAATGGGTTGCCCGCTTTGTTTTAATTAAAGCTCATATTAGTTTTCTTGATGAACAAGTGGAAAACCCTAACTTGTATCCAAATATTTATTCTTGTACTCGTAATTCCTCATCACGAGCAATAAGAAAAGTATCATGGTTGCAGCCCGTGGACATAGGTCAATAGACCGAACAACGTAAATTTCGCGTGTTCATCTTCGTTTATATTTTTCTCTTGCAGATTATCTGTGTTTGTGTGTGTTGCAACACCTGAATCCCTAACAAGTGGTATCAAGAGCTGAGGTTACGCTTACATACGGGAGAAACACAGTGCGAGAGAAATTGTTTGGATTGAACCAGGGTTACGTTTTTTGTCCACTGACCATTAAAATCCAGATTATTCAATCGAATTAGTTGGTCAGAAAAAAACCCATCGTTGTTTGTGTTTGATCGAACAGAGGTAGAAAAACAATTGTTTATGTTCTTTGTCTTATGTGAAAAAAGAATTACAATTGTTGTTTGTAGAGATAACTACTGTCGGGGATTGGTGGTTAAAAGTCAAACAAACCACAAAAGTAATTTTTGTGGCATTATCTAACCGCATAGCCGGCTAGTAGAAAAGAAGAGAAGCTATCTATGTTAATTATTCAATTTGGAGCCAAGAAAAGAATTACAACAGTTTCAATCCTTCTATTTTCAATCAAAAAGAAATCGATCAGGTGCATTCTTTATCTATTTGTCTTTCCAGTTTCTTGATTAAGGTTTGGTTATCGGTTTTGCATTTCGGTTTTTGCTTCGGGTTTGATTATTGGGTTTTGGAATTTGTCGGGCAGTTTAGCTAGGTGGTTTTATTGTGGTTGTCGGGGGTTATTTTGTTTGTCCGAGATTATTTTTTCTGATTTTGTTACCGAGATCCAAAGTCGGAAATTCTCAGTTTGAGATAATGGCTGAGAGCGGTAAACTTCGGATTGAGAAGTTTGATGGTAAAGACTTTGGTTGGTGGAAAATGCAAATGGAGGATTTGCTAGTTCAGAAGAATTTGGACATGGTATTGGGTGAAAGACCGGAGAAAATAAAACTAGATGAGTGGGAGACTTTGGATAAGAAAACCAAGGCAGTTATTAGATTGTCGTTATCGAAGGATGTTGCGTTGAACATCTTGAAGGAAACCACGACGCGTGGGATAATGAATGCTTTGTCTAATATGTATGAAAAGCCTTCGGCAGCTAATAAGGTATTCCTAATTCGTGAACTGGTGAACACGAAGATGAAACAAGGAAGTTCAGTTACAGTGCACATCAACAAATTTAACTCGATTTTGTCAAGAGTTGGTTCAGTTAGTATAAAATTCGAGGATGAGGTTCAGGATTTAATACTGTTATTGTCCTTGCCAGATAGCTGGTTAGGGACTGTTACAGTGATTACTAGTTCTACCAATGAGTTCACTTTTGATGGGATTCGGGATCTTATTCTAGGCGAAGATGTCAGGCGAAGAAATTCAAGTGAATCATTTTGGTGATTTAATGTAATGTGGTCCAAATTATATATAAATAATATAAATATTTCCTACACTTTTGAAATGTTTTGAGTCGGTTTTTGTAGAATAATATTTCTTATTGGTCCATATTTGAATTTTAAAGGGTTCATACACAATAAGCTAAACTTGAGTACTATAACTAAATGCTTAAAATTTAACCCTTTTTAAAGCAAGTTAGTAGTAACTAATGGAATAATTCAAATGAAATGTTGCTGCTCAAGATCTAAAAATAAAAGTAATCTTGTTTCAATTTTAAAATATTTTCATGTGTTAATTCATGTGTTGTAGTTGAAAAGGAAAAAAAATCAAGATGGCTACAAGAACTATATTAAATAAAACTGATTTGTTTCATTTGTTTTGGTTTAAGGCATTCTTCATCCATTAATTGGAAAGCTCGCGGGCCACAAGCAAAGAAATAAGCATATGAATGGGCCTTTGTGGACTTACGTATTCAACAAAAAAAAAAAGAAAACAAAACCTAGTTAATTTTATATATATATATATTATTAGAGGTCAAACGAACAGGGCACCCCTTTGGTGGACGGCTGATTGATTGGGGCCTACCCTTTTTGGTGCGTTTGGAAAAAATAAGCAAGCACACACCTACGTTTCAAAGGTCACGACCATCAAGAAGAATTAGAAAAGCACACAAGCAGCCAAGCACGTCTAATATTCTAGGGCTAAAAAAGAAACAGAAAGCAGGCAAACACGTGAATTAAGCATTTATTTTTATATCTTTTTACGATGAACCGCAGTACATATTTAATCTTTGTTTCATTCATAATTATGATTGGCTAAACTTTTATACTGCCTGGGTTTGGATGATTACTTTTTAGACTCGTTTTATTTTTGGTTTTGGATTATTATTGATTGATTCATGCTTTGGTAAAGTTTTTATTTTATTTGGGTGTGATGCATATGCGTATTTGGTATTAATTTATGATCAGTTTTTGTTCCATATGCGTCTTTGTGAATGTCTTTCATGTATGGATGCGTATTAGGTTACTTACTGTTTGTTTGTAACTAGTTTATGGTTTATTGTTAACGTATTCCATAGGAGCGGTAATTAAGAGTATAGAGATACCTTTTATTCTGTCACTTGAGAGACCGGGAGGTAATTAAGTGTCGTCTGTTTTGGTCTTTTGCGGGTTTGGGTAGTGATTGCACGGGAGTGAGTTTCCCTAGATTCCCTTAGATTCTTACAGATCTGAATTATAACTGAAATAAATAAAAATATCCCTTTACGCCTTAGGGTGTTTTGTGATTAGAGAGACATGGAGGTAATTTAGTCTTTGGGTACCTTAGAATAGTTAGGTAAGGTGAGACCGGGAGGTGATCCAAACCATTAAACCGTTGAGCATACATGATATTTAGGGTTCTTAGGTATTGTTGGTAAGACCGGGAGGTGATCTAGCTTACTATAGTTATTCCTTAAATTTCATATTTTTAGAATATGGTACCAATCATAAATCCAATTCCAAGAGTGTACGAGTTGAGTAGTAGGATTCCTTACCTATGTAGTTGTTCCCTCTAGTTGAGTTCTTGTCCGATTTGTCCTTGTCTATTTTTAGAGTAAGTATTATTTAGTTTATAGTTAATATAAAAAAACACAAAAATCAATTAAGTCTATTTATTTAAGTTATTAGTCAGAGTCTAGTTTAGGTGTCGCTAGTGTCCTTTGGGTTCGATATCCGGACTTCATTAGGCTTTACTACAGTCGATAGGTACACTTTCCTGTCTAGTGGTCTAGCATTAGGAGAGTCTAGGTTTACAAATTTAAAACTAGAGTGTCTAGGTTAGGTTAGGTTTTTAATAGACCGTTTCACACATCATAATGCATATTGGCAGAGGAATGAAAAATAACAGAGGTAGTAGGAACGGGAACAGGAAAAGGAGTCAGTCTAGGACTCGAAAGGATGTGGTATGTTGGAACTGTAACGAGGCGGGACACTTTAGGAATCAGTGTCCGAATGAAACGAATGAAAAGATTGAGGTCAACACTGCGGTTGAATACTTAAAGGATGAGGCTTTAGTTCTTAGTGTTGAAGATAATGTTGATTCCCGAGTCATGGATTCTAGTGCTTCAATTCATGCTACCCACAGTTGTGAAGCATTGCATAATTTGAAGTAAGGTGATTTTGGTAAGGTTAGACTGGCAAACAATGATGTTCTTGGTGTTACGGGAATAGGTGACATTAATTTAGTCACTTCAGTCGGTTTATGGACCTTAAAGGATGTTAGAGTGATTCCAAGCTTAAAGAAAAAGTTGACTTCTGTCGGGCAGTTGGATGGACATCAGGTTAAATTTGAGAACGGGAAGTGGAAAGTTGTGAAGGGAATCTTGTCATCGCTCGAGGAAAAAAAGAGGGGTTCGTTGTATAGGGTCTGTTCATCATCTGAGAGAGTGACCGACCCATATGTCAGATTCAGGTTGAACATGCTAGAAGAGGTTCAGAAAAAGTAGTCAGAGGTTTCGTGGAAGTGGGAGCACTGGCAGTCAGTTAAAGCTTTAGCCAGAGTTACCAGACAGTGGGTTAAGAGAACCGGTATTTCAGCTGTTAAATTCTCTCCAAAAGATTACTTGCTTAATATGGATATTGTTGTTTGTTCTCAAGGTATTTCAGAATTCAGGAGTTTGTTTAAGTGGGAGCCGATAGATACAAAGAACGAGTCGGTGGTAGTTGTAGCCATGAATGATGTGTTGGAGCTCGGGGAGCTTCAACGGACCTTCAGGTTGACGGATGAGAAGGAAGATGCAACCAGGAAGACGAGGAAGATTACAAGTGGTACAAGCGATCATTTGGAGGCAGTTTGAAGATTATCAAGCCTCCAAGTGGGAGATTGTTGGGTTTAATATGGAGGCTTGATTGTTTTGGGTCTGGTTCAAGATAACTATTGAGCGAAGATCAAATGGGTTGGCCCGCTTTGTTTTAATTAAAGCCCATATTAGTTTTCTTGCTGAACAAGTGGAAAACCCTAACTTGTATCTATATATTTATTATTTTACTTGTAATTCCTCATCACGAGCGAGGCAGAAAGCAATAAGAAAAGTATCCTGGTTGCAGCCCGTGGTTGTAGGTCAACCGACCAAAACACGTAAATCTCGTGTGTTCATCTTCGTTTATATTTTTCTCTTGTAGATTATTTGTGTTTGTGTGTGTGTGTTGCAATACCCAAATCCCTAACAGTATTATCATTGCTTTATCGTTTTGTCAGGATGTTTTGGACAAACACGGGCCAAAGATACAAACAGTTGTCAATAAGATTGATGCCATTGATAATGAATTCAGAACGATGCAGCTTGAAGTTTTGGCGGGAAATCATTCTCTCGTGACAAGAGTAGTAGAGAACAAACTTCATTTTCATGTTGATTTGGCTTCAGTGTAAGTCTTCATTTCATTTGAAAAAGTCAAAGTACCAACTTGACATGTTTACTTTTTGCAGATATTGGAGTATAGAGGTAAAGTACTAAACCCACCCTCAAATATATAATCGGGCCTCCCGCCAAGGATAAGGGACAGACCCCATGCATAAGTCACTGCGCCAAAGCGATGAATAACATGTCCACGTATAATAAACATTCTCTGGCACGTTGAGATTGGGAGCGCCAAAGATCTCCAAGAGCGTGGGGCAAAAAGGAAGAATATTCATCATGAATAGCGCCCAACCAATAAGAGATAAACAACACATGGTCAATAGTACTACATAGTACGACATGTCATAATCAAATGGCCACGATGTCCATCAACTCCTTGGAACACACGTGCAAGGGACATGATTGGTGGAAAGCCTGACAGGGCAGTTGGCCATATTCTCCTCTCCTCTCCAACGACTATAAATACTAATCCACCTCCAAATAGTAAAGGATATGGCATCTTACACCCTTAACTCTCTCTCAATACTTATCACAAATAGTATACTGATTCTCACGTTGGAGGGTGGTTACGAGAGGATCCCTCGCCCCCATTCCCCTCGTAACAAGCTCACGGTGTTCTGTTTTTTAGGTGTGCTACTCATTTGCGCCAAGAAGGAATATAACCCATCGTGGGAAATACTAGATCATCACCCTTGGACTAAGCAATTAGACCTATGTAAGGCCTCGTTACCGGTGCCCTACTTTGGACGTTGGATTTACTCATAAACACAATGCTAAACATCATAGTAAATTAAAACATTCGCGGAACATTAAAACTTTCATAAAACGTTACATATCGATTCATAACTTGTCTTAAATAGACATCTTATCTTTCAAAATCAAAAACATTAATTGTAAAACGTCTTGAGTCTTTAGATGCCAGACTCTTATTCTTCTACCATGTGCCCCCGCTCAAGCCAGCTGTCTCATTCTACTCACCTGCGTGCATACTAAAAGTCAGCTACGTTGAGTGAGTTCTAATTAATCATACAACATACAACACATTCATAACTACATACTTTCATACATACTTCACACTTTCATACTTTCTTACCTTCATACTTTCTTTCTTTCATATTCATACCTTACGTTTTAAAGAGCATTACGCTCTATAAACTTCACATATATTATTAGGGTATGCAACCCTTTAAATTTTGCATATATTATTAGGGTATGCAACCCTTTAACCTTCGCATATATTATTAGGGTGTGCAACCCTTTAACCTTCGCATCTATTATCAGGGTACGCAACCCTTTAACCTTACCTTACCTTACCTTTCATTATCATCTCCATTATCACATCCATACATATAATATCATACATATTACAGTCGTACATACTTCCTTATTCACATACATATATCATACATACTACACTATACTTTCCTTAACAATACGTGCAATACCCGAAGGTCGTTCACATACGATCAAGAATACATTCATAACTATCACGTCCACCATCAAGACATACACTTACCATTTAAGGTAAGTGTATTAACATTCACATTGAGTATGCACACAACCCCGAAAACATAACAAGGAAATGGGGCTAGAAACTCACCTGAACTCGGTTTCGTTCACCGTTTATGGTTATTCCGTTCTTGAGCTGTGCACGACTAACTTAAAAGAGTCGAACTACGAACACGGTAAAGTCTTGATGTTGGTTTGGCTTGTCACGACGTTCCAGCACCAACAAGCTCGGGTTTTTGCCTTCGGATCTTGGTTCGGGTTGTGTGTGTTTTTCAAGGTGTAGGCTATGGTCTAGAGATTGATAAATGGAAATATTTAGGGCTTTAGGGGTATTTATACTCCCTTAAGCCCATGGACCTAAGGCCCATTCCATCTCCTATTCCATCTTCTAAAGTCCAAGCCCACCTACCATTAGTTTTTTTATATAAACCGACACACGACACTTTATCGAATACACAAAATTTCATTTATTTATTATAATCAAAAGTAGAATATTACAAGTCTTCCCTCCTTAAAGAGGTTTCGTCCCAGAAACCTAACTATTACATAAACAAATTCGGGTAAAACTTGCGCATCTCATCCTCAGCTTCCCAAGTAGCATCTGAACCCTTGGGATGCTTCCATATCACTTTCACTAAAGGTATAACCTTGTGACGGAATTGCTTATCTTTGCGGTCAACTATCTCGATCGGTTGTTCATTGTAATTCAACTGTTCATCAACCTCAATGTCCATTAATCGCACATGAGACATGTCTTCCGCCAGACATTTCCTCAAATGAGAAACATGGAAGGTTGAATGGATTCCTTCTAATTCTTCGGGAAAATCCAGCTTATAAGCCACTTCACCCACACGATCTATAATCTTAAACGGTCCAATGTACCTCGGACTCAACTTTCCCTCTTTCTAAAGTGAATGATCCTTTTCCAAGGCGAGACCTTGAGCATCACATTATCTCCAATGTTAAACTCAATCGGTCGTCGCCGCTTATCAACATACGAATTTTGGCGATATTGAGCCGCTTTCATCCTCGCCTTAATCTGATCGAACTTTGCAGAGGTTTCTTGAACTACTGCTAAACTTCCCATCTCTTTTTGACCAATTTCTCCCAAACAAACGGGAGTTCTACAACGTCTACCGTAAAGCATTTCGAATGGCGGCATTCCAATACTTGAGTGGTAGCAACTCTACCAGATGCAGATGATCATCCCAACTTCCTCCAAAGTCTAAAACACAAGCACGTAGCATATACTCAAGGGTTTGGATCATCCTTTCTGACTATCCGTCGGTTTGAGGATGATACGCCGTACTAATGTTCAACCTCGTTCCCATAGCTTCATGGAATTTCTTCCAGAATCTTGAGGTAAAATGTGTATCTCTATCTGACATAATCGATAATAACACTCCATTCTTAGTCACCACTTCTTTTATAAACAAGCTTGCTAACGTTTCTGACGAGATAGCCTCTCGTATAGGCAGAAAGTGAGCTCTCTTGGTTAAACGGTCCACAATCACCCAGATGGTATCATGATGCCTAGCTGTACGAGGTAGCTTGGTTATGAAATCCATGGTGATGTGTTCCCATTTCCATTCAGTTATCTCAAGCGGTTGCATTTTTCCATACGGCTTCTAGTGTTCAGCTTTGACTTGCAAACAAGTTAAGCACTTACTAACGTAATCCACCACATCACTTTTCATTCCTGGCCACCAATAGTCTCTTTTCAAATCTTGGTATATTTTGTTGGATCCTGGATGGATTGAATATCTCGACTTATGTGCTTCGTCTAAGATTCTACCTCTAAGATCCCCATGACGTGGAATCCACATGCGGTCAAACCTAGTCTTAACTCCATGAGTAATTTCCATAAACTCATTTTGCTGGCCGTAAATCCTTTCCTTTTTCACTAACCCTTCATCTACCAGTACTTCTGTCTGCACTTTGATGATTTCTTAAAAAAGACTTCAGTTCATGATCAATTGATATGACTTCACCGTTGCAATAACCTCTTCATTCTTCCGACTTAGCGCTTCAGCGACCACATTAGCTTTACCAGGATAGTACTTTATATCACAGTCATAATCCTTTATCAGCTCTAACTACCTTCTCTGTCTTATTCAGTTCTTTTTGCTCAAAGAAATATTTCAAGCTTTTATGGCCGGTGTAGATAGTACGCTTAGTACCATATAAGTAGTGTCTCCAAATCTTTAAGGCATGCACTATTGCGGCCAGTTCTAAATCATGTGTCGGGTAAGTACTTTCGTGGACTTTCAACTGTCTAGACGCGTAAGCTATCACTTTTTCTCGTTGCATCAACACGCAACCTAACCCACGATGCGAAGCATCAGTACAAACAACCAAATCCTCGTCACCATCGGGTAAAGCAAGGATTGGATCTTGCGTGGGTCTTTTCTTTAATTCCTCAAAGGCTTCCTCTTGAAACTTACCCCAACTGAATACTACCGACTTTCGGGTTATACCGGTTAACGGTGCGGCTATCTTGGAGAAACCTTCGATGAATCTCCTATAGTAGCCAGCTAACCCTAGGAAGCTTTGTATATCAGTCAGATTCTGCAGAGTCTTCTAGTTTGTTATTGCCTTAATCTTAGCTGGGTCCACAGTAATCCCTTCAGGATTGATAACGTGACCTAGAAATTGCACTTATCTTAACCAGAACGCGCATTTTGAAAATTTAGCATACAACTTTTCTTTCTTCAGAGTCTCTAATACCTCGCTTAGATGTTCGGCATGATCAGACACATTCCTTGTATAAATCAATATATCATCTATGAAGACGATAACTGATTTATCCAACATTGGCCGACACACCCTATACATCATGTCCATAAATGCTGCAGGAGCATTTGTTAGAACGAATGACACTACGAGGAACTCATAATGTCCATACCGCGTTCATAACGCTGTTTTAGGGATGTCTGCCTCTTTCACCTTTAGCTGATGATAGCCTGATCGGAGGTCTATTCGGAAGAACCAACTTGAACCTTGCAGTTGGTTGAACAGATCATCAATTCTCGGCAAAGGATATCTATTCTTTATCGTAAGCTTGTTCAACTCACGATAATCAGTGCACATTCTCATGCTTACATCCTTCTTCTTAACAAATAGCACTGGTGAAACCCTTATCGAGGGCCCCACGGGGAAACACTTGGCCTAATGAAACCCTTATCGAGTAGTTCTTGCAGTTGGGACATTAATTCTTTCTTATCAGACGGCGCTAGGCGGTAAGGTGCGTTCGCGACTTGTTGTGCTCCTGGTACTAAATCTATCTGGAATTCTATTTCTCGCTCCTGTGGCAACCCCGGAAGATCCTCAGGGAATACTTCTGGGTAGTCGCGCACGATAGGAACATCTTTTATTTCTTTTGTCTCGGCCGTAGCGTTGACAACATACGCCAGGTAGGCACCGCATCCACGTCGTAATAAACCTTTGGCTTTTATCATCGTAATGACATTAAGCCCAGAACTTTCTATATCACCATAACGGTCACCTCACTACCATCCAAGGACTTTAACCTTATTATCCTACTCTTACACACTATCTGAGCTTCAAACTCAGAGAACCAATTCATTCCCAAAACCACATCGAACCCTCCTAAGGTCATAACGTACAAGGTAACAGGGAACTCATGCCCCTCTAACTCTACCTTACAGTCCTTAACCATTTTCACTATTTTAACCGAAGTGTCGCTAACGGTTTCTACTATAAAAGTTTTAGACACTCGGCAACATTTTATTTTAGCTAATTTACTAAATGGTGTGGCTACGAAACTTTTTTTCACACCTGAAACGAATAATACCGAAGCGGAAATTCTGTTTACTAGAAACGTACCTGTGACAACATCTGGAATCTGCTTTGCTTGCTCTTGGGTCAACATGTAGGCCCTCGTCTTTGGTCTTGATGGCTCAGCATCCTTCTTCCCAGTTCCTCCAGCTTCACTCTCATTGCATTCCCTTGCAAAGTGACCTGTCTTACCGCATTTGTAACATGCGGACTTTGCAGTACAATCTGCAGCGTAATGTCCCACCTTCCCGCACATGTAGCAAGCATTCGTACCAAACTTGCACTCACCAGCATGACTCTTCCCACACTTATAACAAACATCTGAACCCTTACTCCATCTGCACTCACCACCATGTGCCTTACCACAAGTTTTGCATGACCTTTTCTCCCATACCTTCTGCTTCTTGTCTTTAGGGTTCCACAACTGAGTATCGGGCCGTTTAACAGGAGCGACCCATTTCTTCTCCATCGTCTCTTCTTCTACCACAACATCATCTGAATCCAGGTCTTCATAAACGATCTCTGCGAGTTCGACGGCAGATTCAAAGGTAGCAGGTTTACTCGTCCTGACTAGCGTGCAGACTTTCTGTGGCAATCTATCACGATGTGTCATCATTCCATCTTTCAAGTTCAGTAACTTCATCTCCGCCCTCTCAACTTCGGCATCAGCACAGAACCTCTTCATCACTAACTCCTTCAGATCCTCCCACCTTAGAGCTTTAATCTCATACCGGGTCTTCCTTTGTTTCTCACTTTCCCACCAATACATAGCTTCTTCACCGAATAATTGAGTAGCATAACCCACACCTTGGTCGGGACGACACTCGGTAATGTGGATAATTTTATCCATGGCGGTTATCCACTGAAGAGTAGCGATTGCGTCTCCCAGACCAGTTAGTTTCGGTGGGTCACAAACCTTGAAGGACTTATAGTTGCACCCACCTCGGCCCCTCTTCCTATCATCAACCTTCACAGAATTTACCACACTCGAAGCCTCCCTCTCTCCTTCATCATCTTTCCTACCATCTCTCCCGCCCATTCAACAGTTCTTTCACGGCCTCCAGCAGACCCCTCCAGGTTCAAGTTCTTCACAACAGTGGCTACAGCTTGAACAATAGCTGCTTGAATTGTAGGGTCAAGTTGAAACCTTTCCTTGTTGCCTGGGTTTCGCCCAGTTGCGCTTCCTTCACCTCCTATGTTGGAAGTTGTTTCTACCGAAGGTTGTTGGACACTAAGAGGCATGCCGCGACGTCCAGTGCGGCCTCCTGCTCCAACAACTGCCCTTGATCCAGCCATCATATTTTGGAAGGGAAAACACAAACTTCATCATTCAAGAAACTATTTAGTACAAGGATAGTAAGGCTAACACGTAATAACAGTGGCCAGTTGTGATTAGCTGATCACGTTACTTTCCGTGTCCTATACACTTCCCCTTATGAGTCTATTTGTGCTAGTTCTACTTCTAAACAGTCAATCAATAAAAACAATCAATTAATCCTATCCCTAAAATTCACATATCCTTTCTTTAGCAGTTAAGCTAACATTAACATACATTATTTAACCATACACTTTACCTTTACTGAGCTTGCTTGAGTGATACATGGCTAACTTGAACTGGCATCTTCTTTCTTTTCTTACTTAAATCCCATTCTCTGTTTGAGTCTAAGCATGTAGGATGCTTAAATCTCTCGAACTTTGCTCTGATACCAACTTGTAAGGCCCCGTTACCGGTGCCCTACTTTGGACGTTGGATTTACTCATAAACACAGTTCTAAACATCAGAGTTAATTAAAACATTCGCGGAACATTAAAACTTTCATAAAACGTTACATATCGATTCATAACTTGTCTTAAATATACATCTTGTCTTTCAAAATCAAAAACATTAATTATAAAACGTCTTTAGTCTTCAGATGCCAGACTCTTATTCTTCTGCCATGTGCCCCCGCTCAAGCCAGCTGTCTCATTCTACTCACCTGCGTGCATACTAAAAGTCAGCTACGCTGAGTGAGTTCTAGTTAATCATACAACATACAACACATTCATAACTACATACTTTCATACATACTTCACACTTTCATACTTACCTTCATACTTTCTTTCTTTCATATTCATACCTTACGTTTTAAAGAGTATTACGCCCTATAAACTTCGCATATATTATTAGGGTATGCAACCCTTTAACCTTCGCATATATTATTAGGGTATGCAACCCTTTAACCTTCGCATATATTATTAGGGTGTGCAACCCTTTAACCTTCACATATATTATCAGGGTATGCAACCCTTTAACCTTACCTTACCTTACCTTTCATTATCATCTCCATTATCACATCCATACATATAATATCATACATATCATAGTCGTACATACTTCCTTATTCACATACATATATCATACATACTACACTATACTTTCCTTAACAATACGTGCAATACCCGAAGGTCGTTGTATCATTCGTTACTTTTCAAACCCGAAAGCCCGATCCATTTTAAATTTTTGTTTTATAAATATACATAAATATATATTTCAAATTCCGTCTTATGTATTTTATAATATATTCGCTAAACCGACCCGTGATATACGTCTATTTATACATCTCGAATCCCTTGTAAAGTTATGTTTATTTAATGTTTTAAGTTCATTTAAGTTCGAGTTTTATAATCTTTTATTATTTAAGGTTTTGATTCAAGTTTTATCTATTTATTATGTTTTATATCTTTTGGTGTATTGAATGTTAAGCTTTAATTCTTTCTATCATATCATGTGAAGGTTAAGTTCGTGCTTCTGTTCGTTTTGTTCGCACTACGTGAATATCGACTTTTAGCCACACATGTGGTCTGGGCGATTTGCCACACTTCGGCTTAAATTTTTGGCTAAAAGGTCTTTGACCATGTTTGAAAACCTTCCAGAATGTTTTGGCCGCACATGTTATTCTTCATGTGACCATTCTATACCTACTCAGGTACTTTTCGCAACACTTTGAAAAAAACTGTGACAAAATCTAGCCACATTATAAAAACATGTGGCGAAATGTGACATACATTCATAGTTTGTTTGATCTTTGATACATGTGACCAAAAACACATGCATTAGCCACAAACTGTGACATTTAATTAGCCAGATGTTTTAATAGTGTGGCCAAATGTGACGAACAGCTACTGTATTGATAAGAGATATGTCTAAAAGGTAAAAGATATAGCCACTTATATTACGTTGTGTGGCCGAATGTCACATTTGTTAGCCACATTTTTAATAATGTGGCGAAATATGACGAACAACCATTGTATTTATTAGTAATGTGGCTAAAACGCTTAAAATATATGGCCACTTATACGAGGTTGTGTGACCAAAGAGTAGTTTAGTTTTATATGGCTAAAACGCTTTATTTTTCCTAACTACCATCACCTTCACATCCTCCCAATTACAAACCTAATCTATAAACATCGATTGAAGCTCATTACTCTTCTTCATCACTTTGATTCTTTCTCCAAACTTCATCAACCATCCTATGATCAAATCTAACGGGGTTTTCAACATGATTAATTAGAACCCTGGAGATGTCAAAAATGTTAGGGTTTGAGTTTTGTTGAGATTAGTTGGTTGACAGATTCGTTCTCGTTTATTGATTGGTCTGTAACTTGATGTTAAACAACGATTATGTAACATCCCAAATTTCAAGATTTTTATAAATATGGATTTTAAACTAAAGAGGGGTCAAAGAGGAAATAAAACAAAAGGGTGGGTGATGTATATTTTTGGATGTTCTGGATGTGTGTGTGGACAGAAGAAGAAAACAAGCAAGAAGAAGAGAACGAGCAAGAAGGAGAACAGAGGATTTCACTTCTCAAATCGATTATCAAATCGATCATTAGAAAATACATAATCATCGTCTAGTAGATCGATTATTGGATAAGTGTTTCTAACCCTAAAGTTGGGGCTTTGTTATCTACACTTCATGCATGATGATCTAGTATGTGTTTTATGTGATTATTGATGAACTGATAGTGATAATATTAATTGATCTATTACTAGTTATAATTGTTGATTCTATCATAGTAGTGTCAAACTGTGTTCAAGAGTATACCATATTTGATGAACACAGTTGATAAATTAGAGATCTTTTATGGATGTGGTTATATGATTATAATCTGTACACATAAGTTGATTGTTGTAATGCATCAAACATAAGAAGTCATTGTTAAAATGTGTGAGCAAATAGGCATTTCAGATCGTGCGTAGAGATTTAAAGTAATGATTTCAAATGAATGCACACAAGGTGTTTGTGAAAATGTCTCAACCAACAAGGAATTAAAAGAGTTGTTAAGATGTGAAATTCATATTACTGCTGTCAATAAAGTTCGTATAAAATCATAGAAAAATCGGGTGAATGTGTATTATACATGCTTGAAAACCTCTTTTGATGTACTAGGTTTCATCTTTGAACACGATAAGCTAATTCAGACTTAAAACGGATCAAAACATTAGATTAAAATGATGACAACATGCTGTTTGAAGTTAAATTATGTTGTTGTCCTGTTCTTTGAATAATCATATAAAATAGTATAAAAATCCGAGAAAGATGTATTTTATATTCTTGAAAAGCTCCTTGAGTCTACTACGTTTTATATGTGAACATGAAAAGCTGTTTCGGATGAAATATTGTTCAAAACAGTTAGTTTCTAGAGCAATACAGCAGATTCAGCATACTGTTTTGATAGAAAATAGGTTGCTGACCTGTTTTGCTAAAAATCACATATAATAAACCGTAGCTCCGATAAAGGTGAACTTTATATGCTTGGAAACCTCTGTGAGTTTAGTACATTTTACTTCTGAGCATATTAAGTTAGTTCTGACTTTTAACTGGTCGAAAGTTGAGGTTAATAGGTGCTGCACAAAAGGTGCAGTACTGAAAATAGTTTTTTTTTCATAATAATATATGGTGTGCGCACTTGTTTAGAAGAGATTATGACATAACTGCTTTAATATAAATTAATTCCATAATGTATGAAGTTGCTAAGTAGAGCCTAGTCGTATATGTACTGAGTTAACCGTTAAAACGATGGAAGTGGATAAATGACTTGAAAATGTTTAACTGATAACTTGATGAACACATTGATGATTCTTGGCTTGTTAATTATTCGGTATGAATGAGAGTGGTATGAAAATATAAAGAATACTAATGCCGAGTGTCCACATTATGTATTCTAACTTGTTGAAAGTTGACTTTAACAAGCCAGGTATGTTGAAGCTTGGAAGCCAACGAGTCAAATGGACGAAGTGTAATCAAGCTCCTACGAACAACGGTAAGTTTATCTTACATCTATTTTAAGAAGTTACAAGTCTTATTAGTATGTTTTGATTTATTATGAATATCAAATGGATACGGGCTGCCTTGACCCGTTAATTGCAAGTTGATTCTTTTGACTATACTTAGTGCGTACTGGTTGTTTTAACTCGTTATAGTTTGAAGTTTACCCTACCAAATGTCTAAGGGGGAATTACTTGTGTCTAGAAGATTTGACTCGTTGGTGAATATTAAATTAGTAGATGAAGATTTGACTCGTTGGTGAATATTAAATTAGTAGCATGATTTAATTAGAGAAATGATTCGTTAAGTTGTTTAGACGGGTTGTAAATAATATGTTGAAAAGTTGTAACCGTTTTCTAAAGTTGAATTACCCTACTAGATGAAGATTTGACTCATTGGTGAATATTAAATTAGTAGCATGATTTAATTAGAGAAATGATTCGTTAAGTTGTTTAGACGGGTTGTAAATAATACGTTGAAAAGTTGTAACCGTTTCTAAAGTTGAATTTTAGTTGAGACGTGAAATAGCATTAAGATTAATTTAAATAGGTTGTAATTATGTTGATGGGTTATAATCATGCTGATTAGAAACAGGTACGCGAAGCTTATGATCAATCGGGCGAATTAAGATACATAATAAATTGAATCTTTGGAGTTGCATAACGGTAGCCGGCATAGGCTACGCTAGACCTGGTTTGGCTTAATATTTTGACTAATGTTACTTCGGGTTTAATATCTTATTTATATATAATATTTAAATATTGGCAATAACTATTATTTGGTATTGGATTGCTTTAGGCGATGCCCACAAATGGAAGAGAAAAGCCGAAGATCAAGTGCTCGGATTTGGACACCAATACACATCAAAGTGCAAGTTTCTAATATCGATAATGAATTATGAATAAGTTTTAAAATATGTACTATCTTTGATTAAAAGACAAGTTCCTACGGATATTATACGTGATGTTCGGATATTATACGTCATGTGTGGATACATGTTAGGACTTTTGGTACTGTTGACATTACTTATTATCACCAACGATTTTTTTAATTGAGTCGTTCCGACCCTGACCTATTTCGACCCTGATCCGTTCCGACCCATAACCCATTTCGACCCAACCCAACCCATTTGCCACCCCTATGTTTAATGTATATTGACGGGTTAGGCGAGTTGTACCTCTTAAGACACAATTTAAAAAAATATTCAAAAATAATAATAAAAAAATCATAAGTCAAATTATAAATAAAAAACAGAAAAAGTAAAAAAAACAAAAACATTTCCTCTGTTGTCCTTGTTCAAAAAAAAAAAATCGACCCAAAACCCGTTTTAACCCGTTCCGACCTTGACCCATTTTGACCCGGACCCGTTATGACCCGAACCTTTTGACTGATCCATTCCGACCAGAACCATAACAACCCCTTTTTTAATTGACCCGTTTCGACCCATAACCCGTTCCGACCCATATCCCGTTTCGACCCAACCCAACCCATTTTCCACCCCTATGTTTAATGTATATTGAAGGGTTATGCGAGTTGTATCTCTTAAGACACAATTTAAAATTATATGCATAATGGGCCATTAGAGATTTCAAGGCCCAATATGATCCATTAGGACATGTATGAGTTGTTTTTGTGTATTATGGTCTAATATGACTCCCTATAATACGATATAACCCTTAAATATCTATTGTTACATATCACATGCCATAATAGACCACTAAGAGATTTCAAGCCCTAATATGACCCATTAGAACGACTATGACATGAAAAAGGCTATAATGGGCCACTAACACCAACAAGGCCCAATAGGACCTATGATGAAAGTATCACATGTTATCGGCCATTAACATCTAACTATGACTAATGACATTCCTATACAACATTCTTAGAGCAGCTATGATGTGATAAAGGCTATAATGGGCCACAAACACCAGTTAAGGTCCAATAAGGCCCATTGATGAAAGTAAGACATTTTGTTGGGCGTTAACCAAACCATGACTCACTAAACTCATATTCAACCCTTTTAGAGCAACTATGATATGATAGAGACTACAATGGGTCACTAACAACAATCAAGGCCAAAGACGGCCCATTAATGCAAAGTATGACGACCAACTATGCCTATGGCTCACTACACTCATATACAACCCTCTTGTAGCAACGGGGACATGATAGATGTAATAATGGCCACTAGTACCATTCAAGGCCCATTGATGAATGTATGACATGTTGGGCGTTAACATCTTAGTATGACTAATGATAGTCATATACAAACTTCTTAAAGCAACTATGACGTAACCAAGGGACACTAATATCTAACTATGAGTCTATGACTAATGATAGCCAAATAAGGCCATGATTATTGTTAGGTTTTAGTAAGTAGTTTGGATTGTTGATGATCATGGCTTAAATTGTTAATGTAAAGTTTGGTTTAACATTGAATTAGGTTGTGTTTAGTGGCCGTGAATTTTTTAATTACACTTATAAACCTCTTGCTTTAATTAATTGAATGAGTTTTGATTGATTGTTGCTTGTTAGGACTCTTTACTTAGTGTTTAGGGTTTGTTTGCGGGTTGATCAACCGTAAGGTTTAAGTGAGTGTTTTAATTGAATACAATCGGCGGGTAGACACATTCCTTGAGACTGAGAGGTGATAGGAAGTAAACTCGTCTCATAGCTTTTACTTGTTAGGATTAGGATCGCGCGAGAGCGGGTTCGGTTCTTGTCGGGTTTGGGTTTTTAAGCGATTAGTTGACCTAGTTTAAGTTAAACTGAATTGTTCCTCTATCCTTGGTTGCTTAGTATTCGTCTCCATTAGGGTAGTGTGTCGGTGAGAACGAGAGGAGAGTCGGCATTAGAGCACGTTAACAATTTGTCAGCCGGTTTGTTCTTAAAATCAACTAAGTGTAGGTTAGGGCTTGTTAGTGAGACCGAGAGGTAATCTAGCTTCCTGAGTGAACCTTAGTTGTGTCATTCCTTAGGAGCCGGTGTCGTGAGATTCTACAATCCAATAGCTTACTATACCTTGAATAGGATACTTACCTAGGTAGACGTTTTTCCCATTGATAAATCGTATTTTCACAGTTTCATGTAGTTTTCTTAATTTAAGTCTTTTAAGTTAATTTAAGTTAGGTTAAGTATTTAATAATATAAAAATCTTTTAATTTTCATTTTTCTTAGGTGAGTCTTATTTAGGGTTAAGTATTAAATACGTTTTCACGTGTCCTTTTGTTCGACACTCGGACTTCGTTAGTGCTATACTATTAGTGATCGGTACACTAGCCGGTTTTGTGTGGTTTCTTTAGGATTTTCGTTTATAAATTTAAAGCTTAGTTGTGAGAACATCATTATAAACACATCAGTCTCTGAATATTATATTCCATTGCGTATCGTGATGGAACTTTGGTTTAACCATCGCGTATCGCAAAACCGCCCACTAGGTTTCATTGGTCACCCAGTAGACCTTGCACGTGTTTCCACGTGGTTGGACATGTGTCCAAGATTACTTCACATGTTCAAAGTTTGGTGATTGCGTATCGCAACACCGCCCATCCTTGGGCAATGTGATATACTCGTCGCATATCGCGATGGGTTATCATCTGATCCATCGCATATCGCGATGTGTCTTGAAAACCAGAATTTTTGTTTTAGTCCCTTAATTTTGATATCTTGTCACTTTTTGGTCTCGCTTCCATTTTCCAAAAATACTAAAGCGAACGTGCGAATGCAAAGTGCGCCATCAAAGCGTCACACTGCACCCTTCGCCCGAGCCTGTTCCCGAGCCCGTCAGGTGCTTCGCACCCTCTGCTAGGACCACTGGGTGCATGCTAGGCATCAAAGAATATTAATATGAAAACTCAACTCCTTATATGTGGGATGGACTATATCTTTCTCATTTATACCCATGTGAATGAGTTCCATTTTCTTCGTTCTTTCCATGTGGGATGGATTTCCTTTCCCCCATTTCCTTAATATGGAATTCTTTCAACTTAATATATATATATATATATATATATATATATATACATATCCCATTATTTCTTTTACCATATTATAAAAATATTATTGGGTCCTTCGACTTTCACAGTTTACATCTTTAACCCAAAATAAAAATGGTATTTTCCGAGATGTTACACAACACTTACCCGGACTGTGGATGAAACAAGCAAAACCGGAGAAGTCAAGTCTTGGACTTTAGGAATTTAACCATCAAGAACACAATCAAAGAATACTAATAATACGAATAGGAGGTAAAGTGAGTTGGCGTAATGTCACACCCCGCCAGACTGAAGTACAGGCTAGTGACGTTATATATACCGTAAGCATATGATTATCGCCAACATACATTTATTAGGATACCAATAGCATTAAAAAGCGTTTACAAATCACAACTTATATTCAGACAAAATTTGTTGAAAACAATTAGGAGGTTTTTGGTATATGACCCTAAACATCGATAGGGTTATATAAGCAAAATCCTCCAAAATGGTATCCTAATTATGAACTGAGGTCTCGTCTTCATGATTCCTTATGAGCGTTGTTAATTCTCTGAAAAACATACGTTTAAGAAGTCAACAAAATGGTTGGAGAGTTCGCATGTTTTGAGACTCGATATGAAATCACGTTATCTATAAAACATTGAATCAGTTCACAAATAAGTATACAATAATCTGTTGAAACAACTATGATGATCCTCCGAAGACTAGCTAAATCTACGAATTAAGATGACGAACCCTGAGCGTATAACCAAACCACGACTTATATCCTTTTGCCCTGTTCAAATCTCACAGATGGAATATACGCACCCTGTTTCGATGCAATATCGGAGGTTATCACGACTAACCTAACAGCAGGGGGAAATGTCAATGTCAATAGTACTATTCGTATATTCCTGTGGCTAACTCCGTTAGCTAATGGTTATAGTATGCAAGCAAGGGCTTATAGAACTACATAGTTCAACTCATGTTCGCATAAGGATTGTGTGTTTTGTTTCTAATTATCGTATATAAAAGTATATGTGTATGTTTCCCCCCCCCCCTAGATTAATAAAACAGTAAAAACAGTAAAAGAGGGCAGTGAAACTCACCTCGTGAGTTCAGTGGTCGTTTCGCTAGCAATTTCAGATTAATCACAGTTTCGCTGCCTTCATACGTTCTAAACGCGTAAGGTCAGTTAGTTCGTTATCGACTCGCAAGTCGGTTTATGCAAGTTGCTTTCACCCAGCTAGTAGTTCCGTTAACTCGTTTGTGCCGGTTGCTTTCACCAACCGGTCGTTTCGTTTGTTTGTGTCGGTTGCTTTTACCAACCGAACGTTTTACTTGTTTGTGTCGGTTGCTTTCACAAACCTAACGTTGCGTTTATTTCGTAAGTAACTTTTCATACGATAGTTTTTGGACGATCTGTTGGGGATAAGTTCTTATATAAATATTTATATGCTTGTATGAATATTAGGAATATAACTCTTATTAGTGTCAGTTTCATTTATATATAACCGATTCGTTTGGTTGAGTAATAGATAGATATAGAAATTATATTTATTTCTAGTTGGTATTTTGTTAAGTTACAATTAATGTTTTTAGTGAAATGTAATATATTTATATTTTCGTCCGAAATCTCTTAACCGACTTCATATACCGTTTCGGTCATTTAAGTCGTAAAAGTTATTATTTTCTTTTCATCTAATATATATTTTCCAATATATAAATTGTTGTAAAAATTAAGGTTTTGAGACAAAGTGCCGTTATTACAAATAACATTTACTATTTTTCGTTTTAAAATATAAAACTTAGTTTTATTCAGGAATCAAGTTTAAGCTTAATATACTTATATAGCATGTTTGGAATATGAAGAATTATAAAAATTTATTTTTGTTTTCTTGAAATTATGAAACACATTTTGACTCTAAAATGCGTTTAAAAACCAATTTTTTATTTTCAAAACATATTTTTCTATTTATATGTCTAAGAAGCCACATTTTTATACTCAACTTCATATATTTTCTCAATTGTCTATTACTAACATCCATGTTGGGTATAGATTTTTATCCCCAGGATTGGCTACGATTCAAGGATTCCGAGCTATCTTGTCAACACTAATTCAATTGTCCTATATTATTTTTATTTTTTTTGTTTGCAGATAAGATCACGTGATTAATGTGACTATAAGAACGTGGATTGCAACGGATATTATTTGAACTTCGTCAACTCGAACGTGGGCAAGCAACGGATTATGGAAGAATTAGTCTAGGGTTTCTGGATTATTCGGGATTTCAGTTGTAACTTTTTCTTATTTAAACGAGCTGATAGATACGTTTAGAACACACTACTACACTTGTTCAGCTACTAGCAATTACTGTAACACTTAGCACTCGATATTTTATTAGCTCCACCACTTGTAATCATCTTTTTACTATTAATAAAAGTGACGGTGATAGTTTTCACCGTCAGGGGTTTTTTGTGCTGGAGATTATCATAATCAAGGGCTTTTTCCCTCGTAATTAAATCGTTGTGTTCATTCGTTTTACCATCAAGCACTCTACCTCACGTACTAATTTGATCAAAATTTACTTACGTAATTTTTGACCGAAACAATTTGGCGCCCACCGTGGGCCAAACGGTGCTTTGATCATTATCAACTCTCAAATTAAACCCTACTCTCAACATCCACAACATGTCTTCCCAACCGAAAATTGTTTCTTCTTCTGTCGCGGCTTCGGATTCCTCTGTGAGGCCTTCTATGCCTCCTCCTCCTGCTGGTGGTATCCCGAAGAAACCTGACAACACTCAGAAGAAACCTGCTACTCCCGTGTTCTCGGGATCAAGGCCGTCTCCCCATGATCCCATCATGGTGTCCAACCACGACCTGCTGTCTCTTTATAGATGGTTACAGGAACAGATGGATCGCCAGAATAAGACCAACCAGATGCTTGTGAAGGAACTGGAAGATATGAGGAAGGCCAAAAAGACGGTGGAAGAATTTACACCACTAATCCCGAGATCTCTGGATTTCACTCCTCCAGCATCTTCAGGATTGGTGCGTCCGGAGTCGGCCATGGCGTACAACCCTAGATCCTCATCATTCCAACAGTCTAGATCCTCAGGATTGCTCCATCAGGTGGGATCCTTAGGATCGTCCCACCAGACATGATCCTCAGGTCTTTATCAGCATGCGTTATCCTCAGGATTGTCGCAGCTGGGAGGACTCTCAGGATCGCTTCAACAGTCTAGATCCTCAGGATTGTCCCACAAGATGGGATCCTTAGGTCTTTATCAGCTGGCGTTATCCTCAGGATTTTTTGCAACAAGCAGGATTCTCAGGAGTGCCTCCATCAGGGTCTTTCAATTCTCAGCAGCCATTTGCTCAGACTCAGCAGTTGGCAGGGTCCTCTGAGGTGCACTAGGGAGACTTCATCCCGATGCAGGCTAACACTTTGGCCGCTCCATTTGTCACTCCAGGAAATACTGTGTTTGGGAATGCAAGCTACAACACCCAGACCGCTCCTCAGGGTAACACTTTCAATACAATTCCGTTTAATGCTAATCAAGGATTTTTGCAGGATGCAGGTACAAGTTCAAGTTTATCCCGGGAATTATAGAAGCTCAAGGACATGATGTCAAATGTTCTTGGTGTAATCCGCCCCATAGCTGAAGTTCCCGCTGATAGCCACAGAGTATCCCGATTTGTACCATCAATTGGTGATGTATAGATCCCTAAACGGTTTGAAACCCAAATATGAAGCTATATGATGGTTCGACGGACCCCAAGGAACACGTTGCACAGTATAGAGAGTGCATGGAGATCAACCCAATCCCTATGGAAATCAAGGAAACATGTCTTTCCAAGGGGTTTGGGTCTACCTTGACTGGAGCAGCCATGAAATGACTACTGAGTATTCCTCCTAATACTATCACTTCCTTTTCTCATTTAATTAACTTGTTCAATAACCAGTTTTCTTGCAGTAGAACATTTGAGAAGATGACAGGTGATCTTACAGGGTTACCCAGAATCCTGGGGAATCCTTGAGAGATTTTATTACCAGGTTTAGTAAGGAGTCGCTGGAGATTCCAAATCTAAACCCGGTTTCAGCACTGGAAGCTCTTAAGTTGGGGTTAGAAAAAAACTCATCTTTCTATGATGATCTTGTTATGACCCCATGCAGGTCATTAGATGAAGCAAGAAGCAGAGCCCTAAGGTTTATCAGGCTAGAAGACGATAAGAAAAACTTTAAAAAGATCGATATCCTGAAGTATGATCAGACGAACAGGAAGGCCGAATCCCCGGGAAAATCATATCGATCAAAGCCTTACTATAAGCCTGATAACCCCAGGATCAGTGCAGTAGATGATGAAGAATATCCTAAGGTCTCTGAATATTGTTTTTCTACTGATATTGGTGGATTAATGTGTGCCATGCAGGATTTAGGTGAGAAAGCCAGGTGGCCAAAGAAGATGGAAAAACAAGGAGCTTGGAAAGACAAATCAAAGTGGTGTGCCTTCTATGAAGACTTTGGGCACTTGACTGATTGCACTCAGAAGGGAGATTAGCTATCTTCTCAACAAGGGCCACTTGAAAGAGCTACTTGGCAGGAAAAAGGGAAGAGAGCAAAATCCTGAAAAAGTTCCTGAAAAGCCGACTCCTCCACCAACGGATGCAAAAACAATCCTGTTCATATCCGGAGGATCTGACATCTGTTGAACCTCTTATTCTACTGCAAAAAGAAATGCTGACCAAAGAAAGTTAGAAGTGGTTGACAGACCAACAAAGACATCTATCCTCACTTAAGCAAAGACCATATCCTTTGATGAAAGCGATAGAGTCAATATTCAGGATCCTCATCATGATAGTTTGGTAATAAAATTATATGTGGCTAACGATTATGTGCGCAGGATTCTCATAGATGGTGGAAGCTCTGTCAACATTATTCAACTAGATGTGCTGAAGAATATGAATATTCCTGAGGATGAGATTATCCCCTGTTCCTCAGTATTGGTTGGATTTAGTGAAGAAACTAAGAATACTATTGGGGATATCAAGCTCCCAGTATATGTTGAAGGGGTAAATAAAATACAAAAATTTTGTGTTATTGACTGTTTGTCTTGTTGCAATATTATATTAGGAAGGCCCTGGATACACGACATGAAAGCAGTCCCCTCCACCTATCACCAATGTGTGAAACTCCCAAGTCCGTGGGGAGTTATCAAAATCATCAGCGATCAACAAGATGCAAAGAATTGCTACACCTATTCTATGAAATGTACTGCCAAACCCCTACAGGCGTAGCAATTACAGAAGCCAGCAGAAGATGTAATGGAGGCCAGGGAACAAGAAATCAAAGAAGTACTTCCTTATCTCGAAGATCCTGAAGTCAAACTGCTGATAGGAACGAGCATTCCTGAGGATATTGAGTCAAATTTGCTCGATTTCCTCAAGTCAAGGCTGTCAAAATTTGCATGGAAACATGAAGATATGACAATATTTCCAAAGATATTATAACACATAAACTTGGAATTGATAATTCTTTCAGGCCAATCCATCAAAAGAGAAGAAAGTTTGCACCTGAGAGAAACATAATCATCCAAGAAGAAGTTGAAATACTCTTGAAGGCAGATATGATTAGGGAAGTTCAGTATCCCCGATGGTTAGCAAATGTGGTGGTCGTACAGAAAAAGAATGGAAAATGGAGAGTTTGTGTGGATTTCACAAACTTGAATAAAGCTTGTCCTAAAGATCCATTCCCTCTACCACACATCGATTCAATGGTAGATGCTACAACCGGCAACGAGATGCTACATCAATTTATGGACGCATCGTCAGGATTTCAGCAAATCCAGATGGAGCCCTCAGACCAAGAAGACACGGCCTTCATGACTCCCACATGTATTTATTGTTATATTGCTATGCCCTCTGGACTTAGAAATGCAGGTGTGACCTATCAGAGGTTGGTTAACATGATGTTCAAAGAGCAACTGGGGGACACGATGGAGGTCTATATTGATGATATGGTGGTGAAGTCCAATAAAGCTGAGGATCACCTCCAGGATCTCAAGACCGCAGTCCAATAAAGCTGAGGATCACCTCCAGGATCTCAAGACCGCATTTGATATCCTCGACAAATATAACATGAAGCTGAATCCTGCAAAGTGCCATTTCGGAGTAAAGGCTGGCAAATTCTTGGGATACATGGTCACCAAAAGGGGGATAGAGGCGAGTCCAGAGCAGATACAAGCTATCCTGAATCAAAAATCCCCAGCATCAGTCAAGGATGTTCAAAGGCTGACTGGCAGGATAGCAGCACTCAACAGATTCATATCCAAATCCTCAGAAAAGTGCAAAGAATTTTATGATATCCTGAGGAAAAATAAGAAGTTCGAATGGACCAGTAAGCATGAGGAAGCTTTGATGTCCTTAAAAGCTTATCTTTCCTCTGCTCCTCTACTGGTAAAACCCGAGGAAGGTGAACCTCTATCTCTATATTTAGCTGTATCAAATAATGCTGTGAGTGCAGTTTTAGCCAAGGATCTAGAAGGTCAACAGCATCCTATCTACTATGTAAGCAAAAGTCTATTGGATGCTGAAACCAGGTATTCTTATCTTGAGAAATTAATTTTAGCACTTATTATGGCATCTACTAAACTTAGACACTATTTTGAAACTCATCCTATCCTTGTTAAAACTAATTACCCTATTAAGTCTGTTTTGAGAAAACCAGAAATGTCAGGTAGGATGGCAAAATGGGATGTAAAGCTGAGTGCATATGATATAGCATATGAATCTAGGACTGCCATCAAATCCCAGGCATTAGCAGATTTTGTGGCTGATTTCACCAGTGAACTTAAATAAGAAGCAGACTTAGAAGTCCAACAAATTGAAGAAACCAAAGATAAGTGGACTCTATACACTGATGGTGCTTCAAATGTTAGACGAATAGGTCTCGGGATCCTACTGAAATCGCCACAGGGGGACATTATACCTCAATCCATATCCTGCGGATTTCAAGCCACAAATAATGAGGCAGAATACGAAGCTTTGATAGCAGGATTACAACTAGCAATCTACATGAAAATCAGGTTTATTCAAGTAAATGTTGATTCATTATTATTAACTAATCACTTTAATGGTTCGTATACCGTTTGAGGAGAAAAACTAATGAAATATTTAGAGCTAGTTAAAAAACTAGCAAAGTGTTTCGAAATGTTTGATATTTCACAGGTCTATAGAGAAGAAAACGTTGAAGCAGATGCCCTAGCATATTTATCTTCATCCTTCAGGATACCAGAAGGTGTCAAGATTCCTATCATACATATCCTAAGTCCAGCAATAGGAGAGCAAGATGTCAATGAAATATCAGAAGATGATGAATATATGGGAGTCAAGAATCCTGAAGATAATGAAAATTTTTGGATTATCCCAATCAGGAGATATATTCAGGATGGTGTTGTTAGGTCACGATTTTTATACTGAGGATCCTTTTTCCTTGACTGTCTTACAGATAGTTTATCCTTGAAATATACATCAGGATATAAAGGATCGACGATCCTCGGTATTGTTTGTTTACTATTGATTGCGTTTAGTATGGTGATGTGTTAGACAGGTATATCAAATATAAGACGAACTTGCATCAATTATCCTCACAAGACAACCTTTAGCTAGAGCATGGATCCAGGATCCTAATTCAACATAGCTGATTATGGACGAATTCTCTAGAAGATTGACATTTAAATAATAACAACGGTATCTAGACCCGGTCTACCGCTTTATTCGCTAGTGAATGGCTATCTGCACGTGGTCAAACAGAACGTTGGTGAAGAATGGAAGACTAGCGGATTTATAGGATGAAGTTGTTAAGTTTGTTAATTATTTTTTCTTATATATATACGGGATATGATCGAGCTAGATACACACATGTACTTACACACACTAGAGCAGAACTAAACACTCTCTCTATTCACTAGCTTTCGTTGTAATCTCGATCATAAACTCCACAAACACTTGTAATACCTTTTTTGTTAATCAATAAACTTGACGGTGATAGTTTTCACCGTCCGGGGGTTTTTTGTGCCGGGGAACGATAATCATATACTCCTCGACCAAAGGTTATCTTGTCGATCATTGAATAAAGTAATTCGACCAGAGATTATCTTATCAATCCTTGACCGAAGTTATTTTACCAAAGATTGCCTTGATAAGTTTTGACTGAAGTAAGACTATCTTGGATAAGGGCTTTTTCCCTCGTGATAAAATCTTTGTGTTCACCAATATTACAATTACACACTTGTCATTATCGAGTTAGCACCTTACCTCACTTAACAGATTTGGATACTTGATCCTTAGCAGATTTCTGTCCAAAACAGGTGTTATCCCCAAGGGCTTTTCTCACAAAGGTAATCCCATATACTATAATGAATGATATATTATACAGGAAATCTCTTGCATGACCATATCTTAGGTGCTTGGAGAAGACAGAAGCTCAAGAAGTTCTTCAGGATATCCATGAAGGAGATTGTGGGAATCACACTGGGGCAGAGCACTATTCTCCAAAATCCTGAGGACCGTATACTTTTGGCCAACGATGAAGAGAGATGCTATGAGTTATTCCTAGAAATGTGATACATGCCAGAGACATAGCAACTTTCTGCACCAGCCAACAGAACCCTTGTATCCTATTATATACCCTTGGCCTTTCATGAAGTGGTGTATGGATATCGTGAGAAAACTATCAAGAGCTCCGGGAGGAAAAGTCTTTATGCCGGCAATGACAGATTATTTCTCGAAGTGGATTGAGGCTGAATCTTTTGTTCAAGTCAGAGAGAAAGAAGTTATCTCATTCGTCAAGCGCAATATTTTGACAAGATTTGGAATCCCGGCAGAGATAGTGTGTGACAATGGCTCGCAGTTCATCGGCAAGAGAACCACCAACTTATGTGCCAGTTTGGGAATCAAAATGATCACTTCAACACCTGTCCATCCTCAGGCTAACGGACAGGCCGAATCAAGCAATAAAATCATTAACAATAGGGAAATTACCAAAATAAACATGTTTGACCAAGAATTTACCAAAATAGACATGTCTATTTTAGCCTACATCTCTCCAATCATTGGTTTTTTTACCAATAAATAACTGATACATCACCGAAGCCGGCTAAGGCGGCTAAGCCTTAGCCACCACTTTATGGGCACGGAATTTTATGAAAAGTACATTTAGCCAATAAAAATTCGACACGTGTCAAAGGCGGCTAAACTTAGCCTACATCTATGGTTATTTAGCCGGCATCTTTGACTCTTAGCCGGCTTCGGGATACATGTCTATTTAGTTAGCCGGCTCCAAATATTCCTTCTTAGCCGGCTCCAACTCGGCTTGTAGGCTAAGGCTTCACTTAGCCGTCTTCTTTTTCCATTTAGCCGTCTAATTTTAGCCGCCAAAATTAAATATTTTACCAAACTTACCAACTCTATTAAATATTTAGCCGGCTTCACCTAGCCTTCTTCTTAGCCGGTGTAAATTTAGCCCCCAAAATTAAATATTTTTACCTACTCAATTAATTATTTAGCCGGCTTCGCTTAGCCGTCAATTTTTTTTTCTGCCATAAACCTCTGATATTTAAGCATTTTTTCCTTAAAATCTTTTTCAAAATTAAGCTGTTTTTCAAAACATAAATGTTCCATTAACATACAAGCAAATACCCCTAAAAATTTACATTTGGCGTTATCGGCCTACCATCGAGTAGATTGTAATCTTTATTTAGTATGCTTTGTTATTATTATGTTTCTTAATTTTTATTATTAATGAACATTTCCTTGTATTACTTTTTTGTTAGTATCTACGTACATAAAAATAATTTTAATAAAATAAACCAAGTTAATTCATTCATTAAAAACCCGGCTAAGTAAAGCCTATAATCTGATCTGAGTAAACAACGACGTTAACAAACATATTTTTTTAAAAATATGAGGATCTTGTGATAAGAAAGTAAAAAAGTTTGAGAGGGTGAAGATGGTTTTATAAGATGTAGTGAATATGGTTGTATAGTTATATAAAAATGGTTGGTGAAAAATTAAATTTTGGTAGGTAAATGTATTTATTTCTGATGGATAAAACATGCCGGCTAGGAGAAATAAAATTGACGGCTAAGCGAAGCGGGCTAAATAATTAACTGAGTAGATAAAAATATATAATTTTGGGGGCTAAATTTACACCGGCTAAGAAGAAGGCTAAGTGAAGCCGGCTAAATATTTAATAGAGTTGGTAAGTTTGGTAAAATATTCAATTTTGGCGGCTAAAATTAGACGGCTAAATGAAAAAAAGAAGGCGGCTAAGTGAAGCCCTAGCCTACAAGCCCAGTTGGAGCCGGCTGAGAAAGAATATTTGGAGCCGGCTAACTAAATAGACACATATCTCGAAGCCGTCTAAGAGTCAAAGATGCCGAATAAATAACCATCTATGTAGGCTAAGTTTAGCCGCCTTTGACACGTGTCGAATTTTTAGTGGCTAAAGGTACTTTTCATAAAATTTCGTGCCCATAAAGTGGCGGCTAAGGCTTAGCCGCCTTAGCCGGCTTCGGTGACGTGTCAGTTGTTTATTGGTAAAAAACCCAATGATTGGGGAGATGTAGGCTAAAATAGACATGTCTATTTTAGTAAATTCTTGGTTAAACATGTTTATTTTAGTAATTTTCCCTTAACAATAACTTGAATAAAAAGTTGGGGTCTAAGAAAGGAAAGTGGGCCGGAGAACTACCTTTTGTTCTTTGGGCAGATAGGACCACTTCAAAGAATGCTACTGGTCAGACTCCTTTCTCATTGATATTTGGAGCTGAAGCAGTTATCCCGACGGAGATGGTTATCCCTACAGCTAGAGTCAGTCATCAAAATCCCGAAGATAACACTCAAAGCCTACTTGTAGATTTAGATGCAGTAGAAGAACTCAGGGATTTGGCAAAGATCAGAATGGCCTCTTATTAGCAGAAGATAGCAAAGTCCTACAACAAGAATATCAGGGTTCGTAGATTTCAAGAAGGAGATTTGGTTCTCCGAAAAGCCTTTCAGAATACTACAAATCTTACAGATGGAAAGCTCGCGTCAAAATGGGAAGGTCCTTACTTGATTGAGTCAGATGCAGGAAAGGGGGCATACAGATTGTCCACTTTGGATGGTGACTCACTGCCAAGGGCTTGGAATGCTATCCAACTCAACAAATATTTTATGTAAGACTTCTATCCCGAAGATAATTGCTATCCTGAGAAATTTAACAGTGATGTTAAACAACTAAGGTATGTATTCGAATTTACATTTTTATTCATTTTCAATATTATTATTCCTTTATCATCTTACTGACTTAAGCATCGGAGGGGTGTTAGCAAGGCTAACACCCACCCCTCACCTAGATTTGAGTGTTTTGTAGCTTGAAGACATGTGGTATCCACACATGGAATGAAGTCAATTTGGGCCTTGTCGCCAGTTTATTTGGGCCTTGTCGTCAGTTTATTTGGGTATTGTCGCCAGTTTCTTTGGGCCTTGCTGCCAGTTAAGGTATTATTCAATGCCTTCTAAGGTTTAAGGGGTTTTCACCTCTTCTTAAGATCGCCAGTAGTGTACGTTTATTCGGCCGTAGTTTGAGAGACGGGGCCAACACATGAAATATAGTGACTTGTTACCTCGTTATCCTCAGCTATTGGTTTGAATCTCAAGTTTATGGTAGAAGTACCATTTCCTAAGGTTTAAGGGGTTTTCACCTCTTCTAAAGGGCCTTGTTGCTAGTTTATTCCTAAGGTTTAAGGGGTTTTCACCTCTTCTAAGGGCCTTGTCGCCAGTTTAATTAGGCCTTGTCGCCAGTATAGGCCTTGTTGCAAGTTTGTTTGGGCCTTGACGCCAGAATTTCTGAAATTATTTTCAGGATAATAATAATATTGCAGGTCTATCTGTATATCCTTATGATTGGAGGAACATCCTGAAAGGTAATATTATTACAAGGATGAAATGCGCTATACCTTATCAGAGTTAGTTTCTATATGATTCTGGTATGACTTCCTATTTGTGAATATTCTTTATTTCCTACCGCTTGCCTTATTTACAAAATGAATTTTATGACTTCGTATTGGTTTATTGAATTAAACCTAACTTGTTAAAGAAACCTCACCTAGATTTTTAAATTCTAATGAAATCAACTTTAATGTGAAGATTCAATAACATGAACAAGGATAAAACATTAACACAAGTCATAAAAGTTATTCTACTAATATTAAAATGCAGGAAAAGACAATTCAGGTTTCACTCAAAAAGGAGCCCATCCACCTGAATCATCATATTGTTCGAAAGCAGGAAATAAAAGTCAGTTTGGGCTTAGTCCTGAACCAGGATCCCTCCACCCAAACCATTATCCTAGGCATGTTATATTATCCTTACACAACCAAAATAAAAATTGTTTAAACAACCATCAGAAACACGTTAAAACAACCTGGAAGACAGGTTCAAACCTTGTCACCTTCGCCATGATCACCCTCCTTCTTTTCCGACTCCGACACCTCTCTAGCCTTGGTCTCCTTCATCTCCTCACTAGCACCAGCCTACTTAACTACCTCAGAGGTACATGCCACATCAGCTTCTTCAACCTTCTCACCCCTCAGCATCTTCAGCTTCTTCCTCCAAGCTGCAGAATTCCAGGAATCCATCGTATAGCTCTTCGCTTATACCTCCTCTGACATCTTGAGCATCAACTCCAGGATACTGGTGGCTGCAAACTTCTTTGCCTCTTCAATGAACTCAGTCTTCTCCAACTCAAATGAGGCTCTAAGATCCACAATCTCTTTGTCCTTCTTTTTGAGCAGCTTGTTCTTTATCTTAGCAGCATGTAGAAGATCAACAATCTTGATCTCAGCCTCTTTCAGAGCCAATTCAGCATCTTGGGATCTCTGGTGGTAACCTTCAGTTTTCTGTTATCCCCAAATTAACATAAGTTTTTCTACAGATTATTATTTTCAGGATAAACAAAGATACTTACTGTCCCAAGAAAGTTGGCGAGAGGTTGCAACTACTCTACAGCATCAGTAGTGCTCATGTCGGCAAAGGGCTCGGTTTCGGCTGAAGTGGTGGCCTTCCTTTTCTTCTGCGCAGCGCTCTTTTGACGAGTCGTTGGAACTCTCACCTTCGGGGAAAGGGTCTTGGAAAGTTCTTGTTTCACCACGGTCCTATCCTCAATGAGATCGTCAAGGTCAACTAAGCTGAAGGAAGATTTCGGCTTTGGCATCTCTGCACAATGATTTATCAAGTTATTCCCAAGAAAGTAAAATCCTAAGAATTCTATAAAATACCTGAGATACTTACCAGAAGACATGCTTTCGAGAGATTTTACAGCAGTCACACTTGTTTCCCCTGTTTCTTCTTCTAACCAGAATTCCCTATCTTCTGCCGGAATTTGAAATAATGCCTTGAGCCTTCAATTCGTATCCTTCATGTACCTTATCAAATCCTAAAACACAACTGCGAAAAAGAAACCGTATTAAGATAAATCATTTTCAAAAAGAAATTCTATCCTAAGGATTTCCTACCCTTGTGAACCCATTTAATAGGCAAGCTCATTCCGTCGGGAATAGAATCACGACGGACGAAAAAGAATTTTTTCTTCCAATCAGGGTCACTACTGGACACCTTGGGAGCCATGTAAAGGCGGCTGGATTTGGATTGAAGGCAGTAGCGGAAAGACCCGTGTGTACGGAGGTTATAGGTTGCGGCTATCTCAGGCACACCTACGGACAACTCGTGGGTTTTATTCAATCGATCTACTGTGGCTAAGACTCTCCACACCATTGGCATGACTTGGGAGTAAGAGAATCCGGTAACGTCAAAGAACTCTTCGATAAGCGGAGAAAACGGATATGAAAGACCGATCGAAAAGGGGTAATGGAAAAAGCAAACCCAGGTTTTAGAAGAGAGAGCCTTGACTTTAGGGTCATATGGTCTAATAATGGCCTCAGCGGGTAACAAGCCTGAATCTTTCAAAAACCTAATGTCCAGATTGTTAAAAAGACACTGGTCTTCGTCAGTGGCGGGGATGTGAGCCTGGTCAACGAAGTCTTCTGAGGTTGCGAAGGAGTAAGGATTGGGCGTTCGAGGGGTTCTTTTCCTCATTATTGTTCGATTTGGAAGAAAAGTTTCAGAAAATTAAGAAGACAAGAGAGAGAGACTGACCTGGATAACGAAGCAAAAGAAGAGAGTATAATGAATTAAAAAATTGATCTAGGGTTAATTATAAGCCATAAGGGCGGTTATAATTTTCCTCAATCCGCGTGCACGTCCTTTCAAGCAGCAGGAAATATTATTGTTTTCAAAATTTGAAATTTTTACAGCTGTCACGCCTAACTGTAAAAATTGGGGGCAATTGTTGGGTATAGATTTTTATCCCCAGGATTGGCTACGATTCAAGGATTTCGAGCTATCCTGTCAACACTATTATTCCGGGGATGATATTTGACTAATTCAATTGTCCTATATTATTTTTATTTTTTTTGTTTGCAGATAAGATCACGTGATTAATGTGACTATAAGAATATGGATTGCAACGGATATTATTTGAAGTTCGTCAACTCGAACGTGGGCAAGCAACGGATTATGGAAGAATTAGTCTAGGGTTTCCAGATTATTCGGGATTTCAGTTGTAACTTTTTCTTATTTAAACGAGCTGATAGATACGTTTAGAACACACTACTACACTTGTTCAGCTACTAGCAATTTCTGTAACACTTAGCACTCGATATTTTATCAGCTCCACCACTTGTAATCATATTTTTACTATTAATAAAAGTGACGGTGATAGTTTTCACCGTCCGGAGTTTTTTGTGCCGGAGATTATCATAATCAAGGGCTTTTTCCCTCGTAATTAAATTGTTGTGTTCATTCGTTTTACCGTCAAGCACTCTACCTCATGTACTAATTTCATCAAAAGTTACTTAGTTAATTTTTGACCGAAACAATCCATTACATATATATGTTTCTCATGAATCGTGTTATAAACCATGAAAACCCTGTTCCTACGCGTTTAACTTTGTATATCTTAATCTAAATACTTCTATAAGTTTATTTTGTTTCAATCTTTCAAATAAACTAACTTGGTATATATTTTGAGCGAAAATCCATCTTTTTTACAATGTGAGTTTATATGCTGTTTTTAGAGTTTTGTAGTTACCATTTATGTTCATGATCACTAATATGAAGGAATCCCTTTCAACAAGTATGTAAACATCATCTTTTTCAATATTATTGTATATAATCACATTTCACATGTTTTTAACTCATATTTTATAACTCTTTCAAATCTTTAACCAAAACTCATATTTATTAAGTTTCAACATATATATTAGCATTATTATATATAGTAGCTTTTTTTATAATTGTTGGGTGTTAGGACTAGCATAAACACACTTTTTATAAATATAAGGATAGGCTCAAGAACTTTAGCTCACTTAGTTATAAGATTAAGGTTTAGAGAGAGATTAGAGGGTCTTGAGTTTGTTTCTCCACGTAAAGCTCATACGACTTCCCGGTAGTCGGTAGAGGCCTCGCCTCCTACACCATCTTGGTCTTGAAACACAGTGAGATATAGATTAGTTAGGATGTTTAAGTGTGTTTGTAGAGAGAGATCGAGAAAGAGTCAGTGTGAGCATCTCATGTATTACCTTAAGAGAAAGAGATAGTGTGTGTAGAGAAACAGAAAGGTGTGGCTTGTAGTGGTTAACAGAGAGAGATCGTGAGTGGTTTTTAGAGAGACAAAAGTTGGTGGTCGAGGATTGTAGTTCCAGTATAATGATGAAAGAAGGTCGTTGGAGGTGACTACCGGTGATGACAGAGGTGAGTGATGGCGGCACGGCTTGGTGGCGTCGTGGTGATATTTCGGTGACGTTACGAAAATGTTATGGTGGTGTTACGGTGTAATCGAGATGAAGCTAGAGAGATGAAAGTGGCTGGTGGTGTTTTATGTGGTGGTAGGTGGCAGTTTGAGGGTGGCTCGATACTGGTTAAGAGCTACTGTCGTGAGGAAAATGATAGTGGTTTGGGTCTAGTTACAACAAAAGGGTAGAGAGAGAGAGAGAGAATAGTTGATGTATGTTTTGTGTTATCTAGGTTCACTTGGCTCGTTTATAATGTGAAGCACCAACATCATGATTATGTGAGATTGAATGTTAAAATATTTAGATTTGGAGTTGGTGATAGAGTGTGTAATTCAGCGTTTTAAAACCCTGCCCGGCCGGTTGGATCGGTCTGACCGAGACCCGGTCTCTATACAGGGTCGGGTCAGTGTATTTGACCTGTTTTTGAAATACCCGGCCGGTTTTGCGGGTGAGCTGTCGGCCCGGACCGGACCGGTTGGACCGGCAGGTGAACCGATAAAACTCATTTTTTCTTTAAATCCAAAATGAAATGTGCATGCCGGGGTTTAAACTTTGGTCATTTTAGAGATAGAAGCTTTTATAATTACCCATTAGCCAACCAACCAAGCTTCATTGATGTCTCTATTGATCAAACATAAATCATACATATTTAAAAAAAATGTATAAATCATAGATAAACATTAAAGTTTGTTATTATTATTATTTTTGGTTATCATTATTTTTATATGGATATAAATTATATATATATATATATATATGCTTATATTATTTATGACGTCATCCGGGTCAAAAACCGGTCTACCCTCCCGGGTCGGTCCGACCTTTGACCCGGTAAGGCGTCTGGGTCGACGTCCGGTCCGGGCCGGGTCTGAAAACATTGATGTAAGTAAACAAGTTGTAAATAATGGAGTGGGTGGTGTTGTATAATGTTGTTGACCGAAGATGCATAAAAGAAGAAATGACAGGGCATGTGAGGTGCTTTGTTGAGTGAACATGGTTACAAAATCTTTCTCCAACACTCTCAATTTTCCATACACTATTTCAAATAATTACATAAGTGAAGGTGTGTTTGTTTGGCATGGTTTGCCACGTGAAGACGAAGGGTGGGAAATTGGTGGACTTAATGGTGCATGAAGGATTTTTCTATTTATTTGCTTGCAAGCAAATAAGGTGGGTATGAGTTTGGTGCAATACTTCGTATAGGTTTTTCTTTTATCCGTAAGAGTTAGTATTGAGATTTAAATGCACGTTAATTTATTAATCATAATATTAAATGCTAATGGTTAGCTAATTATAAGTCACCTAAATTTATTTCAGATGTGTCTTAGTTGTTTAGTTATTTAAGAATTAACCTGAAAAAACATTACAGGTATGCTAGATTATTAGGTAATGTTTTATGGATTTAGTTGTTAAATGCATGCCAACATCTCCATACTCCAATGCATCATATAATTTAAATGCTAGTATGTTTGTTAATCGATAATATTTTGCAAAATAATTAAAATAATGAACGATCAAAGAATCGTTTACTATTCGGTTTTCAAATATTTACTATTTTTAATCTCATAACATAGGATTGAACTCTCCCCATTCATTTAAATGTACGTTTGATTCGTTTAAAAGTATTTATCACCTACGCTTGTATCCGTTGGACACAATTCGAAATTCTAATAGTTTAACTAAAATAAATTACTTGTATGCAAATTGTCATGCATACAGAGGTTTATGATAGACTCGTGGTGATTATACGTAATAAAATTTAATTAAGTGGGAATTAACGTTATGAAGTCATAATTAAACATTGTACGGTAAATCGCTTAATTTACAGAGTGTCACAGGTAACCATTAAGCAAAAGCCAAGAGTTGTTTATATAGCCTTAATTTGGCTTGGAGGATATGAAATTGTTATGATTGAGAATTAAATGCAAGATTGAGTAAAATAAGAAGAAAATCATGATTTAAACAAATTAGCTTGATTTTAGGGAAGAAGTTAGTGTTTTAGGTTAACAAACATGTCTAGGTTCGTGATTGACGAGAATATGGAGATCGATTTGGATAGAAAATGGCATATTCCAAGTGTTCAAAAATGAAACCACTGAAAAGGGGCCCCCCACGCTACGTGAAGGACCGGTCCGGGTCCCCCGCGTAGCGTGATGGACCCCGTCGATGGGTCTGAATCATCACCCACCGTGCTACGTGACGGAGTTGATCATGTCCATTGCGTTGCGCGATGAGGCATAATCTTTTTCTTTGCATGTATGGTTCTTGAACTTTTGAATAGTTGAAACATAAGGTCGAAATATGCGAGATAGGGGTTCAATAGATGATTACATGAAGCTTGTATACATAAAATGATACAAATGCAAGTAAATACTCAATAAATGTTGACGCCTTTCAAAAAAAAAACTCAATAAATGCACATTTTCATTAATGAGAATGACCCGAATAAGAAATTTGTGTCAGGTATACAATACAAATACGAATACGTAAAAAAACATAATTGTTACAAAAAAAAAATACAATCAACTATGCTTTAACCAAATCGACAAAGTAACATTGACCCATGACCTATGGATAGCTAAGATGAATAAGATAAGAGATTAGAAAGTAGAAGAGAGAATTAGGATATGAGTGAATGTGGGCTTGCACTAAGCCTCCAAATTTTCTATCATTAGTAGAGCATGATAAGATGTTAGTCGTAAATGCTAAGTTAAATAGATTGTAGTAATTTCAAAATAGAACTAAACCTTTAATTATGAAACTTTAGTTTGATAAACACCTTTTTAGGACAATTGACATGCTCGAATAGTAACATATAATTAAGATCATGCACAAACTAGTTTTAAATGGTAAAATAACCTAAAATACTAGACTAACACGTTAACAAGGAAGTGTACTGATGTGGTCTAAAATATGCATAATATTATATAAGTATTTCCTATACTTTCAAGTATTTTGAGCCATATTTTTATTGAATATATTTCTATTTGTCTCATCTTTGAATTTTAAAGGTTTGAAATTGACAACGATCTAAATTGATGTATTCAAGCCAAACCGAAACCAACAGATACAAATGTAAATGTGTTTTTATATATTATCAATTGTATTGTTATTTAATTTAACTAAAATAATATGATATAATAATGGAGTATCCGTTGGTATGCATCATCAAACTAGAAAAAAGAAAGAAAGAAAGTGATTTAATAACCTTTTGAATTATAATTTAATATGAAATCATGGGCTGAACTACTTCATGTGGTTCTTCTGTTTTACTTGTGTTACCAGCCCACTTCACTAAATTAAAGGATGGACGTTAAACAACTTGCATCACAAGACAAGAAAAAAGACCTAATAATTATTATATATTTAAGGAGGCAGACGTCAAGGAAAGAAAGAAATAAATAAAACAAGAGGCAACGCAAAAAGGAGATACGAGCCAAGGAATTAATTGAAATAAGCAAGCTAGTAGACACCTGGCAACTAATTGGGTTCTCTTGAAGCTTCTGTTCGAAGAAGAAAATAATAATAATTAAGAAGAAACAGCAGCGAATAATTTGTGTTTTTGGGATTGGTTCAACAAGCAAGCGTTTGGGCTCAACATCTACTCGGTCATAACATTATTTTCCGGTTTGAATTTATTATTTTCATTATGAATTCAGTGTTTGAATCAAATTATTATGTTTTATTCTTGAGTATGATTGTTGAGTAAGCCTCCTAGCTTCCAAGGTTTTTGATAACTATTTTGTGATTGGCAGTTTTTTTATTGGTTTTTGGTTTCTAATGTTGGATTAATACTAAAAGTAAAGAATCTTTTTACAATTGATTTGATGTGTTTGCGCATTTAGTTTTGATTTATTATTAATCTTTGTACCGCATGTGTCTTGTTGAATGGTTTCAGTTATAGATGCATGTTTAGGTCGCTTACTGTGTGTTTGTGATTATTTATGGTTTTACTAGACGTAATAATCCATAGGAACATTGGTTAGTGATTTGTTAGAGCTTTATATTCTACCTATCTAGAGACTGAGAGGTAATAGATAGTTGGGTTATCCTTGGGATTAAGTGTTTAGGCTAGAACACTCTGACATGAGGTTTCCTAGATTTCCCTAGTTTCATTGTAATTACGTGTCTTATCGATTATTCTTAGGTTACCCCTTGCATTTAGATGCATTGAGATAGTGAGACTAACAGGTAATCTATCTTTTAGGGTACTTTAGTATTGTTGGAGATACTGACAGGTAATCTAATCAATCGATAAGTTTAAACGCTCCTTAGTTTCCTTGTAGGTCACACCCGGAGAATGATTAGGGATTCACTAGGTTGCTTGAGGGTGTCGTATTTTAAGATCCCGGTTCCATCATAGTTTTCATAGCCGAGAGATCCAAGATTCACAAGTAGGATTCTAAACCTAGGTAGCACTTCTCCTATCTTTGAGTTTGTCTGGATAATCGAGTTAAAGTCTGTTAGTGTCAGTATCAGTTTTAGTTTAAGTATTCCATTAGTTTATAGTTACTAAGAAAAATACAAAAATCAATTTAATCTATTTATTTAAGTTCTTAGTCAGAGTCTAGTTTAGGTGTCGCAAGTGTCCTTTGGTTCGATATCCGGACTTCATTAGGCTTTACTACAGTTGATAGGTACACTTTCCTGTCTAGTGGTCTAGCATTAGAACAGTCTAGATTTATGAATTTAAAACTAGAGTGTCTAGGTTAGGTTAAGTTTTTATAGACCGCTTTTAGCACATCGAGTTTTTGGCGTCGTTGCCGGAAACATTTAGGTGATAGCGAAGCTAACTTTGATTGAACTTAATTGATTAATAGGTCTTATTCGTGCGTCTAATTGTTTACGTTTAATAGGTCTTAGGGAGTCTGTCACACCCCAAACCGCAGCCTAGGCGTATGACACATATGTTGGTACCATGTTTGTAAATAAATCAGAGTTAAGTATTAAAAACGGAAGTCTTATATTTATGTAGATTTAAAGTGTAATATTTACATTACAAACGACGGGATTATAAAATACCCGTTTAATGTATTACTTGTTTATACAAAAGATTAATTGTTTATATTAAACCACCATTTATAATTTAAAGTTTAACAAAATAATCCGATCCATCGGATATCTTATGCACTTCGAGCCTCCAAGCTCCTAATCTTGATTACCAGCAAAATGTTTAGAAAATACGTCAGCAACACATGCTGGTGAATATGCTGACACTAAAATATTTTATTTTACTAGATTACCCCTCGAGACATAACTTAGGTCCGACCCATCGTGGCTTAGAAATAATCAAGATTTTAAAACAAACACAATTATAAACTTAAGTCACACACAAGACACCCAGCAAACACTGCAACGTTCGGCATTACTTAGGTACCATACGTATACACATGGTCAGTCTCACTCGGACCTAACCGGCCCATCATGGCGGAGGTCATGACCAAGTGTGGTGCGGTGTGCCCACCGAATTTTTACCACATATGTAAGGATACAATCAAACGTACAACGTACACGACATCCTGAGGGATAGCGATTACTTTTGTTTATAACGTTTTAGAGATACGTAATCTCATGTAATTCATCTCATTTATTTGACTTGATTAAACAAGTTTATAAAGTTGGACGTATTCATCTTTTCTTTTGGATCAGCTTCAATACACTGTCAGATGGTCTTTCCCTTTTCTTTGCTATCTCGCACCTATAGTACGAGTATAACTTTTTTGTCAGCCGGATATTCAATCCGGCTTAAGACCTCTAGTCTCTTTTTATAATCTTTATCTCGATTATATTTTCTTTATGAACCTTCAGTTCAAAACATCTTTTCTTTACTTTAAACCTTTAGTTCAAAAGTATCTTTTCTTTCTTTTCTTTTATAAGTTAAAACTCTTTCTTTTAACTTATTTACTTTTCGTTTCTTTTATTAAATAAACCTCTAGTTTAAATTATTTTACTTTTCGATCTTTAAAACTCTACGTTTCTTCTTCTTTAAGAAACGTATACTTTCTTTCACTTATTATCTAAGAATAATTATTTTAAACTTAAATAATATTTATAAAAAGAATTATATAATAATCACCTTTCTTTCTTTTCTTTTCTTTTCTTTGTTATGATTTCTTTTTGTTATTTATCAAGGTATCGAGTATATCCTTGACTTAGGGTTTTAAGCATTTTTATTATTTTATCATTATTTTATTCGGGCATTACGCCTACCTTCGTTGGCTTATAGAAACCCTACACAATTGAGAAGCACTTCGACGCAGCTTCGCTTTCTTTGACTTCTTGGATAACCCTTTCTTCGACACCTATTCCTTCGCACGCGAATCAAGACACACAAATACTTCTCCACACGTCGGCACGCTTATCGAGGCGGATCGTCGGGACGTCTTGGATGGATTGGTCTTTGATTATAATGTCGTCGGTAGTTGGCACGTACTTCGAGGTATGTTGGATTTTGGGCACGTTTTACGAGGTGATCGAGGGTACGTTTCACGAGGCTTAGAGAGATGTTAGAGAGAGAGAGAGATGTGTGAATTTTGGATGTGAGAAATGAGAGACCCGAGCTGGCTATTTATAAACTTTTCTGGGACCCATCTTGGTCACCTGTCGCGTATCGCGACGTAGGGTGGTGATCTGCCCTATAGGCTTGCCACGTGGCGACACGTGGCAGACGTGATGCCACGTGGTGGCACATGGTGGACAAGTGCCACATGTGCATACGTGGCAGGCCAAGTGTCTAGCATGTCAGACAACCCATCGCGATACGAGATGGGTTTTCCTTCTGATCCATCGAGTATCGCGATGGGTCAGGAAAACAAATATTTCATTTTAAACCATGGAGTTTAGATTTTGACAATTTTGGTCCTTGGACTTTTAGAACTTTGTATTTTTGATCCGATATTTTCACGATGTTACATCCTCCCCACCTTGGAATAAATCTCATCCTCGAAATTTGTTTCTTTTTTGAACAAGTGGAGATATTTCTTTTTCATTTCGGATTCAAGTTCCCAAGTATATTCAGGGCCTCTTCGTGAGTCCCACTTTACTTTCACAATTTTCAATGTACATCTCAATAAATTTCTTTGTTTTCAAATCTTCGATTTTAATTGGTCATTCTATGAATTTTAAGTTTTCAATAATTTCGACATCTCTTAGAGGCATAGACAAAGATTCGTCAGCTAAACATTTTCGCATATTAGAGACATGGAATACATCGTGTATCCCGTTCATTTCCTCCGGTATTCGCAAGCGGTATGCAACAGTACCAATTCGTTCAAGTATCTCGAAAGATCCAACGAATCAAGGTCTTAACTTTCCTTTCTTGCCTTAGCGAACAACGCCTTTCCATGGCGAGACTTTCAATAGAACTTTATCACCGACGTCTAATTCTAACGTCTTTCGACGGACATCGGCGTAACTCTTTTGTCGATCATGTGCCGTCTTAATTCGTTCTCGAATTTGTAAAACCTTGTCGGTGGTTTCTTGGACTATCTCGGGTCCAGACAATTGATTATCTCTAGTTTTAGACTAGCACACAGGCGTTTTACATTTTCGGCCATATAACGCTTCGAACGGTGCGGCTTGAATACTCGTGTGATAGCTGTTGTTATACGAGAATTCCATTAGGGGTAAATGGTCGTCCCAACTTCCACCTAAGTCTATCACACAAGAGCGGAGCATATCTTCAAGCTTTTGAATTGTCCTTTCTCTTTGCCCATCGGTTTGAGAATGATAGGCGGTGCTAAGGTTTAAGTTTGTACCTAACGCTTGCTGGAAACTCTTCCAAATATGAGACGTGAATCGGCCATCTCGATCAGAAATACTAGACAACGGTACTACATGTAAAGCAACGATGTTGTTCACATAAATACGCACTAGTTTATCCATTGAGTATAACTCGTTTATGGGTATAAAGTGTGCGGATTTTGTTAGTCTATCCTCAATGGCCCAAATAGAATTATGTTGACGAGTCGTCTTCGAGAGTTTTGTGATGAAGTCCATGGTTATTAACTCCCACTTTCAAAAGGGGAGGTCGGGTTGCTGAAGCAATCCCGATGGCTTTTGATGTTCAACCTTGACTTTCAAACAAGTTAGACATTTCGCAACATGCGAAGCAATGTCCTTTTTTATTCCGTTCCACCAGTAGTTTGGCTTTAGGTTTTGGTACATTTTGTCACTACCGGGGTGCATCATATACTTGGACTTGTGAGCTTCGCTCAAGATCTTTTCACGCAATTCCCCAACAATTGGTACCCAAATCCGGTTTCCCATTCTAAGTATACCATCGTCACCTTTGACTAGCGAGTCAATGGTGTCATTATGTTTTTCGTCAGAGATCTTGTTTTCATTGATCACTTGGAGTTGAGCGGATTTGATTTGTTCAAAGAGGTCTACTTGGAGTTCTAGTCTTAACGGTCGAACTCTTCTTGGTTTCTCATGTTTCTTACGAGTCAAGGCGTCATCCACAACGTTGGCTTTACCTTCGTGATAGACGATCTCACAGTCATAGTCATTCAATGTTTCCATCCAACGCCTTTGATGCATGTTCAGTTCTTTTAGCTCGAATATGTGTTTTAAGACCGGTATACACGATTAATCTACTCCATAGAGATAGTGCATCCATATCTGTAATGCAAAGATTATGGAGCCTAACTCTAAATCGTGAGTTGTGTAGTTCTTTTCGTGCACCTTAAGTTGACGAGAGGCGTAAGCGGTTACTTTCTTGCGTTGGATTAGTACGCATCATAATCCAGAATGGGACACGTCACTAAAGATAACAAAGTCCTCGGTACCTTATGGCAAGGCCAGTATAGGTGCTTGAGTAAGATTTTGTTTAAGTATGTCGAACGCCTCTTGTTGTTTGGTTCCCCATTCATACTTGATGTTTTTACGAGTTAACAAAGTTAGGGTAACGGCTATACGAGAGAAATTTTCAATGAACCAACGATAGTAGCCATCCAAATCTAAGAAAATTCGGATCTCGGTTGGCGAATTCGGAATCTCCCACTTCGAGATGGCTTCAAACTTAGCGGGGTCCACTTGAATACCGTTCATGTTTATGATGTGTCCAAGAAATTTCACTTTGTGCAACCTGAACTCGCATTTTGAGAACTTGGCGTACAACTTCTCGGTTCTTAGTATTTCAAGTAAGGTTCGAAGGTGAGTTTCATGATCGTCCTTAGATTTAGAATAAATAAGTATGTCATCGATGAATACGATAACAAATTTATCCAAGTAAGGCTTACAGATTCGATTCATCATATCCATAAACACGGCTGGGGCATTAGTGAGACCAAACGACATGACCGTGAACTCATAATTTCCATACCTTGTTCGAAACACGGTTTTAGGGATATCTTCATATTGGACTTTGAGTTGGTGATAGCCATAACGCAGATCGATTTTTGAAAAATAGCTTGCACCTTGGAGTTGGTCGAAGAGATCGTTGATTCGAGGGAGTGGATATCGATTCTTGATTGTTACTTTGTTTAAGGCTCGATAGTTTATACACATGAGCATTGATTCATCTTTCTTCTTGACGAAAAGTATTGGCACTCCCCACGGCGATGAACTTGGTCAGATAAAACTTTTCTCGAGTAGCTCGTCAAGTTGTTTCTTTAACTCCTTCATTTCGGTTGGCGCTAAACGATAAGAGGCTTTGGCGATCGGAGCAGTACCAGGAATAAGATTGATCCTAAATTCTACTTCATGATCGGGATGGACTCCAGGAAGTTCAGCAGGAAATACATCAGAGAATTCGGAGACAAAGGCACGCCCTTTATCTCCTTTGGTTTGAATTCTTTGGTGACGTAGGCCATGAATGCTAAGCATCCTTGATTTAAATATTTGTTAGCCCTAATCATGGAAATTATGCTAACTTGTCCAACGCCTTTATCCCCTTCAATTCAAATGGTTCGTTTATCAGGGGCTCGAAGTTCGACGGTTTTGCTATTGCAACTGATACGAGCATGGTTGTTAGATAACCAGTCTATACGAAGTACTATATCAAAACCAGCAAGAGTCATTAGTAGCAATTGAATAGGCAAAGCATAACCAGCTAATAAGATTTTTTCGTTTTCTAGAACCTCAGCGATTTTACCGATTTCGCCACTAGCGGTCTCGACGCTTAGAGTTTTATTTAGTTTTGTTAAAGGTTCGTTTAATAGACTACAAAAGCTATAATCTATAAAGCTTAAGTTGGCACCCGAATCAAACAAAACTCTAGCATATGTGTCGTTGACTAGGAACGTACCGGTGATTGTTTCCGGCATGTCGGCCGCATTTTTGGTGTCAAGGATAAAGACTATTGCTTTGCCTTTCTTTTCGTTCCTTTGGCCACGTCCACCCACACCACCAGCAGCGGGTTTGTTCTTGGGGCATTCAAAGCTAAGATGGCCCATTTCTTTGCAGTTGTAACAGGTCATTGTCTTCTTCCAACAATCGGCCGTTGCCTGGCCAGGTCTGTGACACGAGTCGCAAATGGTTGTGGTAGAAGACGGAGCGAAGTGACAGCGACCTTTGTGATATTTCTTACATGTTTTGCATTGTGGGATGTTGGAATTGAATCCCGACTTCCGTTGGTCTACACCCTTGCCCTTGAAGCGGGCATTTCCACCGGTCTTCTTATGGTCGTGAGACGGCACAACCTTCTTATCTTCTTCCTTGTTGCGGACCATACCGCCCATCAGATATCCAGCCAACTCCATCACAGAGTCGGCGGTTTGTGGGAGGTGTGACCTCACCATGTCGCGGATTTCCCGCGGGAGTCCCTATATATATCTTGTGACTTTGCTGGACTCGGGGGTACCAGCTGGGGCACTAATCGACAGTATTCGTGGAATTTCGTGTTGTATTCACGCATATTGGTTCCTATGACTCTATGATTAAGGAACTTGGTTTGGATTTGGTCGGTTTCATGCATCGGGCAAAACTTTGCCATTATCATCTCTTTAAATTCTTCCCACATCAGATTGTACAGAACTTGCCTTCCCTTGCTCATAATAAGTGTATAACTATAGACTCCATTTCCTTGCTCAGAACACTTACCAATTATCACTATCGACTCCATTTCCTTGAGCCATCTCAGAGTCGCAATGGCGCCTTTATTGCCATAAAATTCTTTGGGTCCAAAATACTTAAAATCCTTAAACGAGCAGCTATCGATTTTTAACTTTTTAAATTTTTGTTTTACTTCACCATCAACATTAGACTCTTGAACACTCTCTTCGATATGAGACGGTTTAGGACGAGATTTGACCGATTTACAAGAAGGTTCAACAGACTGAGATTGCCTAGATTGAGTTCTAGCTTGGGATTCAGTTCTAACGACTTCTTTTATCATCTTTTGTATTTGATTCATATATTTTTCAAGGATTTGTTCTTCTCGTTCTTTTTATTGTTCTTTTTCTTTATTTGCCCGGTTTTCTACTTCCTTTCGGGAAGCTTCGACATCATTTTGTTTTGACATTGCTGAAATTTAAATAACATTCTTTTCTTACCAATTATTTTATTTATTTCACATACATATATATATATATCATAGAATGATATATATATATATATATATATATATATATTATTACAAACATTTATATATATCGTTACTCGATATATATATATATATATATCCCTATCCTTATTTTTAGAACGTTTCAACGTTTTTTATTACACATAACATTACATAACTTAACACACATTACAACAGCATCACTACTCGATTTACTTCAGGTTTTCAGTCCTTCATATATTTCTTCACAAGCTTGGTCATCTTGTAACACTTTCGAAGAAGCTTGTCTCCTATCTACTTCTTCTTGGCCCCATCAATGGCTACATTCTTCCTCAGATCATCAGTTTCGTGCAAAGCCCTTTCCAGATGCTCTTCTTGGGACTGCGAAATCTCGTTCGGGTATTCATATCTTGGTGGCGGATCACAGTACCCCATAATGACAATATAATAGTGGTTCTTGGGGTATGGTGATGATGTCACGCCAGACGGATAGTTGAAGAAAGCTTCAGCAGCTTCATTTTGCTCACGGATCTCATTTGCTTGTTTCTCAACTGACGGAATCTTGCCTTGCTATGGTGGGAAACTTGATGATGACTTGTTCTTTAATTCTTCAAGGTATTGCCCATAGGGTCCACGGATCTATAACTTAGATTCTTGTGGAAGAACGGTTGCACACATCCTTATCCAGGCGGGCAGTCACAATTGGACAGTTCCTCCATTGGTGTTGTTACTTCATTGGAATTTTTCTCCTCGTGGTCCTCTTCCTCTTCCGGGTCTTCCTCCTCTTCAGGATCTTCCTCCTCCATCAACTGGCCAGTCTCTTTTACTATAGGGTGCATATGAAAATTCCTCATACGGCATCATAACCCTTATCTTTGGCTATCAAGACGGTCCATCATAGTTTTTGGGTTGAGAGTCAACGGAGCCAAAAGCAGAGGTTCATGTGTGTCATCTTCTTTGGCCAGAGTGGCATTGCATCTAGTCGGACGAGTCGGACTCGGGTTCCTCCTTAATTTGCTTGTTGGAGAGGAATGCACTTGACGGATGAGGACTTGGTGGTTGATACGTTGGAACATCAGACGGATGATACATCGGGATATCAGATGGATGATATATTAGTATGCTTGATGGATGATAACTTGAGTGTCTTGGGGGATTGTTCCTTTGCATTGGTGGACTATCGGGTAAGTTGATTGGACACTGTTCGGTTCCAGGGAAGTACATCGGTTTTGTTCAGTCGATCGGTTGATCTTGATTGAAGAAGGATTCGTAATAGTCCTCGCTCATGTTATCTTTTGGTATGGGTTCGGGAATTCCAGCTCTTCTCGCGTCTCTCATGAATCCACCCATTATCTTTTTGAACGACATCTATAGGTTGGGTGGTTTAGATTGAGGAGGGATAGAAAAGGTTTACCAGCCTATCTTATCCCTAATTAAATTAACAAGTAATAAAATATTTTTCCTATTTACTTGGATCGAAGCTTAGGTATCATCTTTTAATACCTAATTCTCTAAGATCGATGGCTTTGATACCAACACTTGTCACACCCCAAACCGCGGCTTAGGCGTATGACACATATGTTGGTACCATGTATGTAAATAAATTAGAGTTAAGTATTAAAAGCGGAAGTCTTATATTTATGTGGATTTAAAGTGTAATATTTACATTACAAAAGACGGGATTATAAATACATGTTTATTGTATTACTTGTTTATACAAAAGATTAATTGTTTATATTAAACCACCATTTATAATTTAAAGTTTAACAAAATAATCCGAGCCATCAGATATCTTATGCACTTCGAGCCTCCAAGCTCCTAATCTTGATTACCTGCAAAATGTTTAGAAAATACGTCAGCAACACATGCTGGTGAATATGCTGACGCTAAAATATTTTCTTTTTACTTGATTACCCCTCGAGACATAACTTAGGTCCGGCCCATCGTGGCTTAAGAATAATCAAGATTTTAAAACAAACACAATTATAAACTTAAGTCACACACAACACACCCCAGCAAACACCGCAACGTTCGACATTACTTAGGTGCCATACGTATACACATGTTCAGTCTCACTCGGACGTAACTTAGGTCCGGCCCATCGTGGCGGAGGTCATGACCAAGTGTGATGCGGTGTGCCCATCGACTTTTTACCACATATGTAAGGATCTAATCAAACGTACACGACAGCCTGAGGGCTAGAAATTTTAGAGATACGTAATCTCGTGTAATACATATCATTTATTTGACTCGATTAAACAAGTTTATAAAGTTGGGCGTATTCATCTTTTCTTTTGGATCAACTTCAATACATTGTCCGATGGTCTTTCCCTTTTCTTTGCTATCTTGCACCTATAGTACAAGTATAATTTTTTTGTTAGTCGGCTATTCAATCCGGCTTAAGACCTCTAGTATCTTTTTATAATCTTTACCTCGATTATATTTTCTTTATGAACCTTTAGTTCAAAACATCTTTTCTTTAGTTTAAACCTATAGTTCAAAAGTAGTTTTTCTCTCTTTTCTTTTATAAGTTAAAACTCTTTCTTTTAACTTATTTACTTTTCTTTCTTTTATAAGATAAACCTCTGGTTTAACTTATTTTACTTTTCTTTAAAACTCTACGTTTCTTCTTCTTTAAGAAACATATACTTTCTTTCACTTATTATCTAAGAATAATTATATTAAACTTAAATAATATTTATAAAAAGATATATATTATAATCACCTTTCTTTCTTTCTTTTTCTTTGTTATGATTTCTTTTTGTTATTTATCGAGGTATCGAGTATATCATCGACTTAGGGTTTTAAGCCTTTTTATTATTTTATTATTATTATTATTCTATTCGGACATTGCGCCTACCTTCATTGGCTTACAGAAACCCTACACAATTGAGCAGCACTTCGACGCTGCTTCGCTTTCTTTGACTTCTTGGTCAACCCTTTCTTCGACACCTGTTCCTTCGCACGCAAATCGAGACACACCAATACTTCTCCACATGTTGGCACGCTTATCGAGGCAGATCGTCAAGACGTCTTTGATGGATTGGTCTTTGATTATAATGTCATTGGTAGTTGGCACGTACTTCGAGGAACGTCGGATTTTTGACACGTTTTACGAGGTGATCGAGGGTACGTTTCACGAGGCTTCGAGATATGTTTGAGAGAGAGAGAGAGAGATGTGTGAATTTTGAGTGTGAGAAATGAGAGACCCGATACGCGATGGGTCCCCTTGGTCACCCGTCGTGTATCGCGACGTAGGGTGGTGAACTGCCCTATAGGCTTGCCACGTGGCAGACGTGATGTCACGTGGTGATACGTGGCGGACGTTGTGCCACGTGTCTAGACTTTGAGACAACCCATCACGATACACGATGGGTTTTCCTTCTGGCCCATCGCGTACAGGAAAACAGATTTTTCATTTTAAACCTTGGAGTTTAGATTTTGGCATTTTTGGTCCTTGGACTTTTGGAACTTGGTATTTTTTATCCGATATTTTCACGATGTTACAAAGTCTTTTTTGTGTGTCTAGTAACTTTTGTAAATATTTTATTATTGTTATTATTATTATTATTATATTATTATTATTATATTATTATTATTATTATATGTTTTATTAGTCTTTTTGTGTTTTGAGTTGTCGTGTGTCTTGTGAGTTCGTGTTTTATAGTGCTCTTTGTGGTTTGTCTTGTGAGTAATTTTGTGTCATTTATTTTTGTCTTATATCATGTGCAAGATCTGTGGAGGATCCCATTTCATTGTACGCTGTCCAAATTCATGGGGGTACTCCATGGACTACGTTCTAACTCGTATTCGCACATGCAACGATATGAAACACGAGAAGAATTACTTGAATGAATGAGAGCAGCGATAGAAGAAAGAGATTGGGAAGTTCAGGCTATAATAGATCATATCAATGCTATCCCGAAACCGCGAAATATTTCTATTTATAATATAGAAGGAAATTTAATTGCAATTCAAATTGCCATAGGTGCGATAATACCTATTGTTTCAGACGAAGAGTTTATGATGAATGATGAGGATCTTCCGTTAGAGTCGGAACCAGAGAAGATAATGGATGAACAAATCCCACCATCGGTCCAACATGAAGTTATTTTAACTCATCGGTATCCCGCGCTTTGGTACTATGGATCTGAAGCAATTGATGATGATTTTTGGGGTTATGAGGAGATAGAGTTGGTTAAGTTGCCTCATGACACTGTGTTTGAAATTGATCAGGGTGATGAGGTGATGGAGAATGACATGGAGGAGGAGTGAATTCCTTCATGGGAGGAGGAGTTTGGTGATGAGTTGTTAGATATGCCTACTCCGTGTTGTGAAGAAGAAGAGTTTGACCCACTTGGTGAATTAAAGCATCTTGATGATTTACTGTATGGCGTGCCAAGTGTGGAGATCGAGATAGAACCTTGTGAGGAGAGTCGTGAGGATGTAAGTGACTTAGTTTCTATGACATTACACCTCGAATCTGATAAACCAAAACATGAACCGTACTCAATCTCCATTCAGGACATGTTGATGTTTGAAAATTTGGCTAAAAGAGAAATGATACCGAGACTCGGGGATCGAATTGCGCATAGGAATTTTTCATACCCGCCTTACTTCACTGAATCATTATGCAGGGATGAACACCTCTTGGATTACATTAATATCACTCAGTTTGTTCCCACGAAATTCAAGAGTTGGTGGGTCAAGCTGAATTCATATCTTCGGGCCCATACGAGCTTTGTAGTTGGTTTCTTCCCAAATAATTGTAAGAGGAGAGTGTTGAGGAGCACTGATGGGAAGTGGATAAAGGAGAAGTCTTATGATTGAGGTTTTGGAAGCAAGCCTGTCTGAAAACTCTTCTGTAAACTTAGCACTTCCCAGGAGGCAACCCGGTAATATTTTTCCTTTCTAGTTTATTTTATTTTGTTTTTACTTCTTTGCTCTGTCGGGTGTTTCTTCTCTTGTTTGCGGGTTGTTCCATGGATGCTTATGATATGGGTGATGAGTTTTGGTTTTAAACAAGTGTGGGGATGCCACTTGCTTCAGGATTATCGTTTTCGTTCGTGGGAGATTATTTTATTGTAGCATATGTTTATCGCGTTCAAATTGGAAGGCACGGAACACGACTCATGACACACGACCACTACAATTTACCAGGGGAGTCTGTTCGAATTTGTTAGTTTATTTTTATTTTTTTGCCTTATTTTTATTTGTCGTTTCCTTTTCTCACATTGAAGACAATGTGAAATTTAAGTGTGGGGATGGGAAACTATCGTTTTTTTCCTAAAGAAAAAAAAAATAAACGAATAAGTTGAAAAAAAAGTCCCAAGAGTTTAACGAATTTTTTTTTGTTTTGCAAATAATGGAAAATGATATAAAAATTCGAGATTGATCTTTTAAAACTACTATTATATATGAGATTAAATAAAAGATAACGCACTAAGCTTGTGATGTGTCGGTAGGCCCAACTAGGTTTGAAAATTTCCCTTTATTACTATTATTAATATACCTAATAAATCATAATCCTTGTGGGTTCTCATCTTGAGGGGGATAGTGAAGTTGAAAATTCGATAAGGCATAGGGAGTATTACCGAAATCAGACAACCTTAAGGTGGTGAGAATCACATGCACTTAAAATTAGAACGCCACTATGTTTTATGAAAGTAACTAACGAGTGGTGGCGCCCGCCATGTCCATTTTTACACGAGCTTTAGTCATTAGTTATATTTTTAGGATAAAGATGCCTAAGATCACCCAAAAAAAAGTATGTTTGAAAGTTATAAGTATTCCAAGAATTGGTCCGAAAAGCAAAAGAAAGAGAAAGTTATGTAATGAAAAATTCCAAAGAAGCATTCTCAAAAATAGAAAAAGAGGCCAAAGTGTACATACTAGACGGAACTGAGATTTTGCGTGTTACCAAGGGGATGGTGACTCTGAGGATACACTATTGGGACTCGAGGTTCTTAGTCAATAAATATTTTCTTGGGGAATATATAGGACAAAGTCCAATAGTACTTAGGGCATGCCCGTACGACCTCACTTGGCCTTCCATCCATCTTCCACCTAAGTGCATTTTCTTCTTACCATTAAACGGTTTTTAGCTTACAGTGATAGGTTGAACCAGTCTGTTGCAACCCGGTTTTAATTCTCTTGATTATGCTTGAGATGAGGGTAAGCGGATCTATAACTCTCTAGGTGTGGGACCTCTAGATTTATTTATATCACTTGAACTTAACCGTTAATATGATGAGGGCTTGATAGGCTGATGGCTGGGTTTAAGTGGAAAAAAATATCGACAATCGTAGTTTTTGCGTTTATCTCTGCTCAAAAATTAACCTTTGTGTTTTAAAGATCGGTCTTGAATTCTAATTTCATTACATTGTTTATTTTTCTAGGACGAAAAATGTTTATGTGTGGGGATATTTGATGTGGTCTAAAATATGCACAATATTATATAAGTATTTTCTATACTTTCAAGTATTTTGAGCCATGTTTTTATTGAATATATTTCTATTTGGCTCATCTTTGGATTTTAAAGGTTTGAAATTGACAACGATCTAAATTGATGTATTCAAGCCAAACCGAAACCAACAGATATTAATGTAGATGTGTTTTTATATATTATCAATTGTATTGTTATTTAATTTAACTAAAATAATATGATATAATATGCAGCATTCGTTGGTATGCATCATCAAACAAGAAAAAAGAAAGAAAGTGATTTAATAAACTTTTGAATTATAACTTAATATGAAATCATGGCCTGAACTAATTCATGTGGTTCGTCTGTTTTACTTGTGTTACCAGCTCACTTCACTAGATTAAAGGATGGACGCTAAACAACTTGCATCACAAGACAAGAAAAAAGACCTAATATTATTATATATTTAAGGAGGCAGACGTCAAGGAAAGAAAGAAATAAATAAAACAAGAGTCAACGCAAAAAGGAGATACGAGCCAAGGAATAAATTGATATAAGCAAGCTAGTAGGCACCTGGCAACTAATTGGGTTCTCTTGAAGCTACTATTCGAAGAAGAAAATAATAATAACAATTAAGAAGAAGCAGCAACGAATAATTTGTGTTTTTGGGTTTGGTTCAACCATCAAGCGTTGGGGCTCAACATCTACTCGTTCATAACACTATTTTCCGGTTTAAATTTATTATTTTCATTATGAAATCAGTGTTTGAACCAAATTATTATGTTTTATTCTTGAGTATGATTGTTGACTAAGCATCCTAGCTTCCAAGGTTTTTGATAACAATTTTGTGATTTGCAGATTTTTATTGGTTTTTGGTTTCTAATGTTGGATTAATACTAAAAGTAAAGAATCTTTTTACAATTGATTTGATGTGTTTGCGCATTTAGTTTTGATTTATTATTAATCTTTGTACCGCATGTGTCTTGTTGAATGTTTTCGGTTATAGATGCATGTTTAGGTCGCTTAGTGTGTGTTTGTGATTATTTATGGTTTTACTAGACGTAGTAATCCATAGGAACATTAGTTAGTGATTTGTAAGAGCTTTATATTCTACCTATCTAGAGACTAAGAGGTAATAGATAGTCGGGTTATCCTTGGATTAAGTGTTTAGGCTAGAACACTCTGATATGAGGTTTCCTAAATTTCCCTAGTTTCATTGTAATTACGTGTCTTATTGATTATTCTTATGTTACCCCTTGCATTTAGATATATTGAGATATTGAGACTGACGGTAATCTATCTTTTATGGTACTTTAATATTGTTGCAGATACTAAAAAGTAATCCAATCAACCGGTAAGTTTAAACGCTCCTTAGTTTCCTTGTAGGTCACACCGGAGAATAATCAGGGATCCACTAGGTTGCTTGAGGGTATCGTATTTTAAGATCCCAGTTCAGATTTTAAGATCCACTAGTTTACTACAAACCCGCCATAACGAAACCATCTTTAAGAAGAAAAAAAATATCGGACAACCAAATATCGAAAATTTGTTTATTGAAAATCTTTGCGTTAAACATAAACCTTTGGACTTGTGTGTGCTTGCATAATCGAGGTAATTGAATCATCAGTATAATAGTATTTGCGTACATGAGGCATAAACAAATTAATAATAACCAAATAATGTGCATTGAACAATCAAATAAGGCTCACATAATTTCTAATCATGCAACCTAAACAATTAAGCAAATAAACTATAACCTACTACGTCTAATGTCCTATCTTATAGTCACGTCTCTGATACCAATCTGTAACACCCCGGCTAAAGCGGAAAGGCATGAGTGTGACGTACATATTGCCCAAAACACATGTGACACTATTAAGTGACAATATTATCATTAGTTCATTCCAAAGCATCAAGTACACAAGTTATTTCAAATGAACAAACACAAGGGAAAAGGAACAAAACAAACATCTTCTTGTTTATTATCTAGATAACCTAACTTCTAGTATCCTCTTCATTTCATCCTCTAATGAAAGTACATGTATCATATATATAAAATAAAGTCAACTAATTGAATAGTTGGTGAGTTCACACAGTTTAAATACTATAAAAAAACCATACAATTCCATGAAAACTTGTGAAAAACACATAAGGGTTCTTTACACTAGAAACAATGGTCCATGAGTGTAAAAAATAAATGAAAGTCTTTTCCAGTTGGGATTGTGCACCAACGTACTCAGATCGGAGTCCCTTTTCCACTAGAAACAATGGTCCTGAGTGCAAAGGGGGGCGTATGATCATACTTATCGAAGATATTCATGCACGTAATATTTGAGAAAGTACCAAGTAAACACACAAGTCCATGATGCGAATTGTAGTTTGTAAATAATAAATAAACAAAATTGAATTTTGATAGGATATATATGCTCCCCTAAAATAGTAAAAGGTAAAAAGGGTGTGTGAGAAACTCACCTTTGATATTGGAGACAACTTGATATAATAACCGAAAGGGAGTTAACAAACGAATCAATTGAATCTCACGAAACAATAAATAATAACGAATATACAAAAATCAAGGACTAGCTACCGGAATTATAAAGTTAATTAACTTATGGTAAATGGGGACTTGGAGATTTTTAATGAGTTTAACAAAAATGAATAAAGTTTATATAAATCATTTGATGTTTGTTATTTGAAGAATGATTTGTAGACAAATAATTATAACTTATTAATATAAGATTAAATAATAATATTAATAACAATTTATGATTAAACAATTGTTTCCGAGTAACATAATTAATTAATTAACTTAAATGTTTTGCATGAATTCTCTTACAGAAAATTATAAATAGTAGTTATGTTGAAATAAAATAAACAATAATTAATTTACTCAATTATCAATTCAAAGATATGAAGTATGTTATATCTATTGTAAAATATTTTAAATAAAAGAATTTTTTATAAATAATCTTATTTAAAAGAAATTTTATAAGTTATGATGACCAACGAATCATAAGATTTAGATAAATATATATTCATGTTTGTTCTTGCAAAATAACTAGGCTTGATCCAAGATATAGAAAAATCAAAGTGTTCATCTTGGATATCCATGATCATAATGATTCTTAAAACCAAGATATAATATTTTTATGTTAAAAGTAACATGATCATGAAGAACAACTTATGAACAAGTATGAACATTCAAGATAAAATCAAAACGAAAGCTATAAAATGCTTAAAATGGTAACAACTTACTTGTTAGTGCTTTTAAACTTAAGAAAAGAATGGATTGAGGTGTGAAAATAATGGAGGATTTGTCCTCCTTTTATATTGAAAATATAGAGTTGTTATGTATTAAGGAAATTATGAAAATTAATCATATTTAATATAATTAAAACACAAATTAAAAATTGTTTAATAGGGTATTCAAAAGGTTTAACTATTTTAATAAATTTTATTAAATTAAAACATTCATTTGTTTTTATTAGTTAAGTAACATATGAAAAGATGATGATAATAATAAAATTAACAATAATAATTATTATAAATAATAAATGTAGTAGTTGTAGTTAAATAATAATTCTAGTAAATTGCATGGGACATGTATATAAATATTTGATCTTGATTATGAATGTTTAAATGAGTATGTAATACTACAAGGGTGGTGAAATGTATAATTGCATAGAAATGATCACATAAAATACATTAACGAAAACTGAGATTAATTAATAATTTTATAAGAATATATAAATTTAAATAGAAACAAAACCGAAAATTTAAAATGGGTCGGGTTTTTGGTTTTCCATTAAAGGAACACTATGCTTTCCATTAAAGGAACACTCTACATATATTATCCGTAGAAGGAACTCTGTACATAATTTATTATTTATTATCCATATAAGGAGACAATCACTATTCTTGGCAATACATGCAATATCCGAAGATCGTTCACGTACCGACAAGCAATCATCTTTACATTACATATAATATTCAAATCTATATTTATAACCTGACAGTACGTGCAATATCCGAAGATCGTTCACATGCCGACAAGCAATCATCTTTACATTTCATACAATATTCAAATCTATATTATTAACCTGACAGTACGTGCAATATCCGAAGATCGTTCACATACTGACAAGCTTTCATTCTCATTCAAGACATATATAGATAACATATAAATCATACATGGCATACATTTACCAATTAAGGTAAGTGTATTAACTATCACATCGAGTATGCACACAGCCCCGAAAACATAACAAGGAATGAGACTAGAAACTCACCTGAACTCGGTTACTTCTTCCGTTAATGGTTATCCTTTCCTTTAGTTGTGTTCATTTAACTGTATAACAATCACATGCATCAACTATCTATCGCTACCCATATCACGTTTCTAGTTTAATTATAACCCTCAACGAACGGGTGTCCGGGGGCAGCGCCCCTGGCAGCGGGGTCTAGGGGCGGCAACCCCTAGCGGGGTCCAAGGGGCAGAGCCCCTGGCTGAGGTCGAATTAAGCCTAATTCGTTATCATATCACACTCTAATTTATTTACCTTAACTGTCTGAAGACAATTTTCATTAGAATTTTAAATTATTATTTTATTCACCATCACATTTTCAATAACGAATTAAGCCTAATTCGTTATCATATCACACTCTAATTCGTTATCAGATCACATTCTAATTCGTTATTCGATAACATTCTAATTCGTTATCCGCTTCGTTGTCCTGATTCGTTATCTCAGTTCGCTGGCCTAATTCGTTATTTATCCTTATCGAATTACTTAGCGCTATGTTTCTAGTTCGTCATCCCACCCCAACGAATTGCCAAAACGAACTGATTATCCTTATTATAACGAATTACCGCTAATTCGTTAGATTTCCGTACCGAATTAGGGTTAGGGTTTTGTCAAACGTCAGACGTCACATCTGATGTGACACAACCTTCCGGTGCCGCCTTTCCGGCGCCGCCGTTGCCGGAAAAACGGGATCTCGCCAGAAAAGCGAGATATCGCTCGTTTCACCACCGTTTTCACCGTTTTTCGTCCCGTTCGATCCAGATCTGAGCTAGGGTGAACCCGAAGTTCATATTAGGTTCGGATTATACCCGATTCCACCCGGATCTCATGACTTCAACGGTTTAACGGTGTTGGCTCGTCGTTTCGTCACTAAATCTAACGGGTTTGGATCTCTACAATATCATACTATCATTATCTCGGGTCGGGATCGATTCTTCTTCTTCGTTTCGGCTAGAGAGAGAAAGTAGGAGGAGAGAGAGCTAAGTGTGTGTTTTGGTGGTGTATGGAATATGTGTAAAATGAATGAAAATGGGAATTTAAGGTTTATATAATTATGGATCATGGGCTTAAGCCCATGGTCTCTTCCTTCTTTCCCAAGTCCATAACGCATATCCATTACCCAACACTAGCCCGACCCATACTAACTCCTTCTTTATTTGTTATTTCTCCGCTAACCCGAGTAAACTTTCCCATCCATATTAACTAATATAATTTATACTACTTTAGAAGTTTTGGGATGTTACACTTTATTTGCATATTTCGGTTAATACTTTGTGTGTTGATTGATTGTGGTAGGCATACCATTAGGTTTTTTGTTTCTGACTCATTCAAGTCAGTGAGTTCACCACCTTTGAGTTATATCAAGACCTTAGGTGTCGTCTTATCTTGCTAGTTAGTTGATCGGGTTAGTCGTTGCAAGACCAAGTGCGGTTTTCCCATTGTCGACTAGATTAAGTTTGCAAGTTGAGTTATTTTGTCTTTAGTATTGAATTACCCCTTTTCTCCTTGGTTTGTAATTAGCTCGATCCTTAGTGAGATCAATAACTTAGACATGGACCAAGTGATGAGTTATTGGGATACGTAGATAAACAACCGTGAATTAAAAGCTATCTAGACGTTGTTAGGGTTTTCAGGTAAAACTGACAGTAGGGACCCATTTTCCTTGACCTCACCTATGTTAGCCTATCTTTAGAACCTTGGTTTCAACCACATGTTAGCACCCATGTCATCTTACGACCGTTAAATCATCCTACCTAGGTGGTTCGTTTTCTTATTATCGTTAGTTCCGTTAAGTTTCACTGTTAGTTGAGTTAAGTTAGTTAAGTTTAGTTACTTTTAATAATTAAGACAAATAAATATATTATTTAGGCAGGACTTATATTAGTGATGTAATTTATGAATACATGACACGTATATGATTGCTTACACATGTAATGTATCACAAATACACTTGTTAAAGTCACACACGATTCACAAACGAAACACGAAACATGTTATGTGCATAGGTATTATGTGCCGGGTCTAGAGACTCGATAATATTCCGACACTTAGAAAAATTTCTTTGTTGTTTTAGAACGCTAGAGAGAGTTTTTCTGTGATGCGCATCTTGTTGATTTAAATTGGGAATTTCTTCGCAAACAGTGAGTTTCACTTTCCCCTTTTAAACTTTTTAAACGATTTTCTCTTGGGGGAGATAACATACTCCGAAAACGCATTTGAGATTTTGTTAATATAGATTATATATCACTTGTAAAGACTAAGTGGCAAACGCGTAAACTAAAGTCCTTCATAACATCGAACCGGTTAATATTTGGAATAGCGAGTCATTGTTGAGTAGTACTACTGGGTTTGACAAACCCCACCCAACGCTAAACTCGACTAGAGGTCGAGCGGGTGTAATCTTGGCTAAACACATACCATGGTCTGGATGACCTGGTGGCAAGGCAAATTGATAAACAGTCAACTTCTGTGTCGAACACTTAGTAATACTTGCTTTATAGGCTAGCTACCTATAGATATATAATTGACATAACACTATCTGGTAACGCAAAACGCTGTAACGCTGTAACGCTGTAACGCAAAACGCTGTAACGCAAAACGCTGTACGCAAAACGCTGAACGCAAACGCTAAACATTTATTTATATATAACTTGTGAACTCACCAACCTTGTGTTGACACTTTTAGTATGTTATTGTCAGGTAGCCGAGGCGGGCGAACGGTTTAGGAACATGCATTGCTTGAAACGTTTTTAATTATGCAAAACTTATTTTTAACTATTATCATTGGGTTTTAAGTCGTCCTGCGTGACGTAACATTGTTTGCTATGGTTTTACGCTTCCGCATTAAATTACTCGTAAACGTTTTTCATGGTTTTGAAACTTTGTTTTATGGTTTGATTATAACTAATGATTCTGATCCTGTTAGTTCACACCCTCTGACGGTAAAACTCCGTTAGTGGATTTTGAGGGTGTGACACCGCAGAAGTAGCAGCAGTGGACTTTGAGCCTTGGAAGACAAGAGTTTTTATCTTGCTCCCGGCAACACTGGTCCTTTGTACTCCCACGAGGTGGAAGAGACAGTGGCAATGAGGTTTTTTATGAGAGAGAGAGAAGTTGATAAAGGCATGGTGGTTGAAGCAGAGGTTTGTTGAGAGGCCATTGGTAATAGTATAGGTAGAAAAGATTGAAAACTGATGAGAAATCTTCTAGATTAAAGCACCAATTGCCCCACGGTGGTGGGCGCCAAATTGTTTTGGTCAAAAATCGGTTTATGGATAATGTAACCAAATTTGTTTAGTGAGGTATAGTGCTTGTATAACAATGATGTAAATGTAAACAAAATAAGGATGAACACGCATATTTGTTACGAGGAAAAGCCCTTGGTTGTGATAGGATCGCCGGCACTAAAACCCCGGGTGATGACAAATCATCTATCACTACTATATTAGTCAAAAATGTAAGGTTACAATGGTGGAGCTAAAGATCGGTGAATACAATAATTGCTAAGAGTGTATCTAGAATAATCTCTACGAACTAGAGCGTGCAAGTTGTGTGTTTAACCTAAACCAATATAGGTCAATATATAAAAAAAATGAAATGTCCTAAAAATCCGCCACTTTTCCACTAGAACGTTGCATCCACTTTGACCACGTGCTAGATACTTAGGACTGCGAATTACTGGGCTGACTTAGTCGCTTAGCCGTTATATACCTGTTAAGTACAATACCATTCAAAGAATACAATCATTAGTAAATAATTTACAATGAGGATCCTTAATCCTGAGCCACATATCTTAAGGATAAATGATTCATAAGCCATGTAAGGATAACATATCCTCAGCACAAAAATCTGTGCCCTGATAGAAATCATATTAGAGTTTTTTTATTTTTTTTTATTTACAATCTTCAACAATATACGTAGTATAATATGTTAATGATAAAATTTAAAATTATATTATTTTCAATATTAAAAAAAAAACGTTTGTTGTTGATTTATCACCAAGTATGTTGTGGAATATATTCTAACAATGTATAGTGGTATAATATGTAAATATTTATTTTTATAAAAGTATATAGATATAATATAAATAGAGGTTAAAAAAAGTGAATAATTTAATCATGTTATATATATGATATCAATGTAGTGTAAAAGAAAAGTGAATAATTATTAATTTATGTCATATACTAGTTTTGGTGGGAAAAAAATTGTATCGATTAACCACAACCCGACACGTATCTATAATTATTTTACTTTATTAGAATATGTAGATATATAACAAAATTTGAAAATTACAATGATTTCGAAACGCCATGTGTGGTCGTCTACCTTGCACTTGGCCTGGGCCAGCCATGCATGGTGTCACAATTATCTTCTCTAAATATGATATAAATTCCAATATGGACCCATAGTCACGTACCCGTCACCAAAAAATGACATGACTTATGACCAAGGCTATTGTGACCGTGACCTTCACATACCAATGATACGAATTAAGCAACGTAATTTCATTTAGCATTGACACGTTCTTAGCAAAATTACACATGCCAGATTATCTTTTCACATAAAAGCACACTTCTAACTGCTCGAGTATTCTAATAATTTCACACACTTAACCGGGCATTTTAACAACTCTCGCACTAAGGTCGAAAACACACATCACACAATTAATTCCATATATACAACTGCGTATCGTAAAAATATAAAATCAAAACTAGGCATATCGAATAAGTGACAAACTTTTTAGGAACCACTTGGCTCTAACTAAGCCTAACACTTAAATTCATGGAAAATGACCCCGAACACCACCACAAACTGACATGACATGTATCACACATAGACTACGCAGGAGACTAAATAGAATGATAAGGCCAAGATAGTGCCTACATGCTGGAAGGTAAGCCCGATTCATTGCCTACACATTGAAAAATAGGTTCCTTTGAAGCTAATCTACGTAGGCACCATAGTTTCTTACACGCTGTAGAATTAGCACTTTAAAGCAGACCCAAATAGCTAGAATTTTGAAGTTTTTTCATGTCCACATGCATGTTTTAAAGATTTCCCCTTTATTTATCTAAAACTGCTATTGATAAGAAATTATAGGCGCAAATGATACTACATAGGACCACCATCCAGGATTCAAGCAAACCCCACAAAAAATAGACGTTTTATTTCTTGCTCGATCAATCCAAATTCTACTTTTATTTCCTATATTCAAAACTGAATGAAAATATTTATAAGTTAATATTGCAAAAGACTTACTGATTTTAAGTCTATGGAGGAAAGAAGAGTGATCAAGACGAAGTTCATCATTCCCTTTCTTGTTGTAATATTTGCATCAATATGTTGTTCCATTGCTGTAGACACCATATCTGCAAACCAAATCGTTAAACATAATGAAACCATCGTTTCGCCGCGAGAAACCTTTGAGCTTGGTTTCTTTCGCCCCGTTAACTCCACAAACCATTATGTCGGAATTTGGTACAAGACAATTCCCAAACAAACTGTTGTATGGGTAGCCAACCGTAACAAACCACTTACCGATAACTCCAGCGAGCTAACTCTCACCCTTCAGGGAGTTTTAATTCTCCGCAACCCCACCACCGGTGTTGTCATATGGTCAACAGGAAACTCATCATCAGCAGTGTCGGTTAAAAATCCGATTGGTCGGCTTTTAGATACAGGCAACTTTATAATTCAAGAGGAAGGTGGGGACATCAATCAAGAAGATCCGATATGGCAAAGTTTCGACTTTATTACAGACACTTTACTTGCTGGAATGAAGCAGGGCCGGAATTTTGTTACCGGGATTGAAAGAAACATGACGTCATGGAAATCTAATGATGACCCTGCTTTGGGTGATTTTTCGTATTGGATTGATACCAGGGGTTACCCTCAGTGTAACCTATGCGAAAGAGGCGGGAAAATAAAGTTCAGGGCAGGTCCATGGAATGGACTCAGGTTTACAGGAATTCCTTATATGAAACCCAACGAGTTTTTCACCTTCACATTTGTTCTTAATTCTAATGAAGTTTACTACCAATATGAACTTAAAGATAATTCAGTTTTCATGAGGCTGGTATTAAATACCAGTGGTCATCCAGAGCGCTTGTTATGGAGTCATAGCAAACAAGAATGGGCCCTTTTTAACTCCCCAATAAAAGATAACTGTGATGAGTACGCGGTGTGTGGGCCATACGGGAGCTGCAACATCGAAGACTCCCCAAATTGTCAATGTTTGAAGGGGTTTGAACCCAAATCTCCTGATCAGTGGAGGGATACAAATTGGTCGAGTGGATGTCGACATACAATCACTTTGGATTGTAAATCTACAGAAGGGTTCAAAATGTACTCTAATTTGAAGTTACCAGACACTACGGAATCATGGTATGACCTGACCATGACCCTTGTAGAATGTGAGAAGAAGTGTAAAAGTAATTGTTCGTGTACTGCGTACACATATACGAATAGATCAGGGAGTGGGAGTGGGAGTGGTTGCGTGCTATGGTTTGGTGGCCTAATCGATATTAGAACATTTGCTGAAGATGGGGACTCGCTTTATATAAGATTGTCAGCTTCTGAATTAGGTAATTAAAAAAAATATTTTTATTTTAATTATATATCACATAATTATTTGCCTAAATGTCAATCTAACTAGGACATTATGTTTTGTCACAGAGTCAGAAGAAAACAGTAGCAGAAGCTCAAGTGCAGCGAGAAAAGTACAAGTTATTATCCCCGTAGCATTTGTAGTTCTGGTCATACTAGCTTCAATATGCTTATTTTACAGTTTCAAAAGGAAGAAGAAACAGCAGCAAGGTATTATATGTACCTGCAGTGTTAATAGTTCCTTTAACAGAAGCTTTGGTTGTCTTTTGAAAGTTGTGATATTCACAGAGACAATCGGAAACATTTCAAGGCATGGAGGGGAAAATAGGAGTGGTGATGAAGATCTAGAGCTACCATTGTTTGGGTTGTCTACAATACATGCAGCTACCAACAACTTTTCGTTGAACAACAAACTTGGGGAGGGTGGTTTTGGACCCGTTTACAAGGTATTGTTTCATGATTCCATGTTCTTCCATGTAATCATAAGTTGATTCGTTTAAGTTACAATTATATGTTGCTGAATCAGAAAGAGAACAAGTCGCAGATGATCTAAGACAGCCATTACACTGTGATCGCGGAATAGATTGATCACATAAATACATGTTGGTAATTTCTATCTTAATAGGTCCATCACGTGTAGGTTACCGGGTTGGACCTATTGGGCATATGGAATTCGTTAATATTGTAATGGGTTTATGAGGTTGCAATTTGGGCTTTATATTTGGTAATTATTTGTTGGCCAAGTTTAGGTCACCCTATAAATGCATGGCATGGTTGTTGTATTATGAGAGAGATTATTGTAATTGAGTTTTGAGCTAGTTTCTTGATTATAATAATAAGAGAGGTTTACCCTAAATATCGTGTGCTCGTTTGTGTTTCCGTTATCAATTCGTTCTTGTCATGTTTCTTATTTGGTTAGAGGCGTACCCTATTTTTGTTCTTGCCTGGTAATTTGAGATCAAAAGTGGGTACTGATCTACTCAACAATAACATTAATAATGATGATGAAAGGAAATAAGACATAAATATGTAGTCAGAAGTTGTGTTTCAGGGAATACTTGAAGATGGACATGAAATAGCAGTGAAGCGATTATCAAAAACTTCCACTCAAGGACTACATGAGTTCATGAACGAAGTCATCTCCATATCTAAACTACAACATCGGAATTTGGTCAAGCTAATGGGTTGCTGCATCGAGGGAGCTGAAACGATGCTGATTTATGAATATATGCCAAACAATGGCCTTGATTCATTCATATTTGGTAAATGGAACAATAAGAAAAAGAATGTAAATTATCAAATCACAAACACCTAAACTAAGATTCTAAATACTCGCAGATAAAACTCAAAGTGAACTGCTTGATTGGACTGCACGTTACAGAATTATTGATGGAATTGCTCGTGGGCTTCTTTATCTTCACCAGGATTCTAGGCTCAGAATCATACATAGAGATCTCAAGCTAAGCAACATTTTGCTTGACATGGATATGAACCCGAAGATATCAGATTTTGGCATGGCTAGAACATTTGGAGGAAATCAGATAGAGGCAAACACAAACCGAGTGGTTGGTACATAGTTCGTATCATCTACCCTAACCTTATTTAAATCGATTTAGTAAATTACTTACGAGAACACTGAGTTACTCTATTATACATGATATCTTTAATTTCCACTCAGCTCATTAGTCTAAACAAACCTAATTTTCTTAAAATTGCTTCAGACAAATTTTTTTATACTAAATCAGGTTCTTCAAAATACCAGACCGTACATGCTCTTGAAGTGCAACGTTATTAATTAATTTAATTTAATTTAGTAAATAACTTACATTAGACTTGATTCCACACAGTGGCTACATGGCGCCAGAGTATGCAGGAGATGGCAACTTTTCAATAAAGTCCGATGTATATAGCTTTGGCGTATTGGTGCTGGAAATCGTGTGTGGGAGGAGAAATAGAGGGTTTGCTCAAAATGAAAATTTCAACAATCTTATTGGTCATGTAAGTTTTGGCTTTCTAATTTTGAAATGGAAACTTGTATAATATGTTAAAATCTAAAAAGCTTTTTTTTTTTTTTTGAAGATAACATATAAATATATATATAAACGAAGACATAAAAATCCTACGTGTCGCGATATGGTCGCTCCCCTTTTTTTAGAGTCACCAAATTTGCTTGATTTTTAAATGGAGGCTTCTCATGCATTTGACCCGAATTCATGGGTACCAGATATTCCTTAAACGGGTTATAACATCTCATTAAATTAAAATTTATTCTTACCAAATTATTTATGTAAAAATCCTATAAAATAGGATATAATAAAAAATAATATCTTATTTATTTTAAAAAAAGATATATATATATATATATATATATATATATATATATATATTATTTAAATTAAAAAACTAATTTGATAGTAAAAAAAATAAACGGGTCTTGGGTCTCATCAAAGCCATATAACTTTTAAACTGGGTTATAACATCTTATTTATTTGTGAAACAATTTATCATCAAATCATAAGTATATATGTAGTTTCATACAATAAAAAAAATATAAATTAAAAAAATAAATAAATATTAGAACAAACAATATAAACAACCCCCGTAATACGGAGATAAAAACTAGTGTGTGTATATATATATATATATATATAAAGGGAGACAAAAATGAGAAGTGTGAGAAGGATTTGTGACCACACAAAAAACCCCTTAAAAATAAATTCAAAAAAACAATTAAAAAATCATAACTGAAAATATAAATAAAAAAAGAAAAAAAAATAAAAAACTAAAATGTTTCCGCCATCATTCCTGTTAAAAAAATACAAAAAATAAAAAAATTGACAAAAGGACACAATGCCGAGATCAAAGACACAATGACGAAAATGAACAAAAGACACAATTATAACTAAAAAAAGACACAATAGATCGTAAAATATAACACAATGCCGAACAAAATATAACATAATGTTGAGTAATATAACACAATATAAAGGAAAAAATATACAATGCTAAGGAAAAAAGACACAATCAATGATGAAAATAAACGCAAAGCACAATGATATACAAAAAGACAACAACTTTTTTCACTTACCATTGTTTTTTTTAGTACGAGAAAGATAGTTGAAACATTTTTGTCTTTTTACGTTTTTCATTTTTTATTATATTTTGAGTTATGATTTTTTTATTTATTATGTTTAACTTTCTTTAAGAGGTTTTTTTTGTTTGACTATAAATACTTCTCATCTTCTCATTTTTTTCATTTGTAGAATAACTTGACCTTATATATATAATACGGTTATTGTTTTATATTATTATTTTCTAATATTTATATATTTTTTGAGTTTTAATTTTATTTATTGTATGGAAGTTAATAATATATTTAGGGTTTGATGATAAAATATTTCACAAATATATGAGATATTATAACCCGATTTAAAAGTTATCTGGTTTGGCGAGACCTAAGATCCACTTATTTTTTTACCATAAAATTGTTTCGTAATTATAAATAATACCTTTTTTTAAAATAAAAAATCACATGTTAATTTTTAATATATACCTACTCTATAGGAATTTCACAACAAATATACGATGAGACTAATTTTTAATTTAATAAGATGTTATTACCCGTTCAAGGGCTATCTGTGTTTGGAGACACTCATACCTGGAGATTTGGGTCAAATGCATGAGAAACCTATAGTGGTTTGAGAATGTATGGAGCAACCGGAGAGCTTTTAAAGGTTTCGTTTATATATATATTATATGTATATTTATCTTAATTATATATAAACAAAACCTTTAAAAGCTCACTATTTGCTCCATACTTTTTCTTAAGTTAACATATTGCTTTATTTGTAAATGAAGGCTTCTGATGCATTAGACACGAATTCACATGTATGAGTCCCACTAAACCAGATAACCCTTAAACGGGTTATAACATCCTATTAAATTAAAAGTTAATCTCACCAATTATTTGATACGAAAATTTCTACTCCCTCCGTCCCATTATAAGTATCATAGTTTGACTTTTCAAGTCTTTCTTTTGCAACCTTGACCGTATATATTTTTTTTCGTGTCATATAATACTTGATGAGAATTATATCAATGTAAAATACATTTAAAACCCAATCCATTCATATATTTTACATTAAGTATTATATAACACAAACAAAAATATTGCCGATCAAAGTTAAACAAGAAAGACTTGAAAAATCAAACTAGGACACTTATAATGGGACGGAGGGAGTATAAAATTGGGATATACTAAAAATTAATATCCTATTTAAAAAAATAATTTATTTATAATTAAGAAACAATTTTATAGTAAAAAATAAACAGATCGTGGTTCTCACCAAACCGAGATAACTTTTAAAATGGGTTATAACAACTTATTTATTTGTGAAACCCTCTCATTATCAAATCCTAGTTACATTATTAACTTGATTATAATAAATAAAATTAAAATCCAAAAAATAAATAAATATTAGAAATAAATAATGTAAAACAACCGCGTAATACGGGGAATAAAAACAAGTATATTTATATATAAATAACTACTAGTATGATTAGTAGGTATGTGATTTGGGTGTTTTAAAAGTTACCTAACGTAAAATGAGAACATGTTGGTGATGCAATTTGTCTTTGTGAAACTTTGAAACTTATGAGTTGTGTTCATTGTTTTTACAGGCATGGAGCCTTCATAATGAAGGCAGATCGTTGGAGTTGGCTGACAAGTGCTTAGGTGAATCAATTAACGTGTCTCAGGTTTTACGGTCAATCCATGTTAGTTTATTGTGTGTTCAACGTCACCCAGAAGATAGGCCAACTATGACTAATGTGATCCTCATGCTGGGGAGTGAGGGTCCATTACCTTCACCCAATGAACCAGGATTTTATGTTGGGGACACTAAACACGATACTACTCCAGTTTCAAGCTCATGTGGAATAAGTAACAATGAACTAAGCATTTCTGTGTTGAGTGGTAGATAAAATGAAAGTTTCATGCACAGAAGAAAAACCTTCCCGCTGTAAGCTTATTAAGCATATCATATCATAGTATGAAAAATGTGAACTTTGGTTTATCTTTCTACTTGGATGGACAAATATATATAATTTTATTGCTATTAACTATTTTTTATAGTGATTTTACAGAACATCAGCCTAACTCATAGCTTGTATTCTATATCTAATTAATAACTTCTAGTTGTGAGGAAAGCGCATTAAACCCGTTATACAATAAAAGGGATCATAAATCTACTTGTTTACAAGGACATCTTCTGACTACAATGAAATAACTAAGGCAGAGAACTTTGTATTCTATTAATTCGACTCCCGCAAGTTTCATTGGTGGCACATTGGTCCTCTCGAGGCATGTGCTCAAGGTCGTCGATCATGCGTGCTAAAGTATTTAGTTTCTATATTTGGTCTCTTCGTAATCTTCATCCCATTGACATTGGAATTATGAAAGGTATAATCGTATTCGATATATTATGTTTAAATACAATAACAAAGAAGATAAATATAGCAAGTCTATCAATGCTAATAAAGAATGAAATCAGTATAAAATAAAGAAGGATATGGGGAATCCTCTCAAATCCTTAACACCCCCCCCCCCCCTTTTCAAGCGAACCGGTGGAGAAGACACATGAAGCTTGCCTCGGAGTCTTCAAATAAATTGATCGAGGAGTCTTGAAATAAAGGGCTCGGTAACGGTTTAGTAAAAAAGATATGCCGAGCTTGGTAGGAACAAACCGTGTAAGAAGTTTCCCCGATAAGACAAGTTTTCCCCGACAGTCAGTGTCTTACTGGTTCGCTCGTTTATGAGAAACAATATTTTGCAGAAAAATAATAACTAAGGTGTTGAAAACCAAAATAAATAAAACAATACATAAATATTTGCCTTTACCTTATTTCCTTACTTAGAGATTGCATAAGTCAAAATCAAGGGATCCATAATCTTTTTTATTGTATTTCCATGATTAAACCAATAGGCTGCCTATTTATTATATATCTTTCTTCTTTTGTAATACATATCAACAAGAACAGAATACACAGTTTTAATTACAATTCAATATTATTTGATTCCTAGTAAAAACATGGTATCAAAGCAGTGTTTATGATCCTTAGATTAAACTTGCTCAACGCTCGTCAATCGTTATCCCCAATTCAACCACCAATTTCAGCCGCTAGCAAACATAAATCAACATCAATTAGTATCTCAAACCTTAGTTCTTCAATAGAGACCACCATTTGTCAAATCAAATCACAACAACAACAATTTCTTCAACCGAATCAAAAAGTTGGGCCGATTGGTACTGCCGGATATGTAGACGCAGGCTGTGGTGGTGTAGCATCCGCTGAAGATGGTGGATGTAGTGGTGTAGCATCCGCTGGAGATGGTGGATTTGGCGACAGAGGATATAGTGGCTTTGGTGGTGTAGTGATAAAAGATGGAAGCCATGGAACTGCCCAGATTCATTGTAACAGGGTCGATAAATTATTCTCAAACCCACTTATTTGCAACCCTAATTTTGTTAATCCTGTAGTTTTAAATCTTTTAAATAAACCTCCTGAAGAATTCTTAAAGTCTGAAATCCACCCTAAAGATAATAATAATAATAATAGGAGAAGTTAATATGGCCAAAACATGTGAAAATTTTAATAAATCATGGATTTTTGACTGTTTTGTTATGACACCATGACTTTTAAATTATCTGACATAATTTCAAATACTAAACCTAAAATTAACTATATAAAAATCGCTAATGGTGGAATGGTTCCGTAAAGGCAGGAGAAACTATTGAAATATCTCCCACCTTAAAACTTTCAAACTGTCTTTATGTCTCATCTTTGTCACATAAACTTTTATCTATTAGTCATGTGACAAAAGAGTTAAACTGCTATGTTTTAACGCACCCGACCTTTTGTATTTTACAAGATATTAGGACGGGAAAGATTATTGGGCGTGGCACTGAACGCCACGGATTTACTATGTAAAAGAAGTGACTCAAGATGCAGGGAATCGTGAAACTCCCACGATCGGACATCTTCTATGGTAACTTTCTCTGCAAGATTGCAGAGCAACTAGCACTAAATGGGATGGAAGAGACCTCAGCTAACTTCTTCTTGTTCGAAAGAATATTCTTGAGGAACTTTGCATATTTCGGAATTTGAGTGAGTGCCTCAAGGAATGGAATGTTAAGGTGAAGTTGCTTCAAAAGATCAAGAAATTTGGAGTTCTGCTACTCGTTTCTATCCTTGCGGAGTCTCCCAAGGTATGGAACTCTAGGTTTGTAGACTCTCGTTGGTGTGCTGGGTAACTGCTGGTCCTCGGCATCGGCCGTACTTCCTGGGCTGCGCCTCTGATGCACCTTCAAGCCCAAAAGAAAAGACATCTGCCGCTCTACAAGTGCAAGGTATCTTTGGAAAGACAAGAAAGAGGGATACAGAAATAATAAAATTTGGGCTGGATTACAAGAGAAGTAAGAAGCGATACACGCAATCATGGTAAAATACGTTTATACTTGTATGTAACGGTGATCATTATAATGTTAGTGAACGGGGTTATGGATCACTCACAAGGTTATAAGTTCGATGGAGAGGGTTATTTAACAGTGATTTTGCCGTATGAAAATAAACTACGTAATCACAATAGGATTTTATTTTTATTTTATTTATTTGTTTTTTTTTACTTGTTTGATTTTCTTAATCAAGAAAGCAAATGTGGATATGAGAGAGTTAAGTGTTGCTCGCTTTTCTTAGAAAAAACACAGATACAAAAATTTATAATTTATTATGAAAGACATCATGCCAAAGAATACCAAGTTTTTTTTTGATAATTTGGAAAAACGTACGCAAGGTATGGAAGTAAAAAAGAAAACCAAATTTTAAGTAGAACCATGTGTTTGTCAAATACAACTTTAGCGTGCTACTTTTTCTTTGATTACATGATGTTGCATTCTTTCGATACAGGAAGCTTTCAATTTATCTGCCATTCAACATTGAAAGGCTTAGTTCATTGTTAGAACTTGTTCCATATGAGCGTGAAATTTGTGTGGAATTCTGATTAGTTGTTCCAATGTAAAAGCCTGGTTCTTGTGGTAAAGGCAATGAGCCCTCGCTCTCCAACATTAAGATAGCAGAGGACATAGTTGGCCTATCTTCAGGGTGTCGTTGAACACACAACAAACCAACATGTATTGAACGTAAAACCTGAGACACATTGATAGATTCACCAAGGCATTTGGAAACTAATTGCAAAGATTGGTCTTCATTATGGAGTCTCCAGGCCTGTGAAAGAAAAAAAGAGCACAAATATTATGTTTCTTTGTTTTAAAAGGTAAAATAACATTGAAAACAGTTAACCACTTTGTTCTTATTCTTTGTTTGGGTAAAAATTAGCATGCCACTAACCATATCCTCATTTTGATACTTTAGCTTACCGTATGTTTAAATGTGTTTTAATAAAATCTTAATAAGTTGGCTACCTTTTGTTAGTGAAAACTTACACATCCAAATATCCAATAAGAAAAGCCAAAGCTTTTTACACTTTCATGCAATTTATTGGCAATTTTAGAGTTAACGAAACCGAACTCACATGTCCAATAAGGTTGTTGCAATGCTCTTTGTAGACAAATGTCCTGTTTTTCTCCCCGAACACAACTTCTAGCACTATTACACCGAAGCTACATACGTCTGATTTTATGGAAAATGTACCATGTCCTGCATACTCCGGTGCCATGTAACCACTGCAAGGAATGTAAGTAAGTGCAAGTGATTCACTAAATAAATTAGAATCAGGATAGGCTAGATGAATCTCACTATGTTCCAACCACTCTATTTGTGTTTGCCGCTATCTGATTTCCTACAAAAGTTTTAGCCATGCCAAAATCTGATATCTTCGGGTTCATATCTTTGCTAAGCAAAATATTGCTGACTTTGAGACCTCTATGTATGATTCTGAGCCGAGAATCCTGGTGAAGATAAAGAAGTCCACGAGCAACACCAATAATTATGTGGTAGCGTGCATGCCAATCAAGGAGTTGACTTTGAGTTTTATCTGTAAGATATTTGAATTTTAGTTTATGCCGATTTTATTTCATACTTTTTGATATTTGTTCATAATATTTCATTTACCAAATATGAAGGAATCAAGGCCTTTGTTTGGCATGTATTCATAAATCAATATCTTTTCGGATTCCTTTATGCAGCAACCCAAGAGCTTAACAAGATTGCGATGTTGTAGCTTAGATATCAAGATAACTTCATTCTTGAACTCGTTAAGTCCTTGAGTGGATGATTTTGCAAGCCGCTTTACTGCTATTTCTTGCCTGTCTTCAAGTATACCCTTAAACATCATTTTTTAAGATAAATACGCCACGAAAAATCTGTCTATGTGTTTTCTAGTCTTACTTGTTTCACTCCATGTTCTTTTAATAGTTCTTTGTCTTATCTTTTTTTACCATGTGCTGAGAAACGTCTTATAGTAACTCATGGACACCATATGTACTAAAAAAAGGCCATGGAGTCATTGAATACCTTGTAAACTGGTCCAAAGCCACCTTCTCCAAGTTTGTTGTTCATTGAAAAGTTGTCTGTAGCGTTAACTAATGTAGGGAACCCAAATAGCGGGAGATCAAGATCTTTGTCATCACCTATATATTCAGGATCATGTTGAAACTCATAACCGGTATCCTTGTTACCCATATTACAACTTCACACAAAAGAACTAGGAATACTAGTACATATATAAGTGACCAAATATAGCTGTACTTTTTATTGGTTGGTTGATTAGGAACATTTTTTTCTTAGCATCAAAATCGTTCATTATAAATTAGTGTCACAAATATGATTAAAAGAATATGATAAGTTTATGCGGTAGTAGATTTAATAGGTTTATGCTATTCAAAATACATTTTGACTATGTTTAACCTCTTGGTTTAGAAGATATTTTTTTATTAAAAAATAGCTTTGAATTACTCATTCATACCTTGTTGTTTCTGCTGCTGCTGCTTCTTCTTATAACGATATAATAAGCATATTGAAACTGTTATGAGCAAAACCACAAACGTTACGGGGACAATAACTCGTACTCTGCTCCATGCACTTGATCTTTTACTATTTTTTATCGAGTCTGTGTTAAAATGACATGTTCATTTGAAATTTATACAAATAATTAGGAGTTATAATGATTATAAAACTGTTGTTTTCACTTACCTAACTCAGAATTTGACAGTCGTATGTAAAGAGTCACCTCGTTTTCAGCAAACGTTCTGATATCTATTAGATCACCGAACCATAGCAAGCAACCACTCCCACTTGATCATCTTGGTGTTGGTCAAGTAATTAAACACAAAACTCCCGTTTGAAATTGAATGTCTATTTTTGAAGGTTTTAATATTTGGGCCCGGTATAGTATCCTTACGAAATTATTTTCTTGTTTTTCAAATGTAATTTTATTTTTCCTGCCTTTCATTGCACCATTGAAATTTTTAGTCAAAATAAACCCATATTGGTCAAGTCTTCGTTTCTCCATTGACACATCAAGAAATGATTAACAAGAAATGATTAACAAATCTAAATTTTAGATGGGTGAAAAAATGAGAAATTTTCTACAATAGTCATATTTTACCAAAATTTTTAAAAATTGCCTACAGTTACACAAAAATTATAAAATAGCCATTTTTTCCTGTCAGATCTGACTGAATTTTAACATCGTCCGACAAAATTTTTGAACCTTTAAAATCGTGTTACGTGTCAACGTATTATTGGAATCTGCAGAATTTCTTAAAATTCCTTCGGATCCGGGAATTTTAGTGGGTCCGAAGAAATTATTCATCCTCTACCTCACAAACCCTAAACCTCTATAACCAACCTCCATCTCCATTTTTCTTATTTCTCCACAATATCAAGCAAACTAATATTGCAAATCGCTTAGTTTTCGAGAAAAACACAACCATAGTGTTTAATATTACTCTAGAACTCAAACTTCAAAACCCCCGAATTGAAAAATATATGGTTCGTCGGACAGTTGGATCTGACGAAAGCATGAACTGCACTGTCAGATTCGACTGTTTATTAATACGTGGGTTTGTTTCATTAATCCGTCGGACCAAATGGAAAACCGTCTGATCCGACAGAATAATATGTTTCGTGGCGCGTTTGGATAGGCTCATTATTTCATTGGATCAGAAACGGTTTCCGTCAAATTTGACAGATTAGTTTGATTATTTTTTAAATTTGTTTTCGACTCGGGCTAAAACTGAAAAAGTTGATAAAAAATGATTAGTTTTGGATTTTTCCCGTCAAAAAATAATTAACAAAACATATGTGGAGCGAATGGCACGTAAATATTTTCTTCTTTTGAAAGGGGATATTATTTATTTTATATTTTTTCACCTCTCATTGTCATTAGCTATAGATACTCTTGGACCAAATAAATATTATTCCCTTTCTTTCAACAAACTTAGTGGACTAGATCGTTATTATTGTATTTTGATCAATAAGTTTAATAGTCACATATCTAACGTATTTTATTTCTTATTTCTGATTGTAACCGTTTACAATGTTTTATCATGTATGAAGATTGATACACGTATATTGGGCACTTATATTTAAAAGAGGATATTTATAATTCAATATTTTGTTAAAACTTTTCTTCCTTTTTCTCTAACTTTAATCACGTAACTTTTCTTCATTTTCTTCGAAACTTGGTTTCTCGTACCTTTCCTTTCCCCACCCTTTCATCTTGCTATTAGCACGCATACATATATATATATATATAGGATTGATTTTGTTTTAAGAACCGGTTTGAGTTTTAAGAACTCGAAAAAACTCAACGTAACAAGTTTTTTTTGAATTTTTTTACACATGTGTAATACGTAAGTGTAAGTAATGTACAATAAATTACAGTATTTTTTTACACACCGAATCGACTTATTACACATGTGTAACTAATATTTAAACTCGTGTAATTATCAAAAATACTTATTCTCTCTCCTGATTCATTTTAAATTAAATTTAATCTCAGCCACATATTTCATATCATTTTATTACATGTGTGGTCCAAAATTGAGTTCACAAAGTTTTTACAACTAATCAAGTTATCAAAATATTCCTCCCCTATATATATATATATATATATATATGGATGGGATCTAGAGAGAACTACTTTTAAAGAGAGATCTAGTAAAGAATTATTTTTAACTATTTTTAAAAAAATATTTTGTGATTTTTTTTCTTTCCACCTTCTAATAAGATGATATTGATACTAAAAAAAACTTGTCGGTGTAGTGCATATGTGCACTAATGTCTATTGCATATATACAATAGTGTTTTATTGCATATAATACAACACAATTGCACTATACAATACACACTATTGAATATATGCAAATACAACACTAATAATTGTATGCAATACACACTATCGCATATATGTAATACAACACTAATGCATATATGCACTATATCTATTTTTTTATTTTTGTATATAATATAACATTATTGCACATATAAAAACAAACAATTGCATATATATGCTAATCAAAACTATGGCACATATAAAAATACACACTAGTGCACATATGCATTAAGAAAAAGTCGTCATATTGCATATATGCATTACAACGAGTTTTTTTTAATTTTTTTTTATTTTTATATTTTTTTTGGTGAAGAATAACAACGTATAACAAGGATGAAAGAAAAAAATTAAAACTATATTTTTAATTAAATTAAAAATATTTTATTATTAGTTCTCTAGTTCTCTCTCTAATGAGTAGTTTTGTTGACTATTACTTATCAGATCTTGCTCTACAATATGGTTTGCTTTAGTAGTCCATATAATCCCGTACCATGACGTATCTGGAATAGTAGTAATTAGTGAAACAAAAAGACTTGTATAGACCACGGAAGTTACTCCATCTCCCACGGTCCAAAGATGGAAATCTTTGGAATATTCTGAATCATTTATGAACATCACAGCAAAAATGATTAAAACATTTATGGCTCCTACGTAAATAAGGAGATGCGCAGTCCCTATATATATATATAGTTTCACGATCAAATAGAAATCATTATTAACATAAAAACAATGAGAACCAATTTGTTGTTATTATTATGTTTGTTTTTATAAATGTTTGTTGTTAATTTTTCTTTTATCATATATGTTGATTTCCGATTATGAAACGTTAAATATTTGTTGATTTACATTTTTTTGTTATTATTAGGTTTTCTTCTTATGTTGTTATAAGTATTTATTATTCAAACGTACTCCCCTTGTGTACTTGGCATACCCCATCCCCTAAACTTTCATTTTCTTCAACAATTTTATTTAACATATTACTACCCTCTAATATTTTAAGTCATTTCAAGTCACCCATTTGAAATATCAAATCAAATACTATAAAGTTTATTTTCTATTGTTTTTTTATTTTCTATCATTGTGTTTATTGTTCTTTATAATAATATTTATTATCATTATAAAATGTATTTAAAGAATAATGATATAACGCTTTTATAAATGTAATATCTCGGAAAATCCTAAATTTATTTTTGGTTAAAAATGTCAATTTAAGAAGTTGAGTGACTAGTTAATCATTTAGTAAAGAAATATGGGAGCGACACGTTCCCTAAGACATATTACCATAAAACGACACATGTCGCGTGGTGGCAACACGGAAGAACACATGCCAACATCTAAAGCCATGTATCCTCTTGAAATGACATGTAGCTAGTGACTAATCAAGTTAGCATGCCACATGTCAACATCAAATAGCACGACTCATCACAAGAGTTACACGTGGCGAATGGTGGTGATTGATGGTCCGACCGGGGATGACTATAAATAGTGAGCATGGTTCTTCATTTTTGTCATCTCGAACAACAAATCACTTCTTACTCTAAAACATCCTCTCTCTCTCTCCCTCTCTCTACCTCGGCTTTTGCGCCCTTGACCCGATAATATTTTCTCTCTACCTCGAATTTCGTGCCCTGAACCGACGATTCCTCGAAGTTTGTGTCAACCGACATTTCGCCTCGAAGTGCGTGCATGACTTGGCGACCACCGTACGTCACCTCGATTTGCGTGCAAGAAAGTGTTGATCAAGATTTTTTGATAAGCGTGCAAGCGTGAAAGTGTTGCCTGAGAGTCTACGAAATTATAAGCCAAAAAAAGTAAGGGTTCTGCCCGAGTAAAATATTATTATTATAATATTAAAATAGGCTTAGACCCTAGTCGAGGGTATACTCTATACCTAGAGAATAAACAAAGAAAAATATAAATAAAATATATTGTTTTAAAAATAATTCTTTGTTAGTAATAAAAATATTATTTAAGATTCTTGAATAATAAGTAAAGAAATAAAGTACACGTTTCTTCGAGAAGAAGAAACGTAGTGTTTAGAAAATATGAATTATCAAACTAAAGGTTCGAACATAGTAAACAAAGAAAAGCGATTTTGAACTAAAGGTTCTAAAAGAAAATACAATCGAGGTAAAGATTATACAAAATGGACTAAAGGTCTACAGCTATATTATTGATCTAGTAATAACAAATGGTTATATTCGTACTATAGGTCCGAGATAGCAAGAAAGATAACTCGATCAGTGAAGTGAAGTTGATCATTTTAAAAGGTGAATACGCCCTAAACTTTTATAACTAGTTTAATCGAGTCGATTAAATTGATTAAATGAGATCACGTATCTCTAAATGTTATGGACAAAAGTAATCGCTTGCCCTCAGGCTGTCGTGCGCGTGTTTCTAGATCCTTTCATATGTGGTAGACGGTGGGCACCCCGCGCCACACTTGATTATATGTCTCCGCCATGACGGGCTGGACCTAAGTTATGTCCGAGATAGGGTAATCATGTGTATACTGATGGTAGCTAAGTAACCTCGAACGCTGCGGTGTTTGCTGAGCGGTTTCGAGTTGAGCTTAAGTTTGTAATTATGTTTTAAGTTTTTAACTTAATTATCCCCAAGCCACGATGGACCGAGACCTAAGTTATGTCTCGATGGGTGATTAAGTAAATAAAATGTTTTATGCGTCAGATTATTCACCAGCATGTGTTGTTGACGTATTTTTAAACTATTTTACAGGTAATGAAGAATAGATGCTTGGGAGAAACGAAGTGGTCATTAGGCGATCTATTGGCTGAGATAAATTTTGTTAATGTTAAATATAAAATGGTGGGTTTATTTAAACAATGAATCTTTTGTAAACGTTAAACGGGTATTTTATAATCCCATATTTTGATATTTAAATATTAATATTTTAATCCACGCCAATATTTCCGCAATTAAACCGTAACTCTAATTTATTTATTTACAAAAACGGTACCAACTACGAGTCACACGCCTAGGCCTAAGATGGGGTGTGACAATAAATACCATAAAACGTTTTGTATATATTTATCTTATCATATGCCTCACACCCGAAAAAAGATCATCTAAATATTTTTTGATACGTTTAAAAGCATGAAATTAATGTCACATGAGAAAAAAACCAACTTGCTAATCAGATCGTATATTGTTTAATCTGTTTTATTGATGAAAAAAATGTGTTTCTTTTTTAAAGTAAGCTATCTCTAAAAATTATTTAAAAAGAAAAACGCACCCTAAAAGTATTAAAACACTTGTAGAGAAAAACTATTTTTATCGTTTTTAATTTTAAAAAACGTTTTTTACATAAACAATTTTTTTGTTATTTAAAAAACAAAAAAATTGTTTTATAATATAAAAAAAAAAGATAATAGAAAAAGAAAAACTCTTTAAATAATAAAATAAAACTTTTTTAATTAATAATGATAATAAAAAAATGATAAAATGATAAAGAATTAATATAAAGGTTTAAATTGTATTAATGTAAAACTTGGGGAGGGAGTATGTGTTAGTAAAAATGAAAGGAGTGGCCGGGGTACGCTTAGCAACACCCTTGTTATTATTTTGTTGGTAATTTTGATTTTTTTGTTGTTATTTTTCTTTGTTATTATCAAACATTGCTTAATGTATTGTAGTTGATATTGTTTTCTACGTTCTCATTTTTAATATATTGGTATTGTTTCCTATGTTTTCATGTTAAAATCATTTTGTAAATGAACCTTCCTCTATATTTCTATATATTTTTAAATTCATTACACTAAAAGTGGGCTTTAGCCACACTTTTACAAAAACAACCATATTACGATACTTTGCCTAAAGATCATTAATAACATTTCAAAATCTTAGACCCTATTTTTTATTTAACTACAACTTTCTCGTTTGTTAGTTAGGCCACCGTACTCTCCAGCCCCGTATATTGTCTTAACCGGTCCCACGTTAGACCCTATTATAGAACCCCGTTTTGTTTATTAGTGTTTTATATTTGTTTAATCTACTCACGATGTATTCTAGTTAGGTTGTCAGTTTGTTTACATGTGTGTTTGGGCCTGAGGCCATGTATGTTGAACCCAATGGGCCGTTAATAATATATGTGAGCGTGGCATTGCTTCACATATAAAAGGTGAAGCATGCAATGCCAAACCAACCTTTTGAAAACTATCTTATCATTTCACCAACTCTCCTCTTTATCCTACTTCTCTCTTACCATTTCGGGTAATAATCAAACCCAAACTAGATCTGAGATCTCGGTTGGCTACAAGTGATTTCACTAGCTTGTAGTTAGAGATTGATTCAATAACTTATATTTGCTTGATTGTGAATAGGACATACAATTGGTATCAGAGCTCTCGGCTCTACTAGATGTAGTTCTTCAGTCACAATCTTGAATTTTGGTCTTGTTTGTATGTTAAAGACATGTGTTCAAGTGCTAAAGTGGGTCTACAGTTTCACTTGATGTTCTAGTTGTGTTTGCAACACTAGTACAAAAGTGGGCAAAAGATGCGAATGAAAGGTGTGGACCAACCCCGCAACCGCAGCTTTTGTGAGTACCCTAACACCACCGCACCTTTTGACCTACTACACCGCACCTTTTGTGTTCCCCTAATTATAGCAAGGGGTTTCGAATATGGATAGAACATCAATTGTGACGTGATTTGGTTCCACATACGACGGAGGAAGGGAAGCACAATCGATGTCGTGGGTCCGATGGCGGAAGGTACCATTCTAGAATAATTACAATATGTATTCTTCGTGCCCTCACTCGATGTTATCTTAACTAGGCTTGTGTTTATTTTGATTTCATGTCCTGCATGTTTGGTGTTTGATAAAATGTTTGGGAGAATATTAATTTCTTATTTGGTTGTATAATCCTAGTTTCATTTGATGTATTTTATGTGGTTTTAGATTCAGGAAAATGTTAAAATTAACAATATTGTATTTGGGATTTTGCACTGTGTAATCAAAATTGCTTAAACCTAAGTGACAAGGTGAAACATGTATTGAGACAAGCTGTGGTTTTTTATAACTATTTACATTGGCATTTTGCGTACAATCCGTGTTATGAAAAATGTTGAAACCAAAGTGAACTTTATTACTTAGTGTTAAAGGTGAATTCCTTCAACAATATATTTTATTAATCAACGTTTGATACTATGGATCTCTTTGTTTTTGTTACAGTTGTAGAGATAATTAACTTTTATAGGTTAGTTAATATAAATGGTTTCATTGAAGCTATCCAGATAATGCCATGGGTGCAGCGGCTGGTGAGTGTGGGCTTCTAAAGACAAGAGTTCATGGTGGTTTTCTAGGTACGATATGCTTTGTCTAAGTTCATTTTCCGTTTGAATCTTAACCTTAGATTGCAAATCGAGTTATTGTTATTCTAAAAAGATGCTCATGACACTGCATTTATTTTTGATGTTTTAGGCCAAATTTGGAGGATTTTAATAATCCTAAAATCCTCCAAATTTGGCCTAAAACATCAAAAATAAATGCAGTGTCATGAGCATTTTTTTAGGATTTTAACCTTAATAACATTGATGGTTTTTGTTCATCTTTTTCTACAGTTAGGTTTACTTCATCAATGGTGACTGCAGTTGGGTAAAAACAAGGCAACATAACAATGGATTACACTCGCACAACTGCATCGGTATGATATTTTACTATTTTGTTCAATTTTATTATGATTAATTACTCTTTGATAGTAGTTTAGGTCGATTTTGATTCAATGATTTACTAAGCTTATGATTATTTCTCTCTTATTGTTGTTCGACATCCTTCTTATTGCAGAGTTGTTGACTAACACAATTCACAGCTTGGCACGATTCTGCAAATAGATTGGTGAGTTTAAAATATTACCCCTAATTAGATTGGACTTGCAACTTAGCAATTGCATACCAGAGTCCATATTTAAACACATTAATATCCCATGTTCTCTTTACTTGTTATGTTTAATTTGCTTAATAGTGTTGGTAATTGTGGATTGATTTGTTCAATAGATAATTTAGTGCCTTAACTTTATACAACCCAAGTGAACATAAACTGTTTAATTCATTTACGTTTGGGAGCCGTTCGTTTATATTAATAACAACAATGAACACTAAATTTTCTTATCGGAAACACTTGCATATATTTTTTAGCTTCATTTTATTAATGCAACATTATGTTTTGTTAGGTGGTTTCTACAAATATGGTTGCAAGAATTAAGCTGTCAGTTTGGGTTGCAAGAATTAAGCTGTCAGTTCGGGTTGCAAGAATGAGGACGTCGGTTCGGATTGCAAGAATGAAGATGTTGGTTTGGGAAGTTATCACATATAGTTTTTATTTTTAAACACATATATTTGTAAACAATGAAACCTTTTTATATATTAGAATACTTTTGTATACTTTTCGTTGTGTTTTCTGGAATTTATTGGGTTTGATATATTTTAATATATATTTAGATTTCTAAAATTTAAAATAAATAAATCTATATGCAGGCAAAAAGATGCTCTTGTATGCATGGAAGCAAAAGGTGCGGTCCCCAAACCCACCTCTTTAGATATGTTAACAAATAAGCAAAAGGTGCGGTTGTAGATATCAAAAGGTTCGATGCTATTTGGTGCGGTCATAGGCCCGCATCTTTTAGCGAAAATGACCGCATCTTATAGCCTCTTTTGTACTAAGCTTGAAATAAGGTTGTTTGAAGTATCCGTGTTTGAAATAAGTGTGTTCTTGTGTTCTTGTCTTGTTAAAAAGTGTTTAGATTCAAGAAGATTGTGTGGTTTAAGCTTGAAAATTTGTGTTTCTAGATCTACAAGTGTTCATCAGGTTCCAATCGAGTTTCCATATATAGAAAAAAGTGTACTTGTGGGAAAAAAAGTGCAAAAAGTATTCTCCGTACTTTCTGGAAAAACCATTCGAATCGGCTTCAAACCATTCAAATCGAATCCGCAAACCAATTGAATCAAAATTCAAACCAATTGAATCGAGTTTCTATTCGATTCGATTTCTTTTTCAATTAGATTCAATTCAATTTACTAATTGATTCAATTGAAATCCTATTTGATTCGAATCCATTTCAATTCGACCCGTTTCTTCTTGAAACTTTTGGTAAAAGTTGTTATTGGACTGTTTGACATGATTAACTAATTTGCAAGATGATGACTCATCCTGAGGGTTTAAGAACCTACCTTATCTTCAAAAATGAAGTCGGCACTACCTACAAACCTCCAAAACTACTCAAGTGGGATAATAATTTTGAGGAATTCAAGAGGCGTTTCAAGAACTATATAAGAATAACTGATTATGCTTTTCTCAGATCAACTGAGATTGATCCTCACATTTCCACCACTGATACTGCTAATGGACTAGTTCCCAAACCTGTAACGGCCTATAACGACGATGAAAAAAAGATTATGAATGATGATCAAAATGCCTATGGTGTTTTGAGTGTGTGCTTTTCACTAGAAATCTATCAAACTTTGAGAGATCACACCACTTCAAAAGGTCTATGGGATGCACTTGTTAACAAATTTGAAGGAACTGTGAAGTAGAGAAATAGTAAAAATGCTATGTTGAAGGGTGAATTCAATATGTTCAATCACATACAAGGATATTATGTTGGGTCTCTTATCCACATATTTGAAATATTGATTATGATCAGATTGAAATCAATGATAAGTTGTGAATTCCTTACCCTACTCCTGGTACAGTAGCAACATCCCCATCAAGAGAACTACGAACTTGCGAATAACATCAAGAGAACAAACAGACGAGTAATCGACCCATCAAGCATAACACAAACCCTCAAACACCCATCATGGTTTAATGTGCCATGAAAAAAGAATTAGATTCCCTACAAAATAACAACACGTGGACCCTTGTCTGTAAGGTCCCATTTGTTTATTAGTCTTTTGTATTTATCTTAACTATTCATGAAGTATGCTAGTTAGCTAGTCGGTTTCTTTGCTTGTATGTTTGGGCCCGAGGTCATGTATAACGAGCCCATTGGGACGTGAATAACATAATGGGGTATGTGATGCTTCCCCTCTAAATAGGGAAGCATACCCGTGCATATAACAACCTTTTGCAAAAACATATATCTTTTCCTCTCGGGCTCTCGCCTACTCTCTTCTCTACTTCTTTTCTACTTCAGGTAATAACTAACCCAAACAAGATCCTATATCTCGGTTCTCTACTAGTGATTTCCTCTAGCTAGTAGTGAGATTGATTCAAGAGCTTTAGCTGTCTGATCCGTTTTAAAGACCTTCAATTGGGATTAGAGCTTTTAGCTCTACTATTTGTAGTTCTTGGGTCACAACCTTGGATTTTTGTCTTGCTTGTGTGTTAAAGACTTGTACTCAAGTGTTAAAGTGGGTCTACGTGTTCACTTGGTTGGACAAAGTGTGTTTGCAATCTTGAAAAGTGTTTGTTTGAAGTATTCGGATTTAAAATAAGTGCGTTTGTGTGTTCTTGTGTTGTGAAACGTGTTAAGATTCAAGAAATTGTGTGGTTTAAGCTTAAAAGTTGTGTTTTTAGACCTACAAGTTCACATCGAGTTCCATTCGAGTTTCTGTAAGTGGATAAAAGTGTACTTGTGTGAAAACACATGTAGAAAGTACAATCCATACCTTCCTGAAAACAGATCTAATCGAGTTGCAAACCATTCGAATTTAGTATCAAACAATTCGAATCGACTTACAAAAACCATTCGAATCGAATTACAAAAACCATTCAAATTAAGTTCATAAACAAATCGAATCGAAATTCTAAACCAATCTTATCGAGTTTCTATTCGATTCGATTGATTTTTCAATTTGATTCGATTCAATTTCCTATTCAATTAAATTGAAATCCTATATTCGATTCGTTTACCTATTCGATTCGAATCCTTTTCAATTCGATCTGTTTGTACTTATAGCTTTCGACAGAATCTGTTTGTGGACTATTTGATTAAATCACCAATTTGCATAATGACTACTGAAACTGAAGCATTGAAGAACTTCATGTTCTTTGAGAGTGAAGCTGGGACCACTAACAAACCTCCAAAACTACTCAAATTGGACAATAATTTTGCGGAATTCAAGTGGCGTTTCAAGAACTACATAAGATTTACTGATTATGCTCTTCTCAGATCAACTGAAATTGGTCCTCACATTCCCACCACTGATACGACTGATGGACCGATTCCCAAACCTGTAACGACCTATGACGATGATAACAAAAGGATGTTAAGTGATGATCAAAAGGCCTATATGGTGTTTTGAGCGTGTGCGTTTCACTTGATTTTTCTCAAACTTTAAGATATCACACTGCTAAAGGTCTATGGGATGCACTGGTTAACAAATTTGAATGAAATGTGGAGATGATAAACAGTAAGAAAGCCATGTTGACGGGTGAAATCAATATGGTCAATCACATACAAGGAGAAACTATTGGATCTCTTATCCATAGGTTTGAAACATTGATCACCAAGATAAAGAGTGCTGGGATTGATTATGATCAGATTGAAATCAATGACAAGTCGTTGAATTCCCTGCCCTACACCTGGAACAGTAGTGTGATCACCATCAAGAGAACAACAAACTTGCAAATAACATCTCTATCTGACTTGACTTCCACCATAAAGTCATTGAAATGGATGACAAGCTTAGAGTGGGTAACCATATCAGTTCTCTGAATCATGCTGGAATCTCTGGTAGGTTAGGACTCAACAAAACTTTCCGCAGCCACGCTCATCCCAATGTTTATCCAATTTATAGGGTGAAGATGTTTTCTGCTCAACCAACACATGATTCTGCATTCAAAACTTCTACAAGTCAGCAAGCACCATCCAGTTCAAACTCCTTCTAAGAAGCATTAAACAAGGTTTTTGAGCAAACACTTAAATCTCATGGGGTTAAGAAGTACGCAAGTAGTTCGTCCTACCCTACTCCTCAAGTTGATGAATCACATGTTGCACTGTTTCATGCCTTTATGGCAAATCATGAGGAGTTGTTGCAGGGAAAGTTTCTACCTCCTTCTTTTTCCTTCTTTTCAACAAGGGGACATTCTCGAAATCAACAAAAAGGATCTCAAGTAATTGGACATCAATTACCAGCCCTACTCTACTCTTAGACCTTATCATTTGAGTTAGATTATACTTAGGGACGTCCAAACCGCTCACCACTCGAACTCGCTCGCCGCTTGACCGGAAATTGCTCAGAAAATGCTCGACCGTTTTTTGGTCGATTGTAAACGTGGCGCTCTGCTCGGTTCGGTTTGTAAACGAGCCAAGCAACGAGCAAAGGTCTGCTCGGTTCGGTTCGGCTCGAATATTTATAATTTATTTAATATAATAATAATAATAGTTTTTAGATTCCAAGGAAAATTAATTTACTCGTTAATCCTAAACTTTACACAAATTCACAAAGATATTTTTTTTTGGGTTTTGATCAAATACAAATGAAATTAACGTGCTAAACGTTAGAATCAAGTAGAGTAATTATATATACAAGTAGATTAATTATGTAATTACTCTATGATGTAATTACATATTTACTTTACTTGTATATATAATTATTTTACCTGATTCTCACGTTTAACACGTTAATTTCACTTGTACATTAATCTTTCCCTATTTTTTTTTTATTTTTCTTCATTTTTTTTAATTTCAATTTGAAGTGGCCCTTTCCTTGGTTTGTCTCCTTGTAAATTTATCTCCATTCAACATCAGATTCACATTAATTGAATTAAGAACATTATCTTTGATTTAAATTAGACATGCATTACCAGCATCTTAATAAATAGTCATGTAGTAGCGACAGTAGTCCTAGTGATAATACGGGTGGTGGTGGGGGTGGCCATAAACGTAGTAGTAGCAAGGACAAAGCTTCTTTAGGGTCAACGGGTCCCGGGTTGCTCCGTGTTTTGCTCATTAATTAGTGTAAATTTACACGTTAATTTCGTCCGAAAATTTGAGTCCTCCCCCTCTCTCCCGTTTATGAATTCTTTTATACGTATATTCGTCTGGCCCTCAACGTTTTTCGTACAAGCTTTGTCACTAATAGTAGCATTAGTAGTCATAATAGTATCATTAGTAGTCGTTGTAGTAGCCAAAGCCATGACGTAGTAATGGATACCCTATTTAGTCCAAGACTAATTTAGGTTTTGAATAACTTGATGCGCATAATCAATGCATAAAAGGACACAAAGGTGTATTAGTGGTAAAGGGTTTCCAACAAAAGAGAGAAACGACACAATAATTTTAAGCCCCCCTCCCTTATTGTAAATTAGGCGTGCCACATAAAAGTAAGACTAATGGATGATTAACTCTTTTGTTAGTCGCAGGCTGTTGATAAAAAATACGCCTTTAGTAGGGACCGCTACCAGCTAAGAGTGAAGTTGAGACTTTTATTTGCTAATATGACATAGTTGAGATTATTTAAAACTAATTTTTTTCCTTTTTTAAAGCATTCATAATCCATTCAGCAAACTTTCCATTATCATTAGAATACTTAAAACTTATTTTAAAACACACTTCATTCTTTTTACCATTTCATTTCTTTAATCCTAAATTATAAAAAGTTGCTATAGTAACTTTCTACTATTCATCCTCCATCAAATTTATATGAGTGTATATACAACCGAAAAAGGTATTTAAATAAACATTCGTGAGTAGGGAAAAGATAAAATAAATATAAATTTTAAAAATTATAATTTGTTGTTAAATTATAAAGTAAAATATATTGGATGAGATGTGCTACTTGTTGGAATTTAAGTTTTAATATATATATCTTTATCCTAGTTTATCTTTTTTATCATTATTTGAATTAGGATATTCCTATTTGTATTAGGATACAATTCCTTTATTTCATTATTGTATATATAGAGATCTAATCTCTTCTATAATAAATAAAAACACAGAGAATAGTTCTGTTCTTTAAAAGCCATTGATTTTATCATGGCATCAAAGCGATTTACGATCACATTCTAAACCTACCCAACTTCTAAGCCTAATCACAACTTCCTCTAGATCATGGCTGGAGACAAACCAGAATCCAGCAAAATCGATAATAATCCCGATCCCAACTCACCGCTCTATATTCACCTCTCAGATTACCCAAAACAACTACACGTAAACGAAACCCTTAATGACCACAACTACAGCGATTGGTCGCAGGAGATGATGAACTTCCTATTCGCCAAAAACAAGGTGGGATTCGTCGACGGAACCCTCAAGAAACCCGAAAAAACCTCAACTGACTACATGCCTTGGATGCGTTGTGACGCTATGATAAGAGAATATCTCACAACAGCCATGGAAAAAGAAATACGGAGCAGCGTCAAGTTTGCCGGAACCGCATTTGAAATCTGGTCCGATCTTCTTGAAAGATTTGGTAAAGAAAGTGCCCCTAGGGCTTATGAACTGAAGCATGCTTTAACAACAACGCAACAGTTTGGAGCCTCCGTTTCAGCCTACTACACAAAACTCCGAAGCTTGTGGGACAAAATCGAGTCCGTTATGCCCATGCCACGATGCACGTGTGACGGGTGCAACTGTGATATCGGGAAGAAGCTCAATGAAGCAAAGGAGAGAGAGAGACTATATGAATTTCTTATGGGTCTAGATAACGAATTTGGTGTCATTAAGACCCAAATTTTGGCTACCAAACCGATCCCGACGTTAAGCAACGCCTATCACCTCGTGGCTGAGGATGAAAGGCAACGGGCTATCTCTCTCGAAAAGAAACCAGTAACAGAGGCAGCGGCTTTCAAGGCTGTTTATCCACAACGACGGGAAAGCAACATTAACAACCGAGACAAGACGATTACCAAAGAGAAGGCTGTGACCAAAGAAAAGAGAACTAATGTTGTCGATCACTACACATTTTGCGGGAAGGACGGACACAACAAAGAGGGTTGTTTCAAACGAATTGGCTACCCTGAGTGGTGGCCCAGTAACAAAGCTAAACGTGATGGAACAAAAGATGCCTATGTTGAAACTAATGCTAGCCCTTCCCTGGTCTCTCAAAGGAACAATATCAACTGTTCATCAACACTTTTGGAGGGGACAAGAATATACAAAAGAACCAGACACCACGTATGGCAAATTTCGCAGGTAAAGGGAACGGGGACGATGACTGGGTGATGGACTCAGGAGCCACTGAGCACATCACCTACGACCCTAGCTTCCTTAAAAACAAAACCGAAAGTAATTTTGAAGCCCCCCTTATAATAGCCAATGGCACTAAAGTTCCTGTTAAAGGAAGGGGTAATTGCACACTTAAAGGAGGTTCTGAAGTCAAGGACATTCTATTTGTTCCTGATTTTAATTGTAATCTTTTATCCATTGGCCGATTGGCCAACGATCTGAATTGTGTTGTCTCATTTTTTCCTGATTTTTGTGTAATGCAGAACCTACACACGAGGAGCTTGATTGGTGCGGGTAGACACGAGAAGGGGTTATATCGGATGGGAATGATTAAAGATGAAAGAAAGGCAATGGCGATCACTAATAACACTTGGCATAAGAGGTTGGGTCATGCTTCCGCTGAGAAACTCAATGAGATTAGTTTTCTTAAAAACGTTAATTTTAATAAGATGTGTGATTCTTGTTCTAAAGCCAAACATACAAGATCTACTTTTCTAGATAGTATTACAAAAACCGTTGAATGTTTTGATTTATTACATTGTGATATTTGGGGTAGATATCGTTCACCCTCCTTTACTGGGGCACGATATTTTTTAACAATCGTTGATGATTATAGTAGGGTGGTATGGCTGTTTCTTTTAAAATTTAAACATGAAGCTAGTGGGCACCTAAGAGATTTTCATAAGATGATAAAAACACAATTTGGCAAAGGTATTAAAAGAATTAGATGCGACAATGGTGGAGAGTTTACATCTAATGAAATGTTGAACTTTTACAAAGAAAATGGCATTTTGATCGAGACCACTTGCCCACACACCCCTCAACATAACGGTGTTGTTGAACGAAAACACCGACACCTTCTAGAAACGGCGCGAGCACTAAGATTTGAAGCAAACATTCCCAAAAGATTTTGGGGCGAGTGTGTTTTGACGGCCACATACATCATCAATAGGTTACCTTCAATGGTAATTGGGAATAAAACCCCTTTCAAACTTCTTTACAACCGAAAACCGGACTATGATTTTATGAAGGTTTTTGGTTGCCTTGCATATTATAGGAACACAAACACTGGCGGTGATAAATTTGAAATGAGAGGAAAACCCGGAGTCTTCTTAGGATATCCACCGGGGACGAAAGGGTATAAAATCTACTACCTTGAAAAGAAAAAAATAATTGTGTCCAGAGACACAAAATTTCATGAAGATCACTTTCCGTTTAAGCATGTTATTACAGATTGCCAACATGATGACATCTTGGAATTAGAGTTTTCTTCAATAAATAATGAGAAAAATATTGATCATGGGCTAGTTGAAAACGAGGAAGTTTTAGAAAACCAAGAACTAGAGCTTAATAAAACTCAAAGCTCATTGAATGAGCCTAATGAGTTTCCTGACACAAATAAGGGTCCACTTAGTGAATCATGTGAAGTAGATCAGCCACTAATGGAGCCTAGTTCGAAAACTACCAACACAGCCCAAGACCCACACGATGAATTAGTTTCATCACAAAACTTGGGCCATGAAACGAGTATAATCCAACAGTTTTATAATGGACAAGAAAGGATTAAGAGACAAAGAATTCAATCAACACGTCTCAGAGACTTCCATGTCAAGCTTCCCCCATCCGTTGATCCCAATCGTCCCGTTACCAATCAAAGTTCCTCCACGGTATACCCTCTCTCTAATTTTGTTTCTTACAATAATTTTTCTACCTCTCATAAGGTTTTCTTGGCGGCCATCGAATCAAATGATGAGCCGAAAAGCTTTAGCCAAGCAATGCAGGATGAAAGATGGAAGACTGCCATGCAAAAAGAAATTCAAGCCCTTGAACAAAATGGGACGTGGACCCTTGAAAATCTACCAGAAGGAAAACGTGCTATAGATTCAAAGTGGGTTTATAAGGTAAAGTACAAGCCTAATGGGGAAGTTGAGTGCCACAAGGCTCGTCTTGTTGCAAAGGGCTTCACACAACAAGAAGGAATCGATTACCATGACACTTTCGCCCCTGTGGCAAAATTGGTCACTGTTAGAACACTTCTAGCCGTGGCGACAAAGAAAAATTGGCAAATTCACCAACTCGATGTGAACAATGCATTTCTTCATGGGGATTTAGATGAAGACGTTTACATGAAAATACCACAAGGGTTTTCTAAGGAAGGAGAGACAAAGGTGTGTAAGTTAAGAAAGTCTCTTTACGGGCTTAAACAAGTTTCAAGGAATTGGTACAAAAAGTTTACTATGTCGCTTCTTGAACTCGGTTTTAAGCAACGCAAAGCAGATTACTCTCTTTTCATTCATAAACAGGGAAGTAGTTTTGTGGCAGCATTAATATACGTTGATGATGTTATTATGGTTGGGAACGACAACGATAAGATCAAAATGATAAAAAAATACCCCGACAAGCTTTTTAGCATCAAAGATTTAGGGGACCTCAAGTATTTTCTTGGAATAGAAGTTGCTCGTACATCCAAAGGATTAGTGTTAAGCCAAAGAAAGTATACCCTTGATATACTCACCGATTGTGGGTTACAAGGTTGTCGTCCTAGCTCGTTTCCTATGGAGCCGAATGCGAAACTCGATAAAGGTGAATCAGAACCAAAGGTTGACAACAATCAATATCGAAGAATGGTGGGTCGAATGCTCTACCTACAGGCCACTAGACCAGATATCACATATGCTATTAACATCTTAAGCCAGTTTATTGCTGATCCTAGACAAAATCACTTGGATGCAGTTCATCGTGTGCTTCGCTATCTTAAAGCCACTCATGGGCAAGGGATTCTTTTACCACGAGACGGAGGATTTGATCTTACAGCCTATTGTGATTCAGATTGGCTTGGTTGTCCGTACACAAGGCGTTCTCGAACAGGATATGCGCTTATTATGGGAGGCGCACCTATTTCATGGAAAACAAAGAAACAATCAGTTGTTTCGCGGTCATCCACCGAGGCGGAATACCGTTCCATGGCATCCACAGTTAGCGAAATATTGTGGATGCGTTGGCTACTTAAGGAATTAGATGTCCCATTGGACAAACCTACACCATTGTTTTGTGATAATCAGGCGGCTATTCAAATTGCTAACAATCCTGTTTTCCACGAAAGAACTAAGCATGTCGAAATGGATTGTTATTTCGTTCGTGAGCGTGTCGAAAGTAAAGAAGTTAGTGGAAAACAAAGAAACAATCAGTTGTTTCGCGGTCATCCACCGAGGCGGAATACCGTTCCATGGCATCCACAGTTAGCGAAATATTGTGGATGCGTTGGCTACTTAAGGAATTAGATGTCCCATTGGACAAACCTACACCATTGTTTTGTGATAATCAGGCGGCTATTCAAATTGCTAACAATCCTGTTTTCCACGAAAGAACTAAGCATGTCGAAATGGATTGTTATTTCGTTCATGAGCGTGTCGAAAGTAAAGAAGTTAGTGCGTATCACATTGATTCCATGCTTCAAATAGCTGATCTCTTCACCAAAGGATTAGGTGCACCTCAACTGAAATTCCTACTTGGCAAGTTGGGCGTTGTTGATTTACACGTTCCAACTTGAGGGGAGTGTTGGAATTTAAGTTTTAATATATATATCTTTATCCTAGTTTATCTTTTTTATCATTATTTGAATTAGGATACGTTTCCTATTTGTATTAGGATACAATTCCTTTATTTCATTATTGTATATATAGAGATCTAATCTCTTCTAAAATAAATAAAAACACATAGAATAGTTCTATTATTTAAAAGCCATTGATTTTATTACTACTCTTAGACAAGAAACAAAATGGAGATATGAGAGGCCGTAACTATATTGCCCTTTTTTTTAATAGCAAAAAAATACTATTAAATAAATAAAAAATAGAAAAGTAAGCAAGTCTTGTATAGAAGTATGTGTTTATTCAATACACTTTAGCGCACCAAGTTGTTTCCTTGATAATATAATGGTATTTCTTTTAATGCATGTAGCCTTGAATTTATCTACCGTTCAACATCGAAAAGCTTAGTTTATTGTTAGAACTTGTTTCGTATGAGTTTAAGCATGCATTATCTTGCTGAGTTCCAATATAAAATCCTGGTTCTTTCGGTGAATGCAACAAAGTCTCACTCTCCAACATGAAGATAGCCGAAGCCATAGTGGGTCTATCTTTTGGGTCACATTGAACACACAACAATGCAACATGGATTAATCGTAGAATCTGAGACATAGTGTTTGATTCACCTAGGCACTTAGCGACTAATTCCAAGGATCGATCTTCAGTATGGAGTCTCCAGGCCTGTGAAGAACAAAAGAACACAAATATTGTTTGGATAACTAATTTTATTTGGTAATCTAGGAAATTAACCGCCACTCAATGGAAAAGCCAAATGCCAATAACGGCCCTATCATCATTTTGAAAGGTTAGATAATCATTTCTTTTAATTTGTTTTAATCAAATCATTGTAACTAGCTTTTTATACGTGAAAACAAAGAACGACACCCACAATTAAGAAGAAAGCAATGCCTATTAACCCTTTCATACAAGTTTCACTTTTAAATTAGGAGGCACAAACTTACATGTCCAATAAGGTTGTTGCAATGTTCCTTGTGAAAGAATCCCCTATTTTTCACCCCACACACAATTTCCAACACTATAACGCCAAAGCTATATACGTCTGATTTTACTGAAAAGGTACCCTCTCCAGCATACTCTGGAGCCATATAGCCACTGTGAGGAATCAAAGTAATCATAAGCGATTCACTAAATAAACAGAATCAGTTTAGGTATACGAGTCTCACTATGTTCCAACCATTATATATATATATATATATATATATATATATATATATATATATATTATTTACAAATTAAAAAGACATAATATAGAATAACTATAAAACTAAAATAACGTTATTTTTAAAACCTAAAAATTCATTTATAAAAAAAATTGCATCATTGAGAAAAAAAATCGCAAAACATAAATTAAAATTCTAAAATCATAACATATAGTATTAATCAATTACATCAGACTCGTTGATGTCGAAGTCATGATGTAATGATACAAAGAAAATTAACACGGACTAGTTGCAACATCTTAAACATATCTCACATCAGTCATGCACCGGAGAGATCCTTGGTCCATAAAATATGTAATGCGTCTTAGATCATCAATTCGTTTTGGGCCTAGTTGGCAATAGAGCGTATGAAAACTCCATAGTTAAGAGTGCTTAGATGGGAGAAGTACCAAGATGGGTGACTTGCTAGGAAGTCTCCACCCGGGTAACTAATAACAAGTCTGTGAGCTCTTGGAGGAGTCATCCATCATGGGAAAAGTGAACAATATTGGTGGTAAGAGGGTAAATGCTACAAATTATATCAGAGCCACTCCAAATGTTTCGGATGGTCGACAAACCTCAACGAGAACGATAATCCCTAGATTCACAATACAGAGAATATTATCATAGACTAATTGTAACACCATGGACAAATCCCACATCGTTTCGCTGATAGGAGAGATCTTTGGTTCATAAGGAATGTATTACCTCTTAAAGCAACAACGCGTTTTGGCCTTAGTTGGCTATGGAGCATATGAAAACTCCAAAATTAAGAATTCTCAAGTTGGAGAAGTATTAAGATGGATGACCTCCTGGTAAGTCCAACGAAAACAAATCCATGAGTTCCTGTATGCGCCATATATCAAGGGAAAAACAGGACGGTATTGGTGATATGAGGAGTCATATGCTGTAGGTCTCCGAAATGCATCTCACAGCTTTTATCGAATCAATCCGTGCTAATAGTGAGCGGAAATCATAAATAACACCCGGATCTCGGATATGCCTTAGCAAAAATGAAAGAAGAAATGAGTAAAGAGAGAGTTTGCAAAACATATCTACAGAGGATGTGAATAGTTCTCCTTATATAGGGAGAACCATGCTCCTTAAGGTTTCCATAAATTAGGTCTAACTGGGCTTTACAACATAGCATGGCCTCGACCAAGTAAAGAGTTAAAAACAAGCTATAAACATATTACAATAATGAGCTATCTAATACATAAGTCTATCATAGAAAATAGCAAAATGAGACCGAAAAGATGTTACACACGATGTTGAGCTGGAGCCGCAAATGTGGGACGATGTTTAAGAACTCCCCATACAACGATGTGAGTAAAACCGTTAATCATAATCTGGTTTAGGTACTAATGATGTGCCTCTAAAATTGCTTTTACTCTGCGGCTCGGTACGTGCGGCTATGTATAATTAATTGAATTTTATAAAATTGACTTTCAAATATCAATAAATTTGATATTTGATACAGCCGGCTACAGCAAAATGTTATTCAAAAGCAACACGAATTGTTGACAAAAACTGATTTTTAGTTTGTTTGTTGTTGTAGTCAAACCGAGTTAGGGTTTGAGGGTTTGTAATCAGTTTTTAGAGTGATATTTTCTGATTAATATAAACGAGAGTTATTCGTTTAATTCGTGTGTTGATTATCGATACGGGACTTGAATTGGTATTAGAGCCAAGTTCAAGAAATCGATAATCGGTTAGTGGCGAACGGTGGCTTGAGGAGCAGCTATCAATCTGCGTGAATCGGAACCGAGTTGGGTTTCCGAATAGTGGTCTGGTGCGGTGAGCGGTGTACGTGGAGAATAAGTTGGTTTCTTCAAGGTGTTGATTTTTGCGATTTATATTTGTGGCAAAAACAAACAGGCACCTTGGTTATTAACTTATTATTGTTGATTTGTGATTGCTAAAATTCACAAAGGTCAAAAGAGTGGTGTAGGGGTTTTACACATTTCATGAATAAAGAAAGAACAAGCAGCTTTATTTATTTTTATACGGAATTCATCGATTTGTAGGAAAAAAAAAGGTCACAGATTGGCTTTGTTTTTCTTTCTTGGTTGAGTTCTTGTTGTAGAGGTAGGTCTTCACAAGTGTCCGTGCGCCAGTGGGGGATACTGATTTTTTTCCTGTAGAGGTAGGTCTTCACCAGGGGTCAGCGTTGAGCCCGTTTCTTTTTGTAGTAGTCTTGGATGAGTTGTCAAAGTCGATTCAGGGGACTCTCCCGTGGTGCATGATGTTCGCAGACGATATTGTGTTACTTGCTGAGAAAAAACAAGATCTAAACATGAGGCTTGAGGAGTGGCGAACAACCTTAGAGACAAAAGGTTTAAAGATTAGCCGATCTAAGACGGAGTACCTCCACTGTGATTTTGGTGGGATAAACGACAATGAAGACGCACAGATCACAATTGAAGGTCAGGTGGTCCCGCAGGTAACGAAGTTCAAGTATTTAGGATCATTTGTACAGAGCGATGGGGAATTAGACAGTGATGTGACCCACCGAGTTCAGGTAGGATGGTGTAGATGGAAAGCAGCCACAGGTATATTGTGCGACAAGAGTTTCCCGACTAAACTAAAGGGAAAATTCTATAGGGTGGCAGTTAGACCTGCAATGCTATATGGAACAGATTGTTGGGCCATCAAGAAGGCACAAGTGCGGAAGATGGAGGTAGCAGAAATGAGAATGCTACGTTGGATGTGTGGGCACACAAGGCTAGACCGAATAAGAAACGTTGTGTTTCGCTAGAGATTAGGGGTGGCGAACATAGCCGACAAGATAAGAGAGTGGAGATTGAGATGGTTTGGACATGTAAAGAGAAGACAGACGACGAATCTTGTTAGATCCGTAGAAAACATTACTATAGAGGGGAGGAGGGGTAGAGGACGACCGAAATTGACTTGGGATGAGAGGATTAGGCATGATTTGATAGACCTAAACCTCTCCAAGGACATGGTTGAGGATAGGAATTCGTGGAGAAGTAGAATTAAAGTTAAGGATTTTTAGAGAGAATTGAATACCTTAGGGCTTAGACTTAACTTATTTAGGTCACATACCATAATGGTATTTCCCTTACATATATTATTATTATTATTATAATTATTATTAGCTTTTATATAGCTGTTAAACTGTGATCTTATTATTAATATTAATATTATTATAATTAATATTATTATAATTAGTAGTAGTTTTTATATAACTGTTAAACTTTGATTTCCTTTATTTTGCTTCATACACATGTACTTAGAGCCGAGGGTCTCTCTGGAAGCTACCTCTTTATTCCTTTGGATAGAGGTACGGTGTGCCTACATCCCACCCTCCCCAGACCCTACTTATAGCTTTGCTGTCGGTGGGATTTTACCGGGTATGATTGATTGATTGATATATATTGATTGGTTGAGTTCTTGTTGTTTAAACAAGTTGGTTTAAACATTATTGCTTGTTTTTTATTTGGGTTAAACAAGACGGTTTAATTCAAAGTTCGTATTTTATTGGGTTAAACGAGTTAGGTTTTAACCAAGGTTTGAGTTATTTATTTTACGAGCAAGTGGGTTCGGTTCTGAAAAGTTGTTTAGGCTGATTTGTTCGTACTTGTTTCAATGAAGTGAAGCAAAGAGGTTCAACACCGTCAATGGCAGGTGACAAAGAAGATCCGATAATTCAACCCAAAGCGAGTGGGGGGATATCGTTGAAGGTTCCAAAGTTGAATGGAACTAATTACATCACATGGTCGATTGTGGTGGAAGCGATCTTAGATGATCAAGAGTTATGGGAAGTTGTTCAACCGAATGAGGGTGCCGTTATTGATGCAAAGAAGAATAAAACGGCAAGGTCGTTTTTGTTCCAAGTTATGGAAGGTAATATTCTTCTTCAGGTTTCTCAATACAAGAATGCTCGAGAAATATGGGCGGCTTTGAAAGCACAGTTTGTTGGGGCCGAACGAGTTCAAAAGGCTCGACTACTAACGTTGAAAAGTGAATTTGAGAAACTCAAGATGGCGGAAGACGAGACTGTTGATCAGTTTGCGGGAAAAATAACCGGTATGGTTTCAAAGGCAACGGGTCTTGGTCACGTGTTCGAGCAAGATGTCTTAGTGAAGAAGTTACTGGATGCGGTTCCAGACAAATACTTCAACTTGGTAGCCTCAATCAAGCAAACGGTTGATCTTGATAGTATGAGGTTTGAAGATGCTGTTGGAAGACTTAAGGCGTTTGAGGAATGTCTACGAGGGAGAGAACGCGCTTCAAATTCACAAGGTCAGTTACTTTTCAATCGGTCGAAAAGTAATTACAAATGGAAGTCGAATGATCATTCTGGTAGCCGAGGTAAGGGTTGGCCGAGTTCATAGGGACGTGGAAAAGGTCGTGAAACCGGAGGTCAAGATCGAGATGATGAAGATCAAGATGGTTGTGACAACCGAGATGGTCAACATCGTGGGTCAAAGTATACGGGTCAAAGAAAGGATCGTCAATGGAGAAGAAAGGATATGTCACAGGTTCAGTGTTTCCGTTGTGATGAGTTCGGTCACTTTGCGTCTTCGTGTCCGGAACGTATGAAGAAAAAGGAAGAATCTAACTTGAACAAAATTGATGATTTTGATCCAAGTTTATTTATGATTAAAGGAGATCATAAAATGGTTTTTCTGAATGAAGATGGGGTGATTCCGAAGCCTTTCGAAACCGAGCCGATGGAGAAAGATGTTTGGTATCTCGACAACGAAGCATCGAATCACATGATGGGTAATAAATCGTACTTTTATGAGTTGGATGAATGTGTTACGGGAACGGTGAAGTTCGGAGATGAATCTTGTATTGATATTTGGGGAAAAGGGTCGGTCTTAACTGAAGGAAAAACGGGGGGCAACGTTTGTTGACCGATGTCTACTACATCCCGAGCTTACAGTGCAATATCATAAGTCTTGGTCAAGCAACGGAAGGTGGATGCGAGATTCACATGAAACATGATTTGCTAACCATGAAAGATGATATAGGTAAGCTTTTGATAAAGGTGACAAGGACAAAGAATCGATTGTACAAGATCAATCTCAAGATAACAAGTCCCGGTAAACGAGCTATCATTGGAATGAAGAATTTTGCAGGTAGGGATCTTCAAAGAATTGGACTGAAAGAAGACAAGCCGGTTACGAGTCAGATTCCAATAAAAGATCCAAGTTCCAAAATTCAAAGTCCAAAGAAGAGTGTTCAAGAAACTAAACGCGTGGTCAAGAAAGTGATTCAAGCCCAAGGGAAGGCGTCTAATGATCAAACGAAGCAAGTGTGTCTTCTAGCCAAGTGGAGCCGAAAGAACATTGCAAGAGATCATGAAAAGCCTCGGGAGAATCAAGAGAACGATGACAAACGTGAAGTTGAAGACCCGCCAATTTCGAGTAGGAAATTAGGGGGTGAGTCGGGTGACTCGGATACAACAATTGCGGGGTGATTGTTAGGTCAATTGTTATTTGGCCCAAGTGTAAGGCCCAACCCAATAATTAGGTTTTATTATATTTGGTAATGTCTTGGCTAACAAGTTAGGGTTAGTCTATATGAACCGAGTTATGGTTAGAAATTAGAGGAGGTGAGGTTGGTGTAACCGAGTTAGGGTTTATCAAGAGTCAAACCGAGTTAAGGTTTGAGGGTTTGTAATCAGTTTTTAGAGTGATATTTTCTGATTAATATAAACGAGAGTTATTCGTTTAATTCGTGTGTTGATTATCGATACGGGACTTGAGAGCTTTTATAGCATTTTTGGGAGTAAGAATTTTTCGGCGGAAGCCGCTTGTACCATATATTGCTAAATGGATCTCTGTGTTATGATATAAACATAAAAAAAAAAAAAAAAAAATTTTTTATTAGGTACACTTTCTCTTTGTGGTATTCCACCCCTTGCTTGTTTTTGTTTAATTAAAAGAACTAGTAACATGTGGCTAATAAGTAGGGAAAGACTTGGTATTCTAACTAAATACCTTGTTGCCGTTGCTTATTCCTATAGAAACGTGAAAATAAGCATATTGAAACTAGTATGACCAAAATCATAGATGCTACAGGGACAATAACCCGCACTCTTCTCCCTGCATCCGATCCTGTACTATTTTCTATCGAGTCTGTGTCAAAAAATAAAGTTCATTTGACATTTAGACGGATAAAAGCAAAACTATTGTTTTGATTTACCTAGCTCTGAAGGTGGCATTCGTATATAAAGAATGTCCCCTGACTCAGCAAACCTTCGGATATTAATTAGGTCACCGAACCATAGCAAGCAACCACTCCCAGAACCTGAGATATTCGTATTTGTGTAAGCAGTACATGAACAATTTCGTCTACACATCTTCTCACACTCCCCAAGGGTCATCGTCAGGTTATACCATGACTCTTGGATGTCGGGTAACTTCAGATTTGTGTACTTGTTAAACCCCTCCCCCGGTTCACAATCCAGAGCGACAGTACGTCGACATCCTTGTGACCAATCTGCCACCCTCCACTGATCAGGAGACGTGGGTTCAAATCCCTTTAAACATTCACAAACTGGGGACTTGTTAATGTTGCAGCTAGTGTACGGCCCACACACTGCGTATTGATCACAGCGATCTATTTCCGGGGTCAAATAAAGGGTCCATTCTTGTTTGCTATCAATCCATAATAAGCGCTCTATATTACCATTTGGTTGCAACACCATCCTGGTAAAAACCGAAGTATTTATAAGACTATATTGGTAGTAAATTTCTCTCTGACTAATAACAAAGGTGAAGTTGTAAATCGGGTTTGGCCTCAAATGAGGAGCTCCGCTAAACCTGAGTCCGTTCCACGGTCCTACCCGATAAGTTATTTTTTGGCCTTTTGTTCGGATCGGCTGAGGGTACCCTCGAGTATCAATCGATGTAGAAAACTCACCCGAAGCCGGATCATCGCTCGATTTCCAAGACGTGTAGTGTCTTTCAATCCCGGTAACAAAATTTCTTCCCTGCTTCATTCCAGGAAGTAAAGTGTCGGTCAATAAATCGAAACTTTGCCATATGTGATTTTCTTGATTGATGTCTTCACCTTCGTTGTGTATTATAAAGTTTCCTGTATCTAGAAGCTGACCAATCGGATTCCTCACTAACGCTTTGACGCGTTAGCTGTCGACCATAGGACGTTGCCCATGGTAGCATTCCGGATAATTAGAACTCCCTGTAGGGTGAGAATCAGCTCGACAGAGGTATCGCTGAGCGGTGTGTTCCTGTTGGCTACCCATACAACGGTTCCGGTGGAAAATTTCTTGTACCAAATTCCGAGATAATGGTTCATGGAGTTACCGGGGCGAAAGAAACCAAGTTCGAAGGTTTCTTGAGCAGAAACAATGGTTTCATTGTATCTAACAATTTGGTTTGCAGATATGGTGTCTGTAGCATAGGTACAAGTTATTGATGAATAAAGTACAAAACGGAAGGCAGAGATTAACTTGATTCTTGTCATTCTTCTTTCCTCCATTAACAATCAGTGAGCCAAAGTTTCACAATATTCGATGATCCATTAGCATCAGTTGCCATGAAATTTCTTTCTTTTGAAAATATCATTAGTCAATTGTTGATAACATTTTTTAGTCTTTCTTATTGAGTTATTTCACACTTACGTGGTTGTAAAGAAAAGTTTTTGTTTCTGGGAGTGTAATAAAAATAGGGAAATCCTTAAAATAACCTACTTTAAACATACATTTTATTTTTCTCTCAAAACTTTTTTTAAAAAATATTCTCGCCTAACACATGCTCAAACATGAGTTAGGCCATCAAATATATGGTCAACGACATGTTGGCATCCAAACACATGGTGTAAGATGTGTTTGTCTTTTGTTTGTTTTCTTTTTAATCTTATATTTATATTACTATAACTAATTTCTATTTTTTTTTATTATAACTTTTAATATATAAAGTTTTATATTATTTCAAATATATCGATGGTAATTGCTTAGTTTTATCTACGGTCAACATAAACTTACTCAAACCCGAGCAGTGTCAAATTATAAAATTCACGGTTTTTAAATAAAATTTATGTCAACATGTAGAAAAATAGGTATGTCTTATCGGTATATTCGAAATAATATAAAACTTTATATATTAACAATTATAAAAGAAAAACCTAATATAAGCTGAACTAGTTATATTAATATAATATTAAAAAAATAATTAAGAGGCTAGCACATCTTTGACTATGTGTTTGGATGCCAACACGTCATTAACCATGTGTTGGAGACCTAACTCATCTTTGACCATGTGTTAGGAAGTCTAACACATGTTTGTAATATACATCGTCATTGACGTGTTAGGCATTTTAGGCTATGTGTAGTGGAGGGGCTACAAATTGGGCGAGTTGCAACACGTGGCGCCCGGTCAGCAAATAGTAGGAATTTGTTTTTGGGGTGTCAAGGTGTTGTAGCCCCTCCAGTGCCACGTCACCATTTTTTATTATTTTATTTTTGTAATTAAACTAAACAAACAAAAATCATTTAAGTTATTAAAATTTATTAAATTAACTAAATAAAAGAAAAATAAATTATAATCAAAATAAAAAACACACCAAAACATACATATAAAAATATTAATCTATTCGTTATCTTCGTCTTCGTCCTCGTCCTCGTCTTCATCTTCGTCTTCGCTCTCCTCATCGTCTTCGTTCTACTCCTCGTCTTTTACTTCAACAAGACGATTATCCCACACGTGTTGATCCAAATCCGCTTTTAGGTGGTTATTTATCTCACTTGATGTGAGCTCGAGAATGTTTTGTGTTCGTTGCTCTGCGGTTTATTCGGGGAACTGTTCTGGAACCTTTCTTGGTATATAGTGTTGACATATTGCTTTGTCAGTGTCTTCTAAAATCATATTATGCAATATGATACACGTATATATGGCATCGCTCATTTTTTCCATCAACCATACACGCACGACATGGGTTTTTCACATAATGCCAACGTTTTTTAGAACCCTGAAACACCTCTTGATATCCTTTTGCGCGGACTCTTGCTTCTTCTTAAAGTATTCTCTTTTTTCTTCGACCGGGTCTTGAAACGTTTTGATGATGATCGAGTACTCTAGATATATCCAATCTCCCAAATAGTATCCGGGACGATAGAAGGTATCATTGGCATAAAACGGTAAGACCGGTATGCTACGGCTGATGTAATACTCTAGCACGGGGGACACGTTGAGAACGTTTATGTCGTTGTTGGACCAGACGGAGCCGAAGTAGGCCGACCAAACCCAGAGGTCATGTGAACAAATGGCTTGAAGACTAACCGTTGGTACTCCATGGTCACCACGAGTGTATTGACCTCGTCATGTGGTTGGACAGTTGCCACACTCCCAATGCATGCAATTAATACTCTTAATCATGCCGGGAAAAAATGTTTGCTTTCGTGTACATCATATATGCAAGTCAGGGCGTTTAGTTGGAATCCTCAGATAACGACCAGCGTATAATTGTATTATTCCTGTACAGATAAATTATTAAAAAATATTTATATTAAAAACAATAATTAATATAAAAAATTTAAATTTTACCGATGCAAAAATTCTCCAACGAGTCTCGCGTCTTTTCTCAGCCATCTTTAAATACTCGCTGTTGATGTCGGTCGTGTTGCCGTATGTGAGGATGCGTAGCGCCGAAGTACACTTTTGGATGGCGGTGAATCCTAAATATCCTCTTACATCGGGTTTTTGTTGAAAACATGTATACTCTCGCTCTAAATCACCCACGATGCGCAAAAATAAGCACCTAGACATCCGAAAACGACGCTGAAACGTAACGTCGTTAAATGTATGTAACACTCCGTAAAACGGGCCAGTTTCAGTACATCTTTTAAACATGATTTTGCTATGTTAATTCCCGAATAAATAAAATTCGTTAGGTTTAACACAACGAGTCTAGCATAAATCTGTGTATGCATGATACATTGCATATAAGTAATTTATTTTATTTAAATTACTCGAACTTTCGGTATTATCTGACGTATAAGGACGTTGGTGATAATTTTAAATGACTTGTATTATATTTAAACTAACTAGGAAGTTTGAATTTATTGTTATACGATTATATTTTATGAAAGATTTTATAAAATAGTCAAGTGTCGAATACAGAATAAGTTAAAAGCGCCTATTCTATGGTGTTTACGCTACATAAACATAAACGTATTAATGTTTAAGGCTATAATTAACGTATAACTTCCCTGTAACATCACTAACTATCCTATCCATCATTACAACTAAAATATCTCAACATATCTAGCATGTAGTCAACAAAGAGGTCTGCCATCCATCAATAATCAACTATTACACATTACATCACCATTCCACACACCATCATCATTGACCGAGCATATCCCCACCAACCTACATCAGATTTTCAAACAAAATCCATGTTCCATTCTCTAGTGCAATCTTGTAAAATAAACAAAGATATGATCCATACTTTCTTATCTTGATATAGTTTTTCTTTTTTTTACGTAAATAATTCCACAAACCTCAAGATAGAACACACACACACACTCAAACTTCAACATCACAGCAAAACAAAACCCTCATCGGCACTCCCTCTATGCTCACCGGTGACGCAAACCACAACTAGCTTCAGCTCACGGTTTGCTTCTCCAACACCACAAAACACCATCAACCACCACCCTCTTCTTCCCCCTTGGTGTTTTCAGACCTAACCGCCACTTCTACAGCCCCCCTCCATCCTCATGGTCACCGCAGCAAAACAAAACCCTCATCGGCACTCCCTCCATCCATCAATAATGAACCACCTCGGAAACCACCATCAACATCCATCACCTCTCTCTGATCTCTCTCTTCAGGTAACACGTACGACATGTCTCTATCTCTACGGTTCATATTTCAAGCACACAAACATTATAGTAATCTATATAATATTGTGTTTAAAGAATCAAGATGGTGTTGGAGACCCCTTCCGAGAAGATAAAGGAGCTTCGCATGAAGAAACGAGCTCAAGACTTTCTAATATCTCTCTAATAAAACATGGTTTTAAAAGTTTGAAATTCGGGATGCGATTAAAAGTGTACATATGTTTTATTACAAAAATAAATGTATTTTCAAAGACAAAACGAATTTTATAATTTTGAGTAAACAAAACAGATTTTATATTGAGATAGCGTTTATATAGCCTTATAAAGCTTAAATGAGATTTTCAATGAAACTATAAATTTTACGTTTGAAAATGAGAAATAACAAGTATTACTTTTAATAACGCTATTTTGCGTCAAAATGAATATTCACATAAATATATATTTTGGAGAAATATGTATATGTTAGACGTACAAATAATATTTTTTACGAGTTAGACGATCAAAAGGGTATATAAAGTTGGTTTGGAAAAATCAAACGAAAATATAAACATATTAGGTTTTACTACAAGTATTAAGCGTTACTTAACAAAATACCAAGTAGAAATAAATATATTTATTTTTTTATATTTATTTATTACGTGACCAAACGAATTGGTTATATATACATGGAACCAACACTGATAAGAGTTATATTCCTAATATTTAAACATGTATATAAATATTTATAATATAAAAACTTATCACCAACGGTTCGTCTGAAACTCAACGTATGAAAAGTTACTTACGAAACAAATGAAAAGTTCGGTTGGTGAAAGCAACCAACATAAACAAACGAAAAGTTCGGTTGGTGAAAGCAACCGACACAAACAAACGAAACGTTCGGTTGGAGAAAGCAACCGACACAAACAAACAAAACGTTCGGTTGGTGAAAACAACTGGCACGAACAACTAACCTACTAGTTGGGTGAAAGCGATTAGCATAAACCAACTTGCGAGTTGATAACGAACTAACTGACCTTACCCGTTTAGGACGTGTGAAGGTAGCGGACCTCGGGTCTAAACTGAAATTGCTATCGAACTAAACACTGAACTCATGAGGTGAGTTTCACTACCCCCTTTTTACGGTTTTACTGTTTTATTTATTCGGGGGTGGAAAACATACACAACTGCTTTTATATACGATAATTAGAAACAAAACACACAATCCTTATGCAAACATGAGTTGAACTATGTAGTGCTATAAGTCCCTTGCTTGCATACTATAACCATTAGCTAACGGAGTTAGCCACATGAATATACGAATAGTACTATTGATGTTGACATTTCCCCCTACTGTTAGGTTAGTCGCGCTAACCTCTGATATTGCATCGAAACAGGGTGCGTATATTCCATCTGTGAGATTTGAACAGGGCAAAAGGATATAAGTCGTGGTTTGGTTATAGGCTCAGGGTTTGTCATATTAATTCGTAGATTTAGCTAGTCTACGGAGGAAAACCATATTTGTTTCAATATGTTATCGTATACTAGTTTGCGAAATGATTCAAAGATTTATGAATAACGTGATTTCATACCAAGTCTCAAAACATGTGAAACTCACCAACAATTGTGTTGACTTTTTTTAAACGTATGTTTTTCAGGGAATTAACAGCGCAATCATGAAGACGGGATCTCAATGCATAATTAGGATACCATTTTGGAGGATTTTGCTTGTATAACCCTATTGCTGTTTAGGGTCATATACAAGAAATCCCCTAATTGTTTTCGACAAATTTTGTTTGAAAAATAAGTATGTTGGCGATAATCATATGCTTACGGTATACATGACGTCACTCGCCCGTACTTCCGCATTGACGGGGTGTGACAATGTAAGTGTATCGTTGAAGTAGTCTTTCATCAAACGATCGTTCGCTTCGTTACGATCCCGAAGGATATACGACCGCCTACGTGATGACGAAGAGCTAGTAGAGCCTGACACTATCTTATTGGCGACGGCCCGCATTGCGCTCAGACCTCTTCTGTTTCCTCCGACGCTCGTTGTTGCATCTGACGAATTCTCTGACTCTCCTTAATTACTTGATCCCAAGTGTCTGAAGAGTTCGGAGAATCCGGGAATCCATTTTGAGATAATATGAAATGAAAAGGTGAAGAAGTATGAAATGGTGAAAATGGTTGAATTAGTTTGATATTTATATTTGAGTTTGTGTATGATATGGTGAAAATGGTTTGGTATTTATATTAAGTTTTTTATTTTTATTTTTTTTAAATATTAGTGATCGTTCAGCATTCACTTTTATTATTATATTATTTTCTTCAAACTCATAGTGATAAATAACCCCCCCTATCGCCCCTAAAATCGGGCCGTAGGGGGGGGGGTGTTCTCGCCCACCATCACCCATATATGGCGCCCACTACGGGTGACCTTAACACATAGTAAAAGATGAGTTTGAGAGAAAGTTTATGGGTACCATAATAGAGATATAACATTTGTTAGTCTTCTCTTCTCACATAAATGTAAGGTATATGTCAATTCTTCGTCGTTTTAAAACGTTAATAATTTTTATACAACATTTAAAAAATAACCATAATAATGAGCCTTTTATTTTTTTTTATATGAGTAACATATTGCTATATAATTTTTTTTTAAAAAAATAATGGGTTTTATATAAATTGTGTTGTACCAATAATTGTGTTTTACAAAACTGTGTTTTATTAAATTGTGTTTTTCATTGTGTTTTTACATTGTGTTTTCCATTGTGTTTTTTTCCAACAACTATTTTCTAACGAAATTCCCGGAAACTTTTCCAGGCAATGGGCGGTGGAGTGATGGAGGTGATGATGTTTCTTGATTGTAGTTACATAACCCAAGTGTGTTGTCAGTCGATCTCGATCCATGTGTGTTTTCAATCGTTAGTATTTATTAAATTATACTTAAAAGTTTGAAAACAAGCACGGTTAGACAAGAGCTGGAAAGGTTTAAAGGTGCTAATAAACTTCTCTGGTTATTTCCCAGAAATGAAATAACTGGGTGCCCATTAAAATGAATTATTTTGCTTGGAGGGTGAAGCAATTCTCAATGTCACGGTATGGATAATTTGGAGGTGCCAAAATGAGAAAACTTTTCAATGATAAAGTCCCTATGTTGTTTGGGCCTGGCTAGTTTCGGTCCTTTGGTCTAATCAAGCTGGGTTTGTGAATAAATATAGCCGTTCAAAAATAAAGGAAAAAACGCCTAAGAGGCTTCAAATTTGGAAAACGATAAAACATTTTTATCATTATTAAAGTTACCGTTTTTGAGCTGTAAGTTTTTTATTTTGGGCCCACGCATCTCGTCCAACACTTCAACAACTCGTGCCATCGAGACATAACCAAATTAATGAAGGTTGTCTGCGCACAACCATCGCTCCAAAAAACCCCCAATGGACGAGCGCATCCGCATACTGGACGGCGGTCATTACCGACGTGATTTTGTCAATGGTATTTTTTTTTTTTTTTTTTTTTTTTTTTGTATCTGGGTGTGGGTGATACTGGAAGTTACCAAAGGATTACAAACAACATATTGGCCAACAAATTACTAACTATTCTTCTCCTTCTAATTTAAAATTGTTTATGTCAGAGTTTGACCCTTTGCAACAGACAGCGACGAAGCTTGATCAACTTTTATACATGGGTGAAAGTCACAGACCTGTTTAGGGGGGTGTTCAGTATGTATAAAATTTTCAATTGAAAACGAGTAAATTAATAGTACTGAGATAAAAATGGTAACAAGGGGACCTGGGTCCCTATGATTGTGCCTTTACCCACTAGATAATTTATAGTTAGACTATGAGTGTCGATTTTGATGGTAGTGCAAATATTTAAATAAAAACCGAAAAACTAGATACTTATAATTATTTTTTATTAAAATATCTTCTACATGTATTTATAAGCAAAAACATCAAAAAAAATTTATGCTAAAACAATTTTTTTACATGTGAAATTGACCTTTATATTATTTTTTCACGTGTAAAAGATATGGTTTTATAGTTTACTACTTTTAAATTTTCCATTGAAACCTCCCATTAATAATTATATATAATTTTATATCATTAAAAAAACTATATTTTTATAACATGCGAAAAAAAATAATTACACGTGACAAACTAAGATTAGCTCACATATATAATATCTATTTAATGTTGCATTATAACTATTAGATTATATGTTGTCGCTGAAGCGGACCTAAAATGTTGTTCGTCATAAAGGGGATCGGGGCTAAAATAGTGATGTACCAAAGTTTCATGAGCGTCCACTCGATAAAGAATATGTGATTGTCTTGTTAATTAGTCTTTGTCGCCCTTGAAACCGTTTAACCAACAGCTTAACCTTATCTTCGACCCGGCTTCAAAAATAAGGTTGTTTTCCTCCGAAGAGTCGGATGAAGAAAAGGAATTCCATTGTGTTTTTGTTTTATAATTGGGTGTATTGGAAAAAAATGAGTAGAATGAGTGAGCTCACTTTAACCCACGCATAGCCGCTCACGAGTTACGACTGTGTTGCGGTGTGCGCATCCTACATGGCTCGCAAAACCCCGTTCGCGGCTCCACTCGCGGACAAACAAGTATGTTTTGTAAAATATATATTTTATGATGAATTAAACAACAACACCTAGTCTTAAGCGGAGCAAAAATCAAATCATTTGACATCATTGCATTGAATGTTTCAAATGTTAAGAGGTCATTTTCAGAGACGAAATGACCATTGACTTGCTTGGAGATGTTTCGTTTCAATGCCATTCAATAAAAAAATGTTACATTTCAAAAAAAAAAAAACTTAACAAAGGCCATTGACTAAGAGTGGTAGGTTTTGGAGTGTTCTTCCCCAAAAGTCTTGCTAAAAGTAAAAGTCGAAAAGATCAACAAAATATTTGATCCTATTCTTTTCATCTTCATTTTTTTAACTGTATTCAAAAAGAAATCTAGCAATCCACTAGACCCATCATAACATACACCGACACGTCTAAAAAATGTGACACAACAACAAATAGAAGAAACAAAATCGTACATACGAACAATTCCCAATGACCTAAGAGTGTTACAACCGAAAACTACACTAATCCTTCCAAGAAAGTCCACCTTGTTTTCCCCTATTTTTAATCCAAAGAAACTCAAGAATCTTTATCTCTTTCACCAAACTCAGCACCCGAACCGGAGTCCCTGAATGTACCAACACATTTATCTTTCTCCACAAGCATCGGCCGCAATTAAACATATTGCTTGGAAGACTTTCATTAAAAAGAAGGTATACCAACAAGACGCTAGAGCCGAGAACAAATTAAAAAGAAAATAGGGGTATGAGAGAGGTAACTATTTTCCACTTTTGTTAAAGAAAAATGAGGATACAAAAATTTATAATTTATTATGTAAGGAATAGTGTTAATTTTTTTTCCTTGATAATTTGAAAAAACACACAAAATGTAAAGAAGTTAAAAGCAAACCAAGTCTTAAGTAGAAGTGTTGGATCAAAGAATGTATAACGGAAGCTTAATCGAAAGATTGGATGAGTCTTATTCAATGAAAAACAACCTTAAATAGGCAACAACATACAACGTTCATAAACGTAAATATACGACTAGATCAAAACCTAACTGACTCATCCTATTAAACAAGAAACATAAACGTGCAACTAAAAACTAGCACCATAGTCGGTAAATTTGACTTCTAGAATCATCCTTAACAAACTCCAACGGTTACTTCAAGTTTGGATTATCTCCAACACATTTCTTTAATTCAAACTTCCTAACTCCTAATTTTGACTGCAAATAATAAAACTGCTCAGTTCCAATGGCCTTTGTTAACAAGTCAGCAACTTGTTCTTAAGTATCATATGCCTTGAGCTCAATTATACTTGCATTAACTAGATCCTTGATATAATGATGCTTGATGTCAATATGCTTACTTTTCTTGTAAAGGGCTGCATTCTTTGATAAATGAATTGCTGATAAATGATCAAAATAAATTTTGGTTGCTTGTTCTTGTGTGTACGCGAGCTCACATAAAAGCTTTCTTAACCATATAGCTTGACAAGATGCACCATTTGCAGCCATAAATTCTGCTCTTCTGTAGATGAAAGGGCGACTAAAGATTGCTTTGTTGAACTCCATGAGACTGCTCCCGTACCAATACCAATAGAGAATACATATGTCGAGATAATTTTCCTATCATCGATGGAACTTGCCCAATCACTATCCGTGTAGCCCTCCAAATTTACTCCAATCCCATGTTCATACCACAAACCATAATTAGTTGAGCGTGCAACATACCTTAAAATTCTTCTTGCTACTCCAAACTGACATGCAGTTGGGTTATGCATGTATCATGATATCTTTCCAACTGAGAAGGCTAACTCAGGTCTTGTATGAGTTTGATACAAGTGACCACCAACCAAAATTCTAAGCATCCTCTCATCAACCTGATTACCTGTACCTGTATCACTAATTTGCGACTTCTCACCAATATTCATAGGGGTGAGAGCTGCTTCATTTACCCATTCCAAATTTATTTTGCACATAGTTGCATATTTTTGTTGTGACACAAACACACCATTCTTTTCTTGTACCACTTGCAACCCAAGGAAATTTGTTAGCTCTCCAAGATTAGTCATTTCAAAATTACCAATCATCTTTGCTTTAAATTCGCACAATAGTTCCTTGGATGAACTAGTATAGATTATATCATGAACATATAAGCATACTATCAAAGTTGACATGCATCAAAATCTTCCATGGGAATAGTGTATTCATAAACATCGGCTAGAGATCGTATCTTGGGAGTTTTACTCGGAGGAGTTTCATTTTTTGCACTTGACATTGTTCTTGAATAAGTTTGTACAGGGGTCCTCATTTCTTCCATATTGGATCTTCGTGCGTCATTTATTGCAAGCTATTTTGATTCATCACTTGAAGGGGTGTCATCATATCTTGAATTACCACTTGTGCCATCGATACTATTTATCAAGTCATTTCTTAGTTCATGTTTACATTCACACTTTGAGTTTCACTTTGCTAACTCATCAAAAGTTACATCCCTACTTATCACAATATTTTAATTTAGGGATCATATAAATGATAATATTTTGAGTTAGGGGAGTAACTAATGAATATACATTTCTTTGTCTTGCAATCGAACTTTTTCCGTGTTGATTCGGCATTAACCCATAAGTAACACATCCAAACACTTTGAGATGATGAACTGAAGCTTTATGACCATACCAAACTTCATGTGGTGTTACTTTATCAACAACTCTTGTAGGAGACAAGTTCTTGATATATACAGCTGTGGCAATTGCTTCACCCCAAAAAAAGCCTTACTTAAATTCTTTCCGTGCAGCAAACTAGTTGCCATATCAACTAGTGTTTGATTCTTCCTCTCTGTAACTCCATTATGTTGTGGAGTATAAGGATCAGTTAGATCCCTTCTTATCCCTACAACTTCACAATATCTCCTAAACTCATTTGATATAAACTCTCCTCCCCGATTCGTTCGTAAGGCCTTAATTTTAATCCGGTTTCTGTTTCAACTTTTGCCTTAAATAACTTGAACTTATTGAATACTTCAAATTTATCAGTGATAAAGCAGACCAAAGCAAATCTACTAAGACTATTAGTAAGCAATAAGAAATACTTGTTACCTCCCAAAGATTTCCCCGGCATAGGACCATATACATTGCCATGAACAAGATCAAGCAATTGAGTTGTTCTTGATGCATGGTGAGGAAATTCATTTCGTGTCTTTTTCCCTTCTATATAGCCTTCACACACTTTCCATCTTTAACAGATGGAAACCCATACATCATGCCTTTTGTACTCAAGTCATACAAACTTCTCTCATTTAAATGTCCATATCTTAAATGCCACACAAGTGTGTCATCACTTACAGCGGAGAGACCAACACTAGTGCTTCGTGTGTCATCAAGAGGGAACATGCTATTGCTTGACATGGGAATAGTATAATCCACCTTCCCTTTCTTCAAATTAGTGATGGTGCATACACCTTCATCAAATAGTAACTTGTGTCCAGTTGTCATTAGGGCTTTTCAAATAGCCCGTGGCTCGCAGTTTGCTCTAAATAGCTCGAAAAAAGCTCAGCTCGAAAAAGCTCGATTTTAAATGAGCTCGACTCGACTCTGCTTGATTTATAAACGAGCCGAGCTCGAGCCAGGATCAGCTCGGCTCGTGGCTCGCTCTTGGCTCGACTCGTTAGCTCAGCTCGTTGTCTCGTTTAGATTAAACCCTAAATTTTAATATCTATATAAATTAATATCATACCAAGAAATAAATAAATAAAAATTATACATATATTATGTCACTAAATATCTAAAACCTTATGTAAAAATAACGAAAATAAAACATATAAATTTATAAATTCTCTAGTTTATAAATTTTATATATTATGTATGTTAAAATTATATTTTTTGTATTTTACATATCAGAATTTGTAAAATATAAAATATAAAAATAATAAATAAAAAATATTTTTTTTTTTAAAAAATTAAAGGAGCCCGGCTCGACGAGCTCGAGCTCGGCTCGAGCTTTATACGAGTCAAGCTCGAGCTCGATTCTTCATCTCGATAAATAAATCGAGCCGAGCTCGAGCCAACTCGATTAAGTTCGAGCTCGAGCTCGAGCACACTCTGGCTCGACTCGACTAGGCTCGTTTACAGTCCTAGCTGTCATCAGTTGCCCCATATTTAGCTGCCCATCTTCATCATCATTACTTTCTCCTTCAACTGCTGCAGCTTAGGGTTCACTCCAACAATCTCGAGCCAGATGACCGACTATATTTCAATTGTAACATTAAGAACCCCCTCTTCCACGTCCTCTCCCATGGTCTGCAAGGTGCATGCATTTTGAACATTCATGTGTTTTCTTTCTCCCTTGCAACACTTTTTCTTCCACATAAACCTGAAATTCTCGATTTACTCAAGCTTCATGAGATTGCAATGACTCCATCAGCTGATCATAAGACAATATACTGAGGTACTTGGATCCTCCAGTTGTAGCAACAACATGATCCCCTCTCACCAGCAAACTTCGAAGTACATTCTCAACTACTGTTTGATCTGTAACCACCTCTCCATATGATCGCTTCTGGTTCACCATCTTCATGACTTTTGATAATAAATCAGAAAAGGCTCCCCCCTCCTTCATCTGAATTGTCTCAAACTCTCTACGTAACCCTTGCAATTCAACCATTTGTAATTTTGAATTACCTTGATATTTGTTTTGCAAGAGAGTCCATTCATGCATGGATGTAGAGGCTCCTGCAATACGAGAGAATATATCATCGTACGCATCGGATTGAATCAATGACAATGCCTTCACATCCTTCTTCCTGTTATCTCGTATTCTAACACGATCCCCATCTGCATCATTATATCTGCTACCCACAAAATCCCAAAGATCTTTTGACATCAGAATAGTCCTCATACGAATCTTCCAGAACTCTTAGCCATCCCCTTTGAAGATTGGAAGAGGTGTATTCCGGATACAGCCAGTGTTGGAGGCTATATAGAGAATTAGGGTTAGGGTTTTTGTGATTGATAAATTTCTAAAAGAGGCGATTAAAATAATATCAAAATCTGATGCTCTGTGGTAGGATCAAAGAGTGTAAAACAGAAGATTAGTTGAAAGATTGGATGATTCATATTCAATGAAAAACAACCTTAAACAGGAAACATCATACAACGTTCATAAACGTAAACATACGACTAAATCAAAACCTAACGGACTCATCCTGCTAAACAGAAAGCATAAACGTGCCACTAAAACTAGAAACAGACTCAGTAAATTTTGATTTCTAGAATCATCCTTAAGAAACTCCAACGACAACTTCAAGTTTGGATTATCTCCAACAAGAAGTACATATTTGTTTAATACAACAATTCATCGTCTTAATTTTTTTCTTGATTATATGACATTTCTTTCAATACATGAAGCTTTAGATAAATTTGTTCTTGATTATATGACATTTCTTTCAATACATTAAGCTTTAAATTTACCTACCGTACAATATTGAAATGCTTAGTTCGTTGTTAGAACTTGTTCCATGTGAGCATGAAAATTGTGTAGTATCGTGCTTAGTAGTTCCCACATAAAAGCCGGGTTTTTTTGGTGAAGGTAATGGACCCTCGCTCTCCAACATCAGGATGGCAGAGGACATAGTTGGTCTATCTTCTGGGTATCGTTGAACACACAACAAACCAACATGGATTGAACGTAGAACCTGAAACATATTAATTGATTCACCTAGGCACTTAGAAACTAATTGCAAGGATTGGTTTTCAATATAGAGTCTCCAGGCCTGTCAATAAATAAGGAAGATGGATATTATATACATACATATGCATACACACACACACACACACACATATATATATATATATATATATATATATATATATATATATATATATGGTTCTTTGTTCAAAAGGACAAATCACATTATAAACAGTAAATTAGCATGCCACTAACTATAAATTGGTAATCTTGGAAGAACCACACTTTACAATTAGCATGCACTAACTGCCAAAGTTAGATTACCTTTTGTTTTATTGTGTTTACTACTCTAAAGAACCCTAAGTTCCATCAATCATGCACTATCACCTATCATTAATTATCGTAGAACTCCATTTTTAATTATGTTACTTCTTTCGACTACCCTAAGGCCACGCAAGGTGGAGCTGAGGTCGTACGAGGTCACCAGAATAAAATGGGAACACCACCCGTTTTTTTCGATGGGGTTCGGGGAACTATTAGAACGGTTATTTGACCCTTTTTATTTTATAAATTACTTAATCTTATATATATCACTCTACTTGCATAATATTTTCACATAACTATACTATCTTAACTCTCTACCCTTCTATATATATATATAACAATCTATATTTTTAGATTTCGTCATAAAACATCACTTTATGGAGTAACCAAATCTCATTCCCAAACCGAGAATTAGGGAACACCACGAATATGGAGCTATGAAGAAGAAATGGTGTTGGCAAATATTTGGTTCCATATTTGTTTTTGAAAACTTGGATCCCTTGAACCAACTAATGATGGGTTTTTGCCAACGAGTTTACGACTATATTATGCAAGAGAGTGGATCAAGAGATCGTAACTTGGACTAAAAGTATCGAAATAGCAAAATATGATGAGATATATTAATACTCAAAAGTTAGATGATGATGTAATTAGGAATAGTGTTATTATGTTTTTTTTATTAGTGAATACGTATTGTTTTTATGTATTTTCTTTTAATAAATAGTAGTTTATGTATTTTGAAAATAAATACAAACAGGGAAGACCGAGAGAAAATGAGATGACATTGCTTTTGTTTTGGAAAAAAACGGGAAGAAACCCGGGGAAAAGTGGAAAAAACTGATGTAATATTGATGTGACATGCAGGATAAAATGTGAAAAATGGGATGAAATGGGAGCACTTGTATGCTCTAAACCATTTTAATATTCTCTTCCTCCTTTCCAAACACATCTCTCTCTCTCCGCCACTCTCCTACACACACATGGCTTTCTCACTCTAACATCTTTCGCTGGCTTATAGTACCAGATTTATCTTTCAAGCACTACTCTAGTGGGTGACAGCGATGTAAACTACCCAAAAGGGGTATCCGTGTGATGACCCGTCCAACCTACCAATATCTTTATAAGTTGACTACCATAGTGTGTGTGAAAACATGGACTTGTAATAATGAGAAAAACCATAGATTTTTACCCTTTTATATAGTTTTCTCTTTTAAAGTTAACAAGAGAAAACTTACATGTCCAATAAGGTTGTTGCAATGTTCTTTATGGAGAAATGTAGTGTTTTTTACCCCACACACAATTTCTAGTACTATCACACCAAAACTATATACGCCTGACTTGATGGAAAAGATACCATGTCCTGCATACTCTGGTGCCATGTAACCACTGTGAGAAATGAAAGTAATTTTAAGTGATTTAGTTCACTAAATAAATTAGAATCTGGTTAGAGTAGATAATTGATCTTACTATGTTCCAACCACTCTATTTGTGTTTGCCTCTATTTGATTCCTCTAAAAGTTTTAGCCATACCAAAATCTGATATCTTCGGGTCCATATCTATGTTTAGCAAAAAATTGCTGACTTTGAGATCTCTATGTATGATTCTAAGACGAGAATCCTGGTGAAGATAAATAAGACCACGGGCAATTCCAATAATTATGCGGTAACGTGCATGCCAATCAAGAAGTTGGCTTTGAGCTTTATCTGTAAGATGTTTGAATTTTTAGTTTATGCCTTGGTTTATTTGATAATTTTTGTTGTGTGTTCAAAATATTTAATTTACCAAATATAAAAGAATCAAGGCTTTTGTTTGGCATGTACTCACAAATTAATATCTTTTCAGCTCCCTTTATGCAGCAGCCCAAGAGCTTGACAAGATTGCGATGTTGTAGTTTTGATATCAGGATTACTTCATTCTTGAACTCATTAAGTCCTTGAGTGGATGTCTTTGCAAGTCGCTTCACCGCTATTTCTTGTCCATCTTCCAAGTATACCCTTAAACATAATTTTTAAGATGATTAAGTACCACAAGAAAGGCTTCTATATGAGTTTCAAGTCCTACTTGTTTCACTCCGTGTTTTCTTAAAAGTTAGTTGCCTTATCTTTTGTTACCATGTGTTAAGAAACATCTTATAGTAACTCATGAACACCATTTGTACTACATAAAAGGCGATTGAGTCATAGAATACCTTGTAAACTAGTCCAAAGCCACCTTCTCTAAGTTTGTTGTTTATTGAAAAGTTGTTTGTAGCATTAAGTATTTGTAGAGAACCCAAATAGTGGCAACTCTAGTTCCTCTTCAGCACTTCTATTTTGAGGATCATATCGAAATTCGTTACCGGGTGTCCCTGATATGGGTATAACTAAATTCAATCAAAAGCAGTAGAAATACTAATACATATATAAGTGGCAAGATATAGGCATGCTGGGTTGCAGTTGTCTTGTTGTTGGTTGATTAAGAACACTTTTTCCTAACATCAAAACTTTTTATAATAAATTAGTGTCGCAAATATAATGAAGAGAAAATTATAACCTTTTGCGTTAATTGGTTTCATACTCTTCAAAGTACATTTTGACCAATTTTTAGTTTTCGGTTTAGAAAATTTTTTGGTTTTGATAAAACACAATCTGAACGACTCATTCGTAGCTTGTTGCTGCTGCTTCTTCCTATTATAACGATAAAATAAACATATTGAAACTAGTATGAGCAAAACCGCAAATGTTATGGTTGCAATAACTCGTATTCTTCTCTCTGCACTTGAAGAGGTAGGTCCCAGCAGAGCCCAGTTGGACCCGCAAGACTCACCTTGAAGAGGGACGTCTGCGCAGAAACCAACTGGATCCGCATGACCCACCATGCTCAGAGACGTGACGTCCTTACGTGCAGTACGCAAGCTGGTCCCGCAGGAAATGCCTCCCAATGGTGAAGGACTCTGCCTGTTCCCGCAGCTGCGGATACAAGCCATCAGGGAAGGCCACCCGCGCAGCAAGGCTACACGCACAAGGCTTAACTCTCAAATCACTCAGTGTCACCTGAAGGAATGAGCAAAGCCGGGAACAATCCTGCACAAAGGCGGGAGGGGGAATACTCCCGCCCAAAAGCCAGTCCGTACGATACGGGAAGATCTTCTGTACTGTACCTGACGAGGTATAGGCAAAAGATCTGACTAAAGATACGACAGCTTATTCACAGCAGTATGGCGAGCAGCATGCTCCTGTACTGTATGTCACTATTAGCCGCTGCCTACTCACCAACTCCTGTCATACCACGTGCATAGCCGGCAGTTGGTGGAAAAGGAATAGTACACAGTAGGCCTGGTCACTATACCGCTGCCTACCCACCAACTACCAGCAGGGCACGTGCGTAGGCCACAGTTGGTGGAACAGGAATACTATTCAGCCGGCCATACCTCCTTGGAAACCTACCTTCGGCTATAAATACCCCAATGGTATGATCATCATATACTATATTATACCTGATATCTGCTCTAGCAATCTCTTAATATACATTTATATTTAAAGAGCAATCTAGTCTGATTCTCACGCCGGAGGGTGGTCACAAGGAGGAACCCCCCCTTCTCAGTGACGAGCTCACGGTCTGTTTTGCAGGATATCAGAAAAACCATCTTTGCTGGGTCTAACCCTCGTGGGAAACATCTATCTAACCCCCAGGTTACCCGTAACCTGCCCCGGGTCACTTAGTGTTTCTTCATTGGCGCCATCCGTGCATAAAAACTAGAACTTCATTTCTTTTCAGTTTTTTCAAACTTTTGGAAAGATGGTTAAAGAAACTCCGGTAACCACAACCCCAGCTACTGGGAGAAATACCGGCGACTACACAGTATTTACAAACATTACCCCGGTTACCCAAGCCGGGGCAAGTGAAGTAAATTTTACGAACACTACCCCAGTTACCCAAGCTGGGGCAAGTGCAGTAAATAATCGCTCACTGGGATTCACCGATACCCAGTTAGAGAAACGAACAAGACTCCCCCGCCAAACACTCGATGAAGTGAAGGCATGGGCGGAGGCACGACAGAAGGAATTCCAAGCTGAGTTGGACGAACGCTTGCGTTCCGTCCAACAGGCTGACGAATTCGAAGAATACTTGGACGATGACTCGGAGGAATCCGACACCGACGCGAACCCTCGCCATAGGGCAAAAGGGAAGCGTAAGGAAACGGACTCCCAACCGAGAAGGCATTTTGGAGAAGCCTTCAAACCAAAAAACACAGGTGGAAGTCCACGTGACTTCTCCAAAACATTCAGACCAAACGTTGCAAATGCGGGAACATCCAAATTTGCAAGGGACATTGCAGAAGCAATCGCCCCAAAAAGTGCCAAACAGATGTCCAACATCGGCACTTATGATGGTATATCTGACCCAGACGATCATTTGAACAGGTTCATAGCGGGGGCAACCGTCAGTAATTTGACGGAACCCACGTGGTGTTAAATGTTCCAAATGACGCTTGTTGGGGTTGCTAGAGCGTGGTTCGATCGTCTACCGGTCAACCACATCTACGACTGGGCAGACTTCCAACAGAAGTTTAGCCAACACTTCAGCCAACAACGAAAATATACCGAGGAGCAATGGACAATCCTCAAATGCATTCGAGAAAAAGATGAATCTTTGATAGACTTCATCACTCGCTTCAACTCAAAGAAGCTAAGTCTGGGTAATATCAGCGAAGATCTTGTTCGCGCTGCTTTCATCCAGGGCGCGAACGACCCAGAGCTCATCCGCACCTTAACGGGTAAAGATGGCATGCCATCCACATGGGATGCCATCATGACAGCAGCAAAACGCTTTGCGGAAACGAAGAAGCAACTGGGTAGAGATCTCCCATAGAGCACAAACCTCTACACCCAGAAAACAAGGGAAGACAACGTCCTTACCGCCCGATTAAACAAAAAGCGGAAGCTAGGCATTTGGCAGTCAAGGGTCAACTTTGACATCTCATCCGGCTTGCAACATCGGTTAGGCGGAAGGGATAACGTACGGTCGAACCACAACTCCAGATGGACGCCACTCACCAAAAGCGTCACCGAGATATTCGCCACTGAGGAGCTCCCATGGCCAAAGCCTCCAATAATCCGACATCGTCACGATGCTGATCGGAGCAAATACTGTGACTTTCACAGGACAAAAGGCCACAACACTGAAGAATGCATAGACGTAAAGGACATGGTCGAAGCATTTGTCAGAGATGGGACGCTCGCGCACCTCGTGGCGCAATGACCGCTGAGCAGGTAGAACCCCAGCTGGGGAAAACACGAATAAAAATTCCAGCTTCAGTGTGGAGACTACATGCTGCGTAAAGAACGAGATCCCGAACCAGGTGCGTATCGGCTCGATGGCACTCCCATCCCAACAACATGGAAGGGAGCTCATTTACACAGTTTGCATGTAAATCAATTCCAAATTTGTAAAGAAAAGGCCAAGAGCCACTTCTAATGGAAATGATTCTCCTTAGAACATCGAAGCTGATGATTTTACATTTATACATTATAAACTTTCAACACTAATGCCGGTTTTCACCGCATAATTACGTGGAAAGTCGTTGCGTGGGGAAGGCGGCAAAACCCGCATAAACCCAATAAACGACAAAACCTTCACGCAGGTCAGTTGAAGGGGAAAAGTTCAGCCATCCCACTAAATGAAAGTGCCGGTCTATCCGCATGAATCATGATAGAGGAAACTGAACACTAACCTATCAACAACCGCGCGTCGAACGGTTAACCTATTCAACACTAATATGCCGGTTCACCGCATAATTACGTGGAAAGTCGTTGCGTGGGGAAGGCGGCAAAACCCGCATAAACCCAATAAACGACAAAACCTTCACGCAGGTCAGTTGAAGGGGAAAAGTTCAGCCATCCCACTAAATGAAAGTGCCGGTCTATCCGCATGAATCATGATAGAGGAAACTGAACACTAACCTATCAACAACCGCGCGTCGAACGGTTAACCTATTCAACACTAATATGCCGGTTCACCGCATAATTACGTGGAAAGTCGTTGCGTGGGGAAGGCGGCAAAACCCGCATAAACCCAATAAACGACAAAACCTTCACGCAGGTCAGTTGAAGGGGAAAAGTTCAGCCATCCCACTAAATGAAAGTGCCGGTCTATCCGCATGAATCATAGAGGAAACTGAACACTAACCTATTAACAACCGCGCGTCAAACGGTTTATTCAACGCTGATGACGGCATTCACCACATTACGTGAAGTCGTTGCGTGGGAAGGCGGCAAAACCCGCACAAACCCAAAAAAGTGACAAACCTTCACGCAGGTCAGTCATAGGTAAACTTTGGTCAACTAAATGAAAGTGCTGGTCCTAACCGCACAAATCATGAGAGAACCGAACCTATTGACAACCGCGCGTCGAACGGTTAACTTATTCAAAACAGAGAATTTCTAACAAAAGGATGAGGAAAAACCTACACGCAGGTCAAATATAGGTAAAGTTTAGCCATCCTACTAAGTGCAAGTGACGGTCCTACCCGCACAATCACAAAAGAGGAAGCAAAACTTCACACCTATTATTTACCACGTTCAAAGGTTAACATCCTAAAGACTTAGAAATTTCAAAAAAGATGAGGAAAACCTCCACGCAGGTCGGATATCGGCAAAGTTTAGCCATCCTACTAAGTGCAAGTGACGGTCCTACCCGCACAATCACGAAAGAGGAAGCAAAACTTCAACCTATTATCTACCACGTTCAAAGGTTAATTTATTCTAAGCACTTGGAAAATTGCTAATTTAAACTAAAGTATGCAAGTCATATAACGTTTATAAAGCAAGGAATCCAAAGAAGAAAACAGCGGTCTTACCCGTAAAAAGATTTATATTTCACAATGATTCATTACAAGAATGGCCGGGTAACTACCCGCCTACAAGAAAATAAATCTATACAAAGCTAAGTCTATCCTAGCAGTGGGAAGGGATCTTCAGGATCAGGCTTCAGGGCCACTTCCACTTGGACCCGCACCATCACTAGAACGTGGCGGTTCAAGGAAAGCTTTAAGGATAGCTAGCCCATCATCAGCAGCAGCTACTTGGTTCACCTTCTCCACCACCGGATGCGGGAAGGCGGCATACTGATTCACTGCTTGGTCGTAAACAGCTTCATTATCTACATTATACAAAGGGAAGTTGGAAGGCGGGATGCCTTTCTCAACGAACCCTAGACCAAGCAGGAAGCCGGCCTTTTCCCCATCCTCGTGAGAAGCGTTGAGGGCTGCGCTCATAGCATCATCGTAAGAAGTCTCTGAGAAGACTCGATGCACAACCTACAAGAAAAAATACAAGTATCAAAACCTTTTCTATTTACAAAGAAAAGCGTAAAGATAAAGAAACATACCTGAGACAACGCTTCTCGAAGAAGCCATTCCTTGGCAACCAGAGCCTCTTGGAGGGCAGCTTGAGCTTCGTTACGGGCGCGTTCGGCTTCACTTTTGTTGAGGTTGGCAAGCAACACTTCTTTAGCCGCAGCCTCTTCGACGCCCTTTAGCTTCCGCTCGGTGTGGTCAAGCACCCCCCTCTGGTCCAAGATTTCCTGGAGATTTTTGGCGTCTTCCATCGCCAAGGCATCATGAGCCCGCTGGAGAGCCTCTAATTTGGCTTTGAGCTCCTCATTCTCCACGCGCAGAGGCTCAGCAACGGCTTCAGCCTTGGTGGCCCTCTCCGTTGCGTTCCTAGCAGTTTCCTTAGCCAGCCGAAGCTGTTCATTAACAGCTTGGGCAGCCTTGGAACGGGCCTCGAGCCGGGCCTGAACTTCAACTTCGAGGGCCTTGAAGGCCTTCTCCTTCTCCGCAGCCACTGCGGTAAGCCTTTGGTTCTCCTCCCGGACAGCCCGCGCTTGGGCTACTTCACGAAGACGAGCTGCTTTTAACTTATCGTTTTCACGACAAAGCAGCTCGACGCGCGGCTGCATCCGGGCCAGGAGAACCCGAAGCTCATTGGTTAGTCTACCCTCCTGGTAGCTAGCCATGGCTTCCCCCAACGCACCGCTGGGAGCTGCGTGACGCGCCCATTCCACGCACTCCACAGGCGTGCGAAGGGTTGTTCCTCGGCGAATGTTCCATCTTGGAACATACACTTCATTGGAATCCGACACTGCAAAAAACATAAAGCAGTTAGGAAAAGATGATAAAAAAAAAAAATAGGCCAAAAGAACCCTACGCACCTGTAGGGTCAATAACAGGCCGATAGCCGCCGAACCCATCACCTGAACCCAAAGGAAATCCATCCAAGAGGTCAGGCAGATGGGAAGGAGGCAGAGGTTGGCGATACGCCCCATGCATACCTGAAGGATCGGTCGTCGAGGCCGATGACGGAGGAGGCATGGTGTCTGCCGCGGTCGCCGCCGCGGAATCCGCAGCAAAAGTAACCGCCGGCTCAGTGAAAGATGCCGTAAAAATGGCACTCACTGCCGGCGGTGACGTCATCACGGCTGGAACAGTCGGCTCAACGGAGTGAGCAACTGAACCAGCGGATGCAGGCGCAGGCGCAGCCGCCTGGGTCGTCGCCTCAGGTAGCCAGCCTACCGTCATTGGCGGAGAGGTACTCTCTCCCGCTCCACCCTGGAATGCGTCAACATCCACGCCTGCACAAAGAAGATAAGTGTTAATGATAAATCTATGAAGCTAAAGAAAGGATGTTTGTACTTACGGGTTTTCTTGAGCCTAAATGTACGGACGGGCGGGGATGAACCCGATGGAGCCGGCCTCTTCACGCCGGTCACCGTGGTCATCCTGGGCTCTCCGGAGGTAACAGTCGTAGCCTCCGGAGCAGTGGTCTTGTCACCACCGGGGTTCCCCGCCACCTCTTCGCTCTCTGCCTCGGAGTTAGACAGAGGCACTGGATCGGCAGTGGAGGCCACCTTCTCCTTCCCCTTCCCGCCGGCAGCCTTCTTCTTCCGCACCAACGGAGGACCATCTGCGGATTCCTCATCAGAATATAAGATTAAAGGAATTCCAGCAGAGGTTTCAACATTGAGGGGTCGAGGGTTGAATAGCGCCTTACCTGGCTGCCTGGCGCTCAGGATCTCGTGGCCTAGCGGATAGACCTCCACGAACCGATCCGCCGTTTGTTCTAGGATGGGCAACTCGTTCTCGTCTAGAGCGCGAGTACCCATCCGAGCGGGACCGTCAACCTCCCGCGGGTACAGGAGCGACTTCAAGTCGTTCCCCTCTGAAATAAACAGGAAAGAAGTTAGAAGGGATTCTAAATCAACAAAAAGAAACGGAGCATACCGTAAGGAACAGAGTTCGAACCGTATTCGAGGACGATTGGGATCTTTCGCGCATCCGCCTCCTTCCACACCCGGCTCATCCCCAACATCACCATCCCGGACTCTGCAAACCGGTAAACCGGAGATTGGACTCGGGATATCTTCGAAAACCATTCCGCCTCCTGGTAGTTGGAGGCGTGAAGGCTCGGAAGTGCTTGCCCATTCTTGAACTTCATGGCAATGGGGATGGCGCGAGCGGATATGTAGAAGAACTCCCGCCTCCATGAGCGAAGACTACGCTCGGTGGTACAAATCTTCAAACCCTTAATCCGGGTTGTCAGCGTATACCACCCCTGGATGCACCTCCAAGTGTAGAAGGTCATCAGGCGGTCAACATAGGGCTCAACGCCCATAATCCGGCACACCCACTCGAAGTGCCGAACCTTGGCAATCGCCATCGGGTGCACCTCGGTCAGGTGCACACCGTGCCTCTCCAGGACACGGTACACAAACTTTGTCAATGGGAACCTAAGATTCCCATAAACAAAGAATGCAACATATACCCCGATCTTGCCTCTGGGGGCATCATACACGGTTTGATGGGGTTCCGGAAACTCAGGCTCGAGAGACTCGAGCATGAACTTCCGGACCACGTACCGGTAAAGATCGCCAGAAAGAGCACACTGGCACTCGCCAGCAGTGCTCTTGTCGTCCTTGTCAGCGGTGGACGACGGGGGTCTCGGCATACACAGCCTCCTCGGCTGTAGACTCAAGATCGTGAGAAGACATTTGCAGATGGAAGAAAACGATTTCAAGAGAATGCTCGACTGAATAGGGGAGTATTCGCCGGAAATCGCCTTAAAGATGAAGAGAAGAAAGTGTGAATTGCAAAGGACCTTCTCCCCCTTTATATACTAATCGCAATTAATGCGATGAATTTAATGCGGAGGAGAGAGAAATCGAAGGTGCAATGAAACTATGACACGTGGCAAAAAGCAAGCTGGCAACAGCTGTTGAAAGGACGCGTGCCAGTAATTTCGCGGCCACGCGCCCGAAAACTCGCGCCCACGCGCCTGAAAAAGCGACTGGAATGACCATGTACTGTCACGTCACCATAACTTCCTGCACGTCCTGACACAGTCAGAAGAAACCGTCGCACGACGTTTCAGAGGTTTGGACTGTTCTTATCCTTTCACCAACTCTTCGAATTTCAAAATTCAAAAAGATTCAAAAGTAAGCGGGAAAATACCCCTTACCTTGGCAACCAAGTAGCCGTAAGACGGATGCGGGTACAGTGTTAAGGCAAAACCCTCCACATACCAGCACCCGCAGGGAATTGAAGCCAAGAATAACTTGGCAACCAAGTAACCGTAAGACGGATGCGGGTACAGTGTTAAGGCAAAACCCTTCACATACCTAGCACCCGCAGGGAATTGAAGCCAAGAATAACTTGGCAACCAAGTAACCGTAAGACGGATGCGGGTACAGTGTTAAGGCAAAACCCTTCACATACCTAGCACCCGCAGGGAATTGAAGCCAAGAATACCTCGGCAACCAAGTAACCGTAAGACGGATGCGGGTACAGTGTTAAGGCAAAACCCTTCACATACCTAGCACCTGTAGGAAATTGACGCCAGGAATACCTTGGAAGTAAAGTAACTATAAGACGAGTGCGGGTACAGTGTCAAGGCAAAACCCTTCACATACCTAGCACTCCGCAGGGAATTGAAACCAAGAAGGATCTTCTGGCAATGCTTGCGGAAACGGGAATAACATCCCCGCATAGCGGGAACGTCGAGAACTACATTGTTCGAAGCTCCAGGATGGAATTGGTGGTTTTAACATAATTGATCACTATGTTCAAAACTACCAAAACCTCATGGAGAATCCACACAAGTGGGACTCAACGCTCCTGACTTGCGAGGAGGTTACAGACCTACCCGCATCATACCCAAAGATCAAGCAGGAAAGTCGGGAATTTCTGCAAGTGACAAGGACTTCCGCGGGAAGAATCCCCATGGAAAACCTTAAAAAACCCTTTTCAAAACCCCTTTGCTTTAGTCCAAAAGTTCACCTCACTTCATTAAACACGCATGAGAAGAACATTGGACTGGGGGACTTGAAGAGGTAGGTCCCAGCAGAGCCCAGTTGGACCCGCAAGACTCACCTTGAAGAGGGACGTCTGCGCAGAAACCAACTGGATCCGCAGGACCCACCATGCTCAGAGACGTGACGTCCTTACGTGCAGTACGCAAGCTGGTCCCGCAGGAAATGCCTCCCAATGGTGAAGGACTCTACCTGTTCCCGCAGCTGCGGATACAAGCCATCAGGGAAGGCCACCCGCGCAGCAAGGCTACACGCACAAGGCTTAACTCTCAAATCACTCAGTGTCACCTGAAGGAATGAGCAAAGCCGGGAACAATCCCGCACAAAGGCGGGAGGGGGAATACTCCCGCCCAAAAGCCAGTCCGTACGATACGGGAAGATCTTCTGTACTGTACCTGATGAGGTATAGGCAAAAGATCTGACTAAAGATACGACAGCTTATTCACAGCAGTATGGCGAGCAGCATGCTCCTGTACTGTATGTCACTATTAGCCGCTGCCTACTCACCAACTCCTATCATACCACGTGCATAGCCGGCAGTTGGTGGAAAAGGAATAGTACACAGTAGGCCTGGTCACTATCAGCCGCTGCCTACCCACCAACTACCAGCAGGGCACGTGCGTAGGCCACAGTTGGTGGAACAGGAATACTATTCAGCCGGCCACACCTCCTTGGAAACCTACATTCGGCTATAAATACCCCAATGGTATGATCATCATATACTATATTATACCTGATATCTGCTCTAGCAATCTCTTAATATACATTTATATTTAAAGAGCAATCTAGTCTGATTCTCACCCCGGAGGGTGGTCACAAGGAGGAACCCCCCCCTTCTCAGTGACGAGCTCACGGTCTGTTTTGCAGGTTATCAGAAGAACCATCTTTGCTGGGTCTAACCCCTCGTGGGAAACATCTATCTAACCCCCAGGTTACCCGTAACCTGCCCCGGGTCACTTAGTGTTTCTTCAGCACTTGACCTTTTATTATCTGTGTCAAAACATAATGTTGGTTCGAACATTAGACAGATATTTATGAAGTGTACGTTGAAAATAAAATTGTTGTTTTCATTTACCTACCTCTGAATGAGACAGTCGAATGTAAAGAATCCCCTCGTTTTCAGAAAACGTTCTGATATCTATTAGATCACCGAACCAAAGCAGGCAACCACTCCCACTCCCCGAGATATTTGAGTTTGTGAAAGCGGTACACGAACAATTGCTTTTACACGTCTTCTCACATTCTGCAAGGGTCATGGTCTGGTTATACCATGATCCCCGAGTGTCTGGCAACTTCAAATTCGTATATTTGTTGAATCCCTCCCCAGGGTCACAATTTAACGGGAGAGTATGCCGACACCCTTGAGACCAATCTACCACCCTCCACTGATCAGGAGATTTGGGCTCAAACCCCTTCAAACATTCACAAACTGGGGACTTGTTAATGCTGCAACTCCCAAATGTCCCGCACACTGCATATCGATCACAACTGTCGATTTCTAGGACCGCATATAGGCTCCATTCTTGTTTGCTATCGATCCATAACAAACGCTCTACATGACCAGTGGGTTGTAACACCACCCTCGTAAAAACAGAACTATTTAAAAGATTATATTGGTAGTAAACTTCCTTTTGATTCAGAACAAATGTGAAGTTGTAAATTGGGTTCGGTCTCAAATTAGGACCTCCGCTAAACCTGAGTCCATTCCAGGGACCTGCCCGAAACTTTATTTTTGGGCCTTCCATTACAATCGCCTGAGGATAACCACTTATATCTATCCCTGCAGAAAAACTCACCGGAAGAAGGATCGTCAATGGATTTCCATGATGTGTATCGTCTTTCAATCCCAGTAACTAAATCCCAGCCCTCCTTCATTCCAGGAAGTAAAGTGTCTGTCTGAAAGTCGAAACTTTGCCATATGGGATCTTCTTGATTGATGTCTTTGTTGGAAATAGTGGACCGGTTCGGTTAATTTAACGCGACCAACCGAGTTACGACCCGTGAGAGTTACACCTTGGGCAACGAACTAAAAATCCACTTACATTGTTTAACCGGTAAATGACGAATATAACTATGACAGAATTATCATTTATAATAGTTATAAATGTTATAGTTTATTTACTAAGTAAATAAACTTGTTCGGGCTTTGAACGAGTTGGACTTTGGAGGCCCGGTTAGGTTTTAATAATTATATACTTATATATAATTATATTAACCTAAATATGGCCAACTAAGAAAAAGAGGGATTCTGCCGCCACAACTCTCCAAAGTCAGTGGATATTCCCATATTGTTGGAGATAGAAAACAGTAGCCGCCAAACAACTCAATAATTGCCGCAAGCCAAAGGAAACCACCGTCCGTCGTTTATACAAGCAGGTAGTCACCACCGCACGACGCCGCCAAGCCCGAGCCGTCCTCCGGTGCTGCTGTTGACACGCCGCTGCCACCGCGCGTAGCAGCTGTTGCAACCCGCTTGTTCGATTCGTCAACTAGCGTTTGTTCGTTGAACCTCGGTGTCTCAACCGGTTAATCATTAACCGAGGTATTATTTATCTCATCGGTAGTTAACAATATATCGTATATTATTACTCGTACTCGTATCGTTTGTAGCCGGATCCTGTACGGTTCCGTTTTGGGTGATTACTCGTTTTATATTCCGTTGCGTATTCTGTTATTAATGTGATTAATAATTATGAAACTAATTTTATTAAACCGGGTTTAACTGTTAAATCGTTGACTGATCACCACTAGAACCCAACAGTGGTATCAGAGCCTTGGTTACAACATACGAGTTGAATCCGGTCTTTCCACCAGATCTACATTATAAACTTTAAGCTAGTTGAAGTTTTTGATCTAGATATGTTTTTTGAGCAATCTTGGTTTGGTCAATTTTTATTTATTTTATTTGACCAAAATATTGCTCAATTTTATTTTTATTGAATATGTAAATCTGGCCCGACCTTGTTTGTTTGGTTGAATGGTTTTTGGTTTTTGGCAATATGGATGTTTCAAAAGTTGTATTTATTTTTCGGTTTTATTTTATGATTTTTTTTGTTCACTTTGATGGTTCAAAATTGTAATAGATGGGGTTTAGTTTTTCATTAATTGTATTAGTGAATATTGTAATGAAGAAGACCCGAAGGAAAAACCGAGGACGAGCTCGTGGAGTTTTTGAAGTCAGTGAGAGTTAGCAAAGATGACCGGATGCACCAGGAGTCCATCCTTCTGGTTGTTTGTGTTGTGACCCCTTGACCCGATTGGTCTTGCTAAAAGGTTCTAGCAAGACCAATCACCTTTTGGCCATTTAAGATTTACATATTCTTGTTTGCTATTGTAGTTGCTTGCTTGGTTATAATAGGTTATAATACCACCAACCTAATACCAAATATATTAAAATAAATTTTTTATTAACCAATTGAGTTTTTGCAAAATTAAACTAAATTTGATTTTCCAAAACCTTATAACTTAATAGTTTTCTATTAACTTAAAATTGGTTAGTCGTATCGCGACAAACTTAGTTTTTAATAGGTTATTTAAAACTAAGCGTCCTGAGAGATGAAAGAGTTCATCATTTTGTCCCGATAATAAATACAGTAAAATTTGACTTTTACTCTATTTGGTAATTATAAAATTAATCCCAATTTAAAACCAATAGTTTATATCAATCCTACTACAAGTCACACTTGAGGCATGCTGCGAAATTTTAAGTGTTTGGAGCTAAAGCACCGCACTTGTTTTCTAGCCTATCCCATCAAGGTGAAAGTGTTTCGTTGACACATCCGGCCCTTTCACACATCACTGTACTAGGACAACTATTACTTTACTTTCCTGTTACATGCTACAGCTGTCTGGAGACTTAAAGTGGGCAAAGATGAGGCTAAACGTATCGATACAGACAATCGTTATCTTTATAGGCCTCATAACCGAGAGTTGTGCTCTATTCACAATTGACAATCATTGTCAGTCTGTCTAACCAGTTATTAATGTTGTGTGCTACAGCTGCCTTTAATAACTGGAAGCCAGATTCTCATACTCCTATTTCATTAATGTTATTGGGTCATTAATAATAGGACTACGACATCGAAAATACTAATTAAATTTACTTTTGCTTTTTAATTAGATGTCATCAAACGAAAAGTCACCCTACGCCCTTAAGTCTATCCTTGAGAAGGATAAACTAAACGGTACCAACTTCATCGAATGGCACCGCAACTTGAGACTCGTTCTCACCATAGCTAAGCGCTTGTATGTTCTCGATGGACCTGTTCCATCTGAGCCTGAAAACAACACAGCCGCTGCTCGAAAAGCTCTTGACAAGCATAGGGATGACTCGGCTGATGTCTCCTGTATTATGATAGCCACCATGAATTCTGAGCTCACTAAGGGCTTGGAAGACTTTGGTGCCTATGAGATGCTGGAACAACTCAAGGGTATGTTCCAGAAACAAGCCCATCAGGAACGGTTCGATACCATGAAACAACTAATTAGTTGCAAGATGGCAGAAGGGTCTCCCGTCAGTGCACATGTTCTTAAGATGAAGGGGCACATCGATCAGCTTAAGAAGCTTGATTATCCCCTGGCCGAAGCGGATTTCATCCTCAACTATCTCCTCAGCTGTTACGACCAGTTCGTAATGAATTTCAACATGAACGGCTGGGTAAAGACAGTGTCGGAGCTGCACAACATGCTCAAAACGGCTGAGATGAACGTTCCTTCTATGACCAATCAAGTTTTGATGATCCGATCTGCTGGTGTAAAGAAGCCTAAACCCAAGAATCAAGGTTATAAGGGAAAAGGCAAGAAGAAAGTTACTGTTGCTGCCAAATCTGCCACCAACACTAACAAAAAGTTGCAAAGGCACCATCGCCGCCTCCTGAAGAGCGCCAATACTTTAAGTGCAACAAGATGGGGCACTGGATGCGTAACTGCCCGAGCATCTAGCTGAGATAGCAAAGAAGAAGGCCAATAGTGAAGGCACTTCTCGAGGTATTTCCATATACGTTATTGAACTTTTCACTGTCTCTAGCAACACATGGGTATTTGATACCGAATGTGGTTTCCACATTGTTAATGTCTTGCAGGAACCTGAGAAGTGGAAGAAACTGAATAAACGCAGCATGGAACTCATCGTTGGAGATGGGAAGAGAGTACCCGTTCTGGTAACTGGAGTTTTTCATTTTACTTGTCCATCTGGCCTAGTTTTTTCTTTAAATAATTGTTTGTATGCTCCTGGTTTTACCAGAAACATCATTTCATTTTCATTGTTGCTTGAACAAGGTTTTAAGTACGTTTTTAATGGCATGGCTATTTCTGGTTACTTAAATGATATCTTTTATTTTGAGGCTAAACCTCGAAATGGTATTTATGAGATTGATGTTCAACCAGATAATAACGTATATCATCTTTCAAAATGTATCAAGACTAGCATCAATAATACTTTTCTATGGCATTTCTGACTTGGCCACATAAGCAAGGCAAGAGTTAAAAGACTCCAATCCGAAGGGATTATTGAATCCACAGGACCGGACTCGTTTGATGATTGCGAATCTTGCTTAGCTGGCAAACTCGCCAAAGACTCCTTCACTCATAAAAGTGAACGAGCAAGCGATCTGTTAGGACTCAATGTATGTGGACCTTTCAGAACCATGACTAGAAACCATGAAAGATACTTCGTTTCCTTTATCGACGATTATAGTCGATACGCTTATGTATATCTTATAAAACACAAGCACGAAACTTTTGAAAGGTTAAAGAGTTTCAAAACGAAGTGGAAAAACAACTTGGTAAAACCATTAAAATGTTTCGATAAGATCGAGGTGGAGAGTATCTAAGCTCAGCTGCTGCTGTTGACACGCCGCTGCCACCGCGCGTAGCCGCTGTTGCAACCCGCTTGTTCGATTCGTCAACTAGCGTTTGTTCGTTGAACCTCGGTGTCTCAACCGGTTAATCATTAACCGAGGTATTATTTATCTCATCGGTAGTTAACAATATATCGTATATTATTACTCGTACTCGTATCGTTTGTAACCGGATCCTGTACGGTTCCGTTTTTGGTGATTACTCGTTTTATATTCCGCTGCGTATTCTGTTATTAATGTGATTAATAATTATGAAACTAATTTTATTAAACCGGGTTTAATTGTTAAACCGTTGACTGATCACCACTGGAACCCAACAGTCTTCACCTTCGTTGTGTATTATAAAATTGCCTGTATCTAGAAGCTGACCAACTGGATTTCTCACTAACGTCTTTGACGCGTTAGCTGACGACCATAGAACGTTGTCCATGGTAGCATTCCGGATAATTAGAACTCCTTGTAGGGTGAGAGTCAGCTCTACAGAGGTATCAATGAGTGGTGTGTTCCGGTTGGCTATCCATACAATTGTTCCGGTCGATATTTTCTTGTATCAAATTCCAACATAATGGTTTGTGAAGTTACCCGGCCTAAAAAAATCAAGTTCAAAGGTTTCTTGAGAAGAAACAATGGTTTCATTATATCTGATGGTTTGGTTTACAGAAATGGTATCTGCAGCATAGATACAAGTTATTGATGAGTAAAGCATAAGGAAGCCAAAGATCATCTTGGTGTTGGACTGTTAGTCACTCAAGAAATTAAACACAAAACTTCCATTTTGAAATTAAATGTCTATTTTTATAGGTTTTAATGTTTGGACCCAGTTTAGTATCGTTACGAATTATTTTCTTCTTTTGAAATTTATTTTTTTTCCTGCCTTTCATTGTCACCGTATAAATTTTAGACAAAATAAACACATGTAAACAGAAGGCACGTCCATGTCATCAACCACTCTACATAATATTTTATCTTAAAAGACTTATATGATAGTAAAGAACCTAGCTAGTAGTTCAAGTCATTGAATATATCTCTATTTTAGTAACAGTACAATGAATATGCTTCATTTTGGTCACAATACATTGAATATGTCTGTATTTAAAATAGTGAGAGTTCAATTCATACGTATATATATTAAAACAATCTAGATTTAGAAGTCGTTAAAAAATGTAGATTTAGTTTTAAAACGCAACAATTTAAAAGTTTTATAAGGTCAAGTGTAGTGGGCGAAATAGAGCGAATTTGGGCTAGAACACCAAAACGCCCCATTTCTTCTTTTTCTGTTATTATTATTATTATTATTATTATATTCAAATGTGAGTGATATATACACATATACATATAAATATAAATATATATATATATAGGGAAATGTTAAAATAAAAACCCACTCCAGTTGAGAAAACCCCAGAAACTCTACATTAGCCCTTGATCTTGTTAGATGGATGGTTGAGATCAAACCTTTAGTAATAATACAATATTTAAATTAAAAAAACAATTAATAAGTAGAAAAGGGTAAAACCGACCTTTCAACCTCATCTACTTTATGTTATCTCATCTTTCCTTTTCCCATCTCAAATCTTAAATCGTAGACTCTCCCTCTCTTTTTTCATTATTCAAACCATTTCTCTATCCCTTCCTTCAGCTTTCATTCACACAACCAAAACTCTATCTCTCTTCCTTCATCTTTCATGTTCATTTTTCCTCCTTTAAAACCATGATCCAAAGCATATCGAAGCCAAGATCCAAGGTGATGATGGCGGCGAAGGCCTTGGTGTATCGGAAGGTGATGACGGCGACGAAGGCCTTGGTGTATCGAAGAGTTCCATGTAGCGACGGTCGATCGTTTACCACTTGATCCGGTGGTTTTTCTCTACAAAAGGTTCAGATCTGGAGATTTTATATTGACAAACTTCTGAACAAGAATTTATGGATGAAAGTTGCTCGGATCTCGTCGTTTTTAGTTTTTTTTCTTCTCTTTTTTAAGGTACTATGTTAACAGAGTTCAGATCTGGTCGTTTTAGTATTTTTGTTTTTTGAGATATTCTTTTAAATTTTGTTTGGAATTGAATCTTATTTTATATTTTTTTAAATTTGTTATTTTAGAGTAGAAAAATAGCTTCATTATTATGTTTATTGTTAACCCTTAAAAAGATTCAAACTATTTTGGTTTTGTTGTAATTCTTGAAGAAATCTTGAATTTGGTAATAAATCTTTTTCTTATATTTCACTGGAAAATAAGACAGTGGAGTGGGGTGGTGTTTAGAGTTTGTACTGGAAATATTATTATTCAGTTTTTTTAAAATATATACGTACATTTTAAAACATATGTTATGCTTGTCTATAAACGTATGTTTTAATATGCAAAACATATGTTACACTTTTCTATAACATATGTTTTAAAATGTAAAAACGTATGTTTTTTTGTATTGGAAATATTATTATCCAGTTTTTTAAAAATATATACTTACATTTTTAAAACATACGTTACGCTTGTCTATAAACGTATGTTTTTATATGCAAAACATATGTTACGCTTGTCTATAAACATATGTTTTAATATGCAAAAACGTATGTTTTTTTGTTTCGGAATATTAATATTTAGGTGGACAGTTTTTATTATTTGCATAACCCATACATGCGCAAGAGAAAGTGAAAGACGGGTTATACAAAGTTTATGAACATTTAATACAAAAGAGAGTGTGAGATACAAGTATTGTATTTTTAAGAAATCAATCAAATCAACTAAAACATTATATATATGAAACTTAAGAGGTGAGTTTTAAGAGATGGGTTTCAGACTTCCGTTCTACAAGACACATGTTTAATTAAAACAAAAACACTAGTATTTCGGAAACAAATTGTTTAAAACAATTGCATAAAATAAACAACTTTAATTAAATTATTGACCTTGAAAACTTTCAAAAACCAAATCCCAATAAAGCAACATGAAAATATATCAAAAGTAGAAAAGGTGATATGACCCTAATAGTACTTTCCATTAGGCTGAGGGGTGTGGGGGGCGCGAGTGGGGGCTCCAGCCAATAATATTGTGACGTGTGGCAGAGAGAGAAACTTGATAAGATGGGTGTTGGTTGTGGTGCTCGCGCCCCTGGCCCTGGTGTGGAGGGGCGCGAGAGGGGGCGCGAGCGGTTTTTTTTTTATTTTTTTATAAATGTATTAAAAAAACGTATTATTAAAAAAACTCATAAATTATTTAAAAAAACACACATTAATTAAAAAAACACATTAATATCTAAAAAAAAATTAAAGTACTAAAAAAAACATTATTCTTATTCTTCGGCTTGGTCTTCTTCGATCAACCTCTTCCGGATACGTTCCTTTTGTTTTTCCATCAGCATTTGGTCGACCGGATTTAAGTTACTGAAGTCTCTTGTAAGGAAGTCCAAATCTCTCATTCTTTTTTTTTCCTTTTTGTCATTAGAGACCACCTCCATGGTTTTGTTGAATTTATTGAGGGATTCAACAAGATCGGCGATGTTTACGGCTTCCCCCTCAGCCGGTTTTTTCCCCCTGGCGTCCCTTCCCAATGGCCGCCTCCTCGGCGGTGAAGACGTTTCCTCCCCCGCAACGTTTAGGTCGAATCCAACCCGGCAATCCGACCCGGCGGAAGTGCTATACGCTCCAGACGAACTAGTTTTAGTCCGTTTCGGCCCTACTTCCGCATCAAGGTCCGGCGCCACCAGCTCAACCCACTTAGAACACCTTCTCAACCTCTCCCACACCTTTACATCGTCCCACGTCTTCACCGTCCCATACCTCCGCATGCACTCTTGCTTCCACTCTTCGACAGTGAAATTATAAACCGCCAAATCGTCACTGCCACTTGGTCTCATACGACCGGCGTTCCTGTTGAACAGATTAGTAAACAAGCCGACAAATTTTCTGATTTCGGTCCACCGACCCGAAATCATATCGGTGTTCCGCTCTGTACTCCCAACGAGCGAATAGAACGTCTCCCTAACCTTTGTCCAAAAGACCTTGCTCTTTTGGTAGTCCGCTGCAAAATGCATAAATAAATTTGTAAGTCATTTAACTTTTTTATTTAACTTTTTTATTAAAAATCATTTTTAAAAACGTTAAAACAATTACCGCAACGCCGATCCTCAGAAATGACTATCCAATCCCGACACAGGGCTTCATTCTCATCCGATGACCACGGAGTGGTTTTCCGTTTCGTCCTTCCAGTCGAAGCCGAACCCGACCCGTCCGTTGCAACTTGTTTTTTCCGGTGGACGCGTCTTCTTTGTCCTGCAGCTTCACCTTCTGGTTCTTGTGTCTCCGGAACAACAAAGTTAGGAGACGGTTGTATGTTGGATGGTTGAAAGCCGGATGATTGTTGCGACCCCGAATAAAACATCGGTTGGTCCGGTGCCGACCATAAATCGTCGTAACTGTAATCTGAATCTAGGTTTGGGTACCAATTTCCAGCCATGTTTTTAAAAAAAGGTTTGGAAGATGGGGTGATTTTGGGTTTTGGGTGTGGTATGTGATATTGGTATGTGATATTGGTTTTGGGTGGTATGTGATATTGGTTTTGGGTGGTATGTGATATTGGTTTTATAGAGAAAAAATTTTTTTTTTTTAATAAACAAAGAGCCCAACGGCTCTATTTACGCATTCCCAGGCCACTTCACGCGTTCTCCCAGCCGCTACCCCTCTTGCGCCCGCCTGGAAATCCGCGCTCGCGCCCCTCTCGCGCCCCTCTCGCGCCTCGGTGGTGTGGTGCTCGCGCCCCGGGGCGCGAGCGGCTGGGCTCACGCGCCCTTTCTCGCGCTCCACACCCCTCAGCCTTACCTTGAAAGATATACTTTTATTAAAAACATAAAATATGTCACAATCACTTTCATTACTTTATGTCACTATCACATCTATTACTTTATGACACAATTACTTCCTTTCTCTTTATTTGTAAATCTTATTTTAATAACAAGTTTTTCTATTAAAGAACTTAAATCTTCAAATTATTCAGTTCGTTTGTTTCCGACTACTGTGTAATGCATACCGTCAAAAGAGGAGGTTTGTGGTGTGTCATAAGAATTTTAAAACTTTCTTGTTATTAAGAAGATATTTTTAACATAAAAAAATCTATAAAAGTCAATAAAAATTTGAAAATATTTCAATAGTCAACATGAAAAGACATAAAAAGTAAAAAAGTTGATATGACTCAAAATAAATTTTCACTACCTTTAATGATGTACTTTTAATAAATTATTTTTTACAATTTTCTTGTTCATTAAGAATATATTTTTAACATAAAAAAACTATATAAAAATCAATAAAGATTTAAAATATTTCAATAATCAACATAAAAGACTTTAAAAGTAAAAAGTAGACATGACTCAATAACTTTTCATTAAAGGGTACTTTTATTAAAAAAATAAAAATATGTCATCATCACTCTCTCTCTCTCCTACACATATCCAAACACTTTATGTCACCATCACACTATCTCTCCTATACATATCCACATACTTTATGTCACCATCACTCTCTCTTTCTTACAAAAAATACACTCTTTAAAAAAACGTATTTCTTTTTCATCTTAACTCAATCCAATTCAGCCTATCTTCCTGTTTTTCTTTAAAATATCAACAACCAACAGGTTTCCGGCCCAACGTGAATGCTGAAGTTTGTACTGGAAATATTTAGGAGGAACTACAAAATAACAAACAAACATATTAATTGTTTAGACATTAACCGGACATATGTGAGGTGGTGAGGTGGTGTTCAGAGTTTGTACTGGAAATATTTTTATCTAGTTTTTTAAAAATATATACGTGTATTTTTAAAACATATGTTACGTTTATCTATAAACATATGTTTTAATATGCAAAACATATGTTACGCTTGTCTATAAACGTATGTTTTAATATGCAAAAACATATGTTTTTTTGTATCCGAATATTAATATTTAAATGAACAATTTTTAATATTTGCGTAACCCATACATGTGCAAGAGAGAGTGAGAGACGGGCTATACAAAGTTTATGAACATTTAATACAAAAGAGAGTGTGAGAGACAAGTATTGTACCTTTAAGAATTCAATTAAATCAAGTATTCAATACCAAAATACACACTCATATGTATAATTTTTGATAAAAAGAAAAAAATAGTGAAAAAGAAAAAATACAATCATTTAAATCTTGAAAATGAAGAAATAAAAAGCATCTCTTATACATAAATCAATACAACAAAATACACTAATATAGATTTTTATTAATAAAAAGAAAGAAATAATAAAAAGGCAAAAATACAATCCTTTAGATCTCAAGAATGAAAAAAAGGATAAAACATCTTATCTTGAAAAAAATAAAAGATTTACCTAATACATTCAAAAGGAAAAAAAAAGGAAAAAAAAGAGTAAAGATCTATCAAACATAAAAGATCTACAAAAAAGTACATCAAAGACATACCATTATTTATGGGTGAAAATGAATAAAAAAGAAAAATATATCAAAGAAAGAAAGAAGCCTTCAGATCGTTAAAAAACATCAAAAATCTAACGAAGTTTCATGTTGATCGTATCCGATTTGCATGTTCCGACCTACCGTCGCCCACCTTCCGCCGCTTCTCATCAACTGCAACAAACTTTCAGTCTTACTTAACCACGGTCCATTGTTTCTTTGGTGAATTGTTTCTTAAAATATTAAAAAATGATTTGCTGATGTAAGTTAAAAATGACAATGCAGTTTAAGAGAGAGAGAGAGAGAGATGAAGATAATCTTTTGATTTTGGTGATAAAAATGGATGGGTCAAATCCATATCAAAAAGGAGAGAGACGGGGCTTGGTTAAATGTCTAATATACCCCTTTCGTTTATAAAATAATAAAGCTAAGAAACACATATGTGGCAAATCTTGAACCACACAATCAAGTTTACATGGTTTTCTCAACTCAAGCAAGTTTCCATCTTATACTTTCCATATATATATGTATATATATATATGCTACAACACCACTACACCCTAAAACAAAACCCATATATTGCTGACTGGGCGTCACATGACACAAACGCCTCATTTTATAGTCACTCCACTAGACATAGCTTAAGGGTGGTAAGAATGACAATCCCACCCTTAACCATCTCCTATGCTCTCTCTCTCTCCTTCAAGTCAAAGTCACATGATTATTTCATTCCTTATCATCTTTTAATCAAGAAAATGTTGAAAAATTGGATAAGGTGAATGAGAATTTATTGAAATTAATAACATTAAATTCTCCATATCACTTGTTTGCTTTATAAGAATTTATATTAATATTAAATTATTTATATGGTGAAAAACTAATGAGTAGAGCCTTTATGAACCTGATTAGTTTTTTTTTTAACTTTATGTCTCTAATTAAATTTATAATTATGAGAGATTCTTTACAATTGATAACTCATAAACATAGTAGTCTCATTTTGATGATGCTAAAAAAATATAAGCTTGAAAATACAAGGAAAAATATATGTATACATGAAGAGTTCTTGGTGAGGAAGAAAGCCTTGAAGACTCATATGTAGAAAATCTATAAAGATGAGTTTCTCTATTTGATTCCTCTACGTGTTAATTATTTTTAATTTTTATAAGTTCTAACACTGTAATTTACCCGATGTAACCTCGAGCTCTTGGACATCTCTGGCAGTACCAACTACTTCAGCTGTTGAATAATGGGAGACAGACGCGTTGTCTTATGTAGAGGGGCGAAATCTATTTTAAGGGAAATGTGTTGAACATGTGTCTCAACCTCAACCATCAACTTTAACTTTAGTTTGTTCAGTCTTGGAACTAAAGAGACTACTAGAAGTCCTTGTGGCAAAAGTTGAACATTTTTTTAAGTTCTTGTCAAGGAGATTACAAGAAGATGTTAAAGAATATTTTGAAGACTTTATCATTTGAAGAGCTTTGTTGAATCATTTAACATAATTTTTATGTTCTTTCAATATTTATTTTAGTTTGTATTACGGTATGTAACCACTCATTTTCTCATGTTAGTTAATAACGAGAGAATCGTTATTATTTGTATTATGTAAAAATTTTAGTATAAAATTGGTTCCATATTCCTACGAAAAATGTCCATCTTTCCGCCCATCTTTCAACCATTATATATATATATATTATTTACAAATTAAAAAGACATAATATAGAATAACTATAAAACTAAAATAACGTTATTTTTAAAACCTAAAAATTCATTTATAAAAAAAATTGCATCATTGAGAAAAAAATCACAAAACATAAATTAAAATTCTAAATTCATAACATATAGTATTAATCAATTACATCAGACTCGTTGATGTAGAAGTCATGATGTAATGATACAAAGAAAATTAACACGGACTAGTTGCAACATCTTAAACATATCTCACATCAGTCATGCACCGGAGAGATTCTTGGTCCATAAAATATGTAATGCGTCTTAGATTATCAACTCGTTTTGGGCCTAGTTGGCAATGGAGCGTATGAAAACTCCATAGTTAAGAGTGCTTAGATGGGAGAAGTACCAAGATGGGTGACTTGCTAGGAAGTCTCCACCCGGGTAACCAATAACAAGTCTGTGAGCTCTTGGAGGAGTCATCCATCAGGGGAAAAGTGAACAATATTGGTGGTAAAAGGGGAAATGCTACAAATTATATCAGAGCCACTCCAAATGTTTCAGATGGTCGACAAAGCTCAACGAGAACGATAATCCCTAGATTCAAAATACAAAGAATATTATCATGGACTAATTGTAACACCATGAACAAATCCCACATCGTTTCGCTGATAGGAGAGATCTTTGGTTCATAAGGAATGTATTACCTCTTAAAGCAACAACACGTTTGGGCCTTAGTTGGCTATGGAGCATATGAAAACTCCAAAATTAAGAATTCTCAAGTTGGAGAAGTATTAAGATGGATGACCTCCTGGTAAGTCCAATGAAAACAAATCCATGAGTTCCTGTATGCGCCATATATCAAGGGAAAAACAGGACGGTATTGGTGATATGAGGAGTCATATGCTGTAGGTCTCCGAAATGCATCTCACAGCTTTTATCGAATCAATCCGTGCTAATAGTGAGCGGAAATCACAAATAACACTCGGATCTCGGATATGCCTTAGCAAAAATGAAAGAAGAAATGAGTAGAGAGAGAAAGTTTGCAAAACATATTTACTGAGGATGTGAATAGTTCTCCTTATATAGGGAGAACCATGCTCCTTAAGGTTTTCATAAATTATGTCTAACTGGGCTTTACAACATAGCATGGCCTCGACCAAGTAAAGAGTTAAAAACAAGCTATAAACATATTACACTAATGAGCTATCTAATACATAAGCCTATCATAGAAAATAGCAAAATGAGACCGAAAAGATGTTACACACGATGTTGAGCTGGAGCTGCAAATGTGGGACGATGTTTAAGAACTTCCCACACAACGATGTGAGTAAAACCGTTAATCATAATCTGGTTTAGGTACTATTGATGTGCCTCTAAAATTGCTTTTACTCTGGCGGCTCGGTACGTGCGGCTATGTATAATTAATTGAATTTTATAAAATTGACTTTCAAATATCAATAAATTTGATATTTGATACAGCCGGCTACAGCAAAATGTTATTCAAAAGCAACATGAATTGTTGACAAAAACTGATTTTTAGTTTGTTTGTTGTTGTAGTCCGACATATGTATCCAAACTATTGCCAAAGCGACCTCTGGTCCATGGAACCGGCCGTGCTCTCGGGGCCATTGCTTGTTTTGTAGGCGATCTGAAAAAAATAAGTAGATTTTGATATAGTGATTTGGATGATAGAATGAAATTTCATGTTAAAACGACTGAATAAAGGTTTAAGTGTATATGGTAAATTAACATATTAAAAGAATGACTATTCAACGACCATGTTAACGTTGAGGGCTCACGACTTTCAGAATCACGTTCTGTGAATACCGCTGCGGAACCGCCACGTTTTTATTGCATTTCGGTAGCCTAACGAACAAGAAAGCCAAAGATCAACTTCATCTTGTTCACTCTTTGCTTCTCCATAAACACATCAAGAAATAATTAAGTAAACATAATTTTGAATGGGTCAAGAAAAGATAAACAAAAAGGCACGCAACTATTTTCTTTCTCTTGAAAGGGGATATTATATATTTTTTCATCTCTCATTGTATCTAGCTACAGAGACTACTTATTGGACCAAATAAACAGTATTTTATTTCTTTATTTTTCAACAAAATTATTTTTCAACAAAATTTATGGAGATATTATTATATTGATAAATAAGTTTTATAGTCACATCTTACCTATTTTATTTATTATTTCTGATTGTAGCAAATAACTTTCTTTTATCATGTAAGTAGATTATCATGTAAGTAGATTGATACACGTATCTTGGGTACTTATATTTAAAGGGGATGTATAATTCAATAAATGATTTTGTTAAAAACTTTTCTTCTTTTTTATTCAACTTTAATCAATAATTGTAGGTTCTATTCACAGATCAAACAATCAACTTCTTGAATCAATCTCACTTAATAGTTAGCATAAATCACTAGTAAGCAACCGAGATTTCGGATCTTGTTCGAATTTGGTTATTTTCCAGAAATAGTAAGAATGAGAGAGTAGGAAGAGAGTTGGTGAGATGTTATGAATAATATTTTTCAAAAGGTTAATGGGTATGCTCTCCTATTTGTAGGAGAAGCATCCCCCTTTTTCTATTATATCCGGCCCAATAGGCTTAACATTACACGCCCTTAGGCCCAAACATACATAAAAGAAACCGACAAGCTAACTAAGTACATCGTGAATAGCTTAAGCAAATAAAAAAAATACTAAAATACTAAATGTGCAACTTCGTCTTTTGATATTAATAAATAAAAGAATTTTGCTTAATTAATGGTGTGTTATTATTTAGTTAAGTTAAATATAAATAATAGATGGTGAGCTTGGACAATAAAAGATGGAATAATGGGTGGTGATGGGCCTTAGGTCCATGGACTTTGGGGTATATAAGCACACCCTTAAACCTCCCTAAAACCCTAATTCCACCAACTTTGCCTCTCTTCACACTCATGATGGAGTTGAAATGAAAGTAATTAAATATGATATGATAAAGAATTGAAATATGAAGACGTGGCCGCAAGAAGGAAGGAAAACGAAGTTGAAATTAAAATTTTATAAAGAAAATGGTGTTTTGTTGAAGTAGCCACCGTAAGGTAGAGAACAAAGCCCGTAGGCTACGGCGGCCAGGCCGTAGATACGGCCGGGTCTTATGGGAAATCATTTTTTTCTTATTTTTCTTCCATATTTAAGCCCGATTAAACCCTAGGTCGAAGATCCTTCATACCTTAACATTTTTTGGCGATTTTGGGGCCATTCTCCACCATCCTAACACCTACCACTCACCAAAATCATCCATGTTCTCATCATCTCAACCAAGAATCAAGATTTCCAAAATTCTTATGCTAGGCTAAAGTTTCGGTGACCATCTCCGGGTGTAGGGTTGTGTTTGTGCTTAGACTTTTTGGTATTTTGAACCTTAATATTGGATTTTGATTTGGTTAATCACTCGGTTAATTAAATCTTTACACTTGTTTGTGTGCTTAAACAATTTTTTGTAATTAAATGCTTAAGATTGTATCAGTTAATTGGTTTGAGGTCATCAACATTGAGGGTTGAGTTATTGTCTTTATATTTAGTTGTGCCAATTGTTTGGATTAAGTTTTGGTAATCAACAGAGCCAAATATTTAGTCTTTTTTGCTTATTAATTCAAACAAACAGATTCCGAAATAGGTTTAATTACTTGTCCAACTTGCTTCACAACCTGAAACCTAGAGATTAGTTACTTCCTCATAATTGTTTACAAATCAAAGTAACATTGTTTTTGCTTAACAAGTCTTTCAAACCGCTTGACATCATGTGTCTACTTAGTTTAATATTTCATAAATTATGAATTTAATTAGCACTTTCCATTGATTCCCTCTGGATTCGACACCTTACTTGCTCTTGCTATTAAAGCTATTTTATAAATGTTTTTGATTGACCTTTCGACATCGATCAAAATGGCGCCGTTGCCGGGGGATCGACGCACAAAGTGCTAGTTTAGCTTAATTTTTAGTTTTGTTTTGATTATTTCTTCGTTGATTTTACGCGGGGTGTTAGTGTTTTTGTCTGTGCAGGTGATCTTACAGGTAAATGCAGACAAGATATTCCCGTGCGAAAGAGCCTCTACAGTTTGATCCAGAAATTGAGAAAACAACAAAGAAACCGAGCAGCTCAGAAACCCAAGTTAAACCGAAAACCAGAAGCCACAATACCAAAAACAAAAGACATGAGTACCCGTAAAAACCAAGACCCGAATGACTACCCACCAGGTAACCAAGATCAACCACAAAACTCATTCCTTAAAACAACCCACCACATAACTGAAACCAATATTCTAACCGTAACCGAATCTGAACCATGGAGGGGGTAACCGTAACCAGAGAAGACAACAAAACTTTGATAACAACTTGCCATCAGATCCGCTCCACTAAACCGTTAGAGACCAGCATAATTCAGAGAGGAAAAACACAAGGTTAACCAGGCTCATATACGGGTTGAAGACTGGAATATAGGGGATGGTGCCGGGTTCGTTTATGACGATGAGGAGGAGATTTTGGATGAATATGGGTCACTATTAGCAACAAAATATTCAGAATAACCATGAACCTCGACAACACCATACAGAAATCAGCAATAATGAGCCGCAGGTTCCCTTTTATGAGTTTGATGATGGAGTACCAAGAGCATATGTTCCATCACCAGTCAGGGGAGTTCAAAGTTACTTAATCCCACAAGTGGCCACGAACCCTTTGCCGATCATTATTCCAATTAGAAATAAAAGAACTTTTTCAGTGAGACAGAGCAGTTTAACCTGGTTACCCACGTTTCACTGGAAAGCTACTGAAGAACCATATCTGCACACGGGTTATTTTAATTAGATCTATGCACTTATCTCAAGTTAGGGTTTTACCGCGGATGAAGTGAAGATGGTTGTACTCTAGTTTAGTTTGAAGGATGCAACAAAACAATGGCTCATATCATTGCCGTCGGATAGTATTTACACATGGCAGATTTGGCGCAACAATTTTTGGATGAATATTATACACCACAGAGAACCACCGTGGCTCAAAACCCCATTTGTAATTTTCAGCAGCGTACGGGTGAAACCTTCTATGAGACCTTTTAGAGATTTAAACTATTGTTGAGGACTTGTCCACATCATGGAATATTTATATAGGAATTGATAAAGGCATTCCATGACAGCCTCTCTACTGATGATGTTTATGACCTTCAAGCCACTACTAATGTATCTTTTCTTGCAAATGATAAAAATGTGGATTGGGGGCATCTTGGAAGACATGCAACTAATTCGAAGAGACAAGCTCAGTCGAATAGAATGGTCAAAATAGCAGTAGTAAATGCGGTAGACAATCACAATTCAGATGACAATGGATAGGTTGGAAAAGAAGATGGACATGTTGTTGGATGAATTTGTGAAAGGAACAGGTAGATCGGGAAAAACATATCCAGTGTGTAAATGTGTGGTGAGTTAGGGCATGAAGTCGCAAGTTGTGGGGTAGCATAAGATGAGGAGAATTAGGAAGAAGAGATCAAATGTGTTAAGGGTGAAAGGAAGTACAATAACATGAATTCAAATACTTATCATCCGAGCCTAAAATATCATCCAAATTTCAACTATGGAAACCCGAACACTCAGCAGAACCCGAATTTCCAGGGTAGTTATTAGAAGACATGTTATCAGTCGAATCAGAAATAGTATGGGAACAGTTCAGGTAATGGTCAGAGCGAGTACAATCAAATAGATGCTGAGGGATATAATAAGGGGTACCAAAAGAGCTATCAGCTTGGTCAAGGTCAGGGAGCTGTTCAAGGTCAAATTTCAGCTCAAGATTCGGAAGTATTAATATTTTTAAACAATCATATGACACTGTTAAAAGACCTCAGTCGGAGAATGGAGTTTCAAAAGAAAGGGAATGCTGCAAGAGACAAACAGATGAGCCAAATTGCTGAAGAGTTGTCAGTTTTGAAGAAGGATCCTAAGAAGCTACCGGGTGATACTTTAAAGAACCCAAACCAACAAGGTAGCAGTTCATCAAACGGTAAAAGTGCACACGTTAGGGCTATCACCATTGAAGATGATGTGGTGGATGATATTGTTGAAGAATTTGAAGTGGGGCACCACTTATTCCCATCCAAATTGGTGAATTCAAGACCACTAGGGCACTTTTTGATTATGGTGCGAGTCTTAGTGTTTTACTAGGGAGCGTGTATGACAAATTTTATTCCGTGCCTTTACAAGAAGTTGACAAAACCTTGGTGCTAGCTGATTCTACCAGAAGACGGCCCCGAGGGAAGCTGGTTGGAGTTGCAGTAAAAGTTGGGGATTTTTATTATCCGGAAGATTTCTTGGTGCTAGATTATGCATCGGTTGTGAATGAAGAAGAACCCAGGTGATATTGGGGAGATCGTTGTTTGCTACTTCAAAAGCTCAGATTAATTTCCAAGACGGAATAATTTGCATGACCTTTAGTAATCGTAAGTTAATAATAAGTATATTTATAAGTTCTTATGATTATTCTTTTGAAAATAAATGTTCTAGGTCATGTGTTACTGACATGCTTCTTCCTCGTACGTGTGAGGATGACACCAAAAAGGAGAATAGTGTTTTTTTTACAGGTCTAAGAGTGAACGAGAGAAGGAAGAGCTAAATGCAAGATATGCAAAAAGTGGAGCAGCAGTAAGTACAACAAAAAATACTAAGACAATGATGGAAGTGGTGGTAAATGAGGAAAAGGATGGAACAAACAGGAAAAAACCACCAAGGAAAGCAAAGGTAAAGAAACCAATGGGTTCAAGAATGAACAAAGGAGGTTGGCATGTTTTGGGCCAAGTTGGGAAGCATTAGAGCTACCATTGTGTCGGAGAAGTAGAAGAATGAGGTGGAGGAAGGTATGCACTCCATTAGACCACCATAAAGGCCAAATCAGGTAATGGTCTGGCTGAAGACCTTAACAAAAGCTTAGCGTTGATTGGGAGGCAACCTGGGTTTCATTTTCAGTTTGTATTTTATTTTATTTTTATAACTTTTTTAATGATTATATTTCAAGCGTGCTATTGTAGCAAAATTCAAGTGTGTGGATGCCGCACGAGAAGATTGGAGTTTTGTAGAAGTTAGGTGAAAGAATCGTAATTTAATGAGGATCCCATCAAGCTACCCGGAGTATTCGCACTTATTTATTTTATTTATGTTTTTTTGCTACGATTGGTTCAGGTACGTGTATATTTTTGTTATATTTGAACTTTGTGGGTGTAGTTCACTATAAACCCTCACGAGACCTTACTCATACACCCGGGCTACCAGGGGGTTTAAAGGGCTTGTTGCATATGATAAATGCAATCATGATTCCTACGAAAGTGAGTTAGGTCTTTTAACATATTTACTCGTTTAACAAATTTAATTATGAAATTCATTTAACTCGGCTTGGTAAAATCAACAGTTTTGCAAGCATGAGTGCACACGAGTTACCTATATCAGGTGAATTCGTTTTCATAATTTTCTTTGTTTTACTAGTTTGTTTGTTAGAAATTTAATTGTATAAGGTGTTATGACCATCACATTAGTCCCGGTTTTAAAATTAATAATGTGTTAATTTTAACCCCGTCCTCAATATATTCTTTTAAAAGTTATATTTTTTAACATTGAGGACAATGTTAACCTCAAGTGTGGGAATGGGGGAAAATTAAATTTATTTTTGCCTTAAATTACCTTGATTGTGCGCAAAAGCCGGAATTGTAACTTGTTAATTGCTATTATTAATGCCAAGTACAGGTCTTTGGTCATGGTCAGTTTTTAAGCTTCTCGAAAATCTTCCTATCAAATGTTTTTCAAAAAAGGAAATTAAAATGGACCGTTTAAATGAGGATAACGAGTCATGAGGTCGGGTACACATGTTTCCTATCAACAACCTATTTCCTCCTGTGTGTGTGAGATTTGCTTTATATATAATACACGTATAATATATAGATATATGCACATGTCATATGAGTGTCATTAAAGAGTGAAACTAGTATGTGATATCTAGAACTTATTTGTCATATGCATGTCGAGATCTCAAGACCACTACATACATGGAAAAATAGGACTATAGAAACCCACATACAATAACCTTTATATGAAAAAAATAAAATAATACTCCCTACCCTACATTATCATCTAGGAGCCAAGTTTGTGCCTTTCCCCTTTCTTTTTTTAAACCCACATTATAATTTGTGTTTGCCTTGACCTTTTATTATTTTAACCATGTGGATGAAAACCGGTATGTTAGAGTTGTATATAAGTTGTTTGTTGAGTATAGTACACAATGTACGTATGTCTGGGTCCGTTGTCCGTATATATTGATGATAGTATGTGAAAAAAAAACATAGAGAAAGAAAAAAGTGAAAAATCAAAGAAAAACTCACAAAGAGTAAATGTTTGAGTCAGCATTTGTTGTAAATAAAAGTCAGTATATTTGTTTATTTGTTTAGTCATTTGAATAAATTAGGTTTCATCCACCATAAGTCACTAAATAATTCTTAATCCACACCCGAACCTAAGACACAACAAAACCTTAATCCTATTCTTTATTCAACTTGTGGGTAATGGGTGGAGATATGACTTGCTTGCAAGCTTATTACGTTGTGTTCATACTTGGTATAGAGGGCAGAGAGATACTAGCACACGTTTTGTTTGTCCAGATATTAAACCGAGAGGAGAGATGTTATATTATGAGGGGTGTGAACACGTGTGCCTTAATCGGAAACAAAGTACACTCATTTAGTTGGTTCCATAGTTTTAAAATGCATCACTAAATTATTTGATGGGTTATCAATCTTGACAGTGTCAGTTCTTGGGAACTGGTATGACCTTATACCTCACTAGTTTTAATGATGATAATTGATGAACCATCGATCAAAGTGTATATGTTTCATGATAGTTTGGTTGAGGGAAATCAAATGGTAAGTGTGGGGATGTGATGTAAGGATGCAACAACATGCTTTAAGTGTTTTATGTTATGTATTTTACTTGTTTATATACACAAGTACTTCGATTGGTTTTATGTTTACAAGTGATCGGAGCATAAAAAAGCTTAAATGAGAGAGTTTGGAGCATTCATGATGGAGTGAAAATGAAAGTGATGATATGAGAGAGTTTGGAGCATTCATTGAAATACGAAGACGTGGCCGCAAACGGGGAGGAAAACGGAGTTGAAATGAAGATTTTATGAAGAAAAATGGTGTTTTGGTGTTGTAGCCACCGTAAGGCGGAGAACAAAGCCCGTAGGCTACGGTGGCCAGGCCGTAGGCTACGGCCGATATCAAATTGTTTTTTCTTGTTTTTATTCCATATTTAAGCCCGATTAAACCCTTGGTCGAAGGTATGAACTTTGGGCGATTTTGGGGCCATTCTCCACTATCCTAACACCTACACTCACCACAATATCCATGTTCTCATAATCTCAACCAATAATCAAGATTTCCAAGATGCTTATGCTAGGCTAAAGCTTCGGTGACCATCTCCGGGTGTAGGGTTGTGTTTGTGCTTAGACTTTTTGGTATTTTAAACCTTAATATTGGATTTGGATTTGGTTAATCATTCGGTTAGTTGAATCTTTACATTTGTTTGTGTGCTTAAACAGTTTTTCGTAATTGAATGCTTAAGATTGTATCAGTTAATTGGTTTGAGGTCATCAACATTGAGGGTTGAGTTATTATCTTCATTGACCCATTTCTCATTAACCATAGAATTGATTTCATTCATCAATACCTAAAACTGACAATCAATTAGATTATTATTCAGTTGTGCCAATTGTTTGGATTAAGTTTTGGTAATCAGCGGAGCCAAATATTTAGTCTTTTTTGCTTATTAATTCAAACAAAGAGATTTCGAAATAGGTTTAATTACTTGTCCAACTTTCTTACAACCTAAAACCTTGAGATTGGTTATTTCCTCATAATTGTTTACAAATCAAATTGACATTGTTTTTGCTTAACAAATATTTCAAACCGTTTGATTGACCTTTCAACATCGATCAAAATTTTACCTCCGAAAAACAAATAACAACGGTTATAGCACCATAGACTCCTTCTTATGCTCACGATTTCTTTTAATTTTGGTATGGTTTTCAAAGTTCATACTTTTATAGATATGAGGTTCAGGGAAAAAATTGTTGTATAAGGGGGAAAAATACAATTTACATCAAGGCTATATTTTTCATTTTAATGCGTGAACATTCGCAAAGAATACAAAATATGAAATTCCCAAAACCCATGTTATGATTTTCAATAAATTTTACAGACACCTGCAGGTTGATGGGTGCTTGAACCATTAATTATCCTGAATAATTAAACTTATACCTTCACATGTATCCAGAAATTTACACAAAATTCAAATAGATATAAAATGACAAGACAGAAAGTCAACACTTACATATAGAGTTTGTTTTTGCGCGTTTGTTCATGTTTAGGGTTTTCCTTCCATGTGACTTGGATTAATAATGTGATTCATAAACATATGTTTCATATATGTGCCTCAAGTTTTTTTTTTTGGGGCATAAACTTTTTTATACATACACTTTTTTGATCTATAAAAGATCTTGAGCATCCGTGGAACCAAAGGGGATGTCCGTTGACACTCGGGCGCTAGGGCAGCGCGGGCATAGGGCAACGTGGCGACCGGCCGGGGCACTTAATTTTCGGGGCACAATTTATATATATATGAAAAATAAATATGTATATTTAATGTTTTACTCTAATTGTATAATAATTAGCTTAGGTTCTAGTCTCACTTTAGACATTTTTTATCTTATTTTTATATACAAAGTGTTTTACACAACATAAATCATAACCAAGTAAGCTCATTTAAAAATTTAATTATTTAATTTTTTAAATCAAACAAAAAAACAATTTAAATAAGGCTTTGTAGGTCCCTTGACCGGATCTAACAACACTATTACTAGTTAACTTGGATCAACCTTAACCTAGCTAGCGGAAATCACTAGTGAGGACCGAGATCTCGGATCTTGTTTGGTATATGTATTTGCCGAGAAGAGAGGGAGAGAAGAGAGAGTTTGAGAGTTACAAGATAAATTTTGACAAAAGGTTGTGTGTGTATGAGTTACACATACACTATTGTTTTATTATCATGGCCAATTGGGCTCAAATACAAATGGCCTTGGCCCAAACATACATATAAACACAAACCGACTAGCTAACATACATAAACATTCAAAGATAAAGAAATAGAAAAGACTAATCACAAAATGGGCCTAATAATACCCCTCTAGTCTTTAGTAGTTGTTTCGTTAGTGTCTACCGTCGGTCTCAGATTCGTAGTTAAAGATATCGTCATTGGCAGAAGAGGTTGATTCTCAACAACTAGACAGACGAACTTGTTGAATTTCCCGATGATGGAATCAGTGTTGTCACGACGGACATCTTCAACCGTACACAATGGTGACTTGAGAAGCTTCCACAAGTTAGCTTTGCCGAACCTAGCTAGTTCATGCTCATCAAAGAACCGAAGGTCATGTGTTCTTTCATAGTGAATGATGACCTCACCGTGCACGTTGTCGAACTCCCACGCGATGAAGTCATGGAGAAAGTCGTCGTCAAAGGGTATGCCATGAAATATAGGCTCTCCATGATCATCTGGCATCCTGAATCTCCGACCCTTTGAAGGCTTCTGGGTGTAGGAATTGATTTCCATTGACTTGAATGCTCTACCCGGATTTAGAGAAAAGTTTGGTTAGTCGATCATCCACTCATGACTTAAGAACCTCTTGAACCATCCTTCCAAAGTATGTTCATCTTCGCAACGCCCCATCGTCTTCCTGAAATAATTAATGTCAAGAACAGACAAGGTATGCATATCTTGGTGGGTCAGATATGTCAGGTCGCCATTTGCTCGTCTGACAGCCCAGCCTTTGCTGCCAATTTGCCACTTTGCGTAAAGGATCAGATCGGAGTCATGATACGGCTTCAATCTCCATCTCATGTTGGCCATCCTGCTCACACTATAGTACTTGATGCACTTTGTTGACTTTCTTTTGGCAGGCTTAGCAGTGGGAGCAGCAACCGGTTCTTCAACAACATTCTCTTCATTCTCCCTTACCGGAGTATCCGGGTTAGGAGAGTAGTTGATATTGTCATCACTATCAAATTTATTTTCTTCCTCGGCTTTCGGAACTGATGAGCTAGTACCAGCAACCAAAAAACGTTAAGTAAAGAGACAATTTAATCCTCGACCGCAATGTCAGTCTCACGAGTTTTCTCAGCCTTGTGTGGCGGATCATCATTACTCGCCTTATTCCCAGTGGCATCACAATCACCACTATCATCACCATTTCCACTATCACCACCAAGAGGTTAATCAAAATTGTCGTACTCGTGGTCATCTTCATCATCATTATGATATTCCTCCTCTTCCTCATTCTCATCATTGTCACCATCATCATTTTCATCATCAGACTCATCTTCGTCATCACCGTTTCCATCACCTCCACCACCACCTTGAGCTACTTGTTATGGAACAAATGGAATCAACACAATTGTCACAGAAGCACTAACTTGTGCACCTGTGGTAGGTACAACAAGTGGAGAACTTGTGGAACTGCCCTGTACAGTAGTGGCGGCAGTAGTAACCACAAGTTCAGTGCTCACAACGGTCTCAACAACAGAAGCAGGCTCATCGGCACTCGCTTTCACACCTGAACCTACTGCATGAGCAACTTTCGTAGCTTTACCAGTGCATAGTAAACCATATAAGTTTCCCTGAGCTCTGACCCTATCGGCATCGGCCACCAAATTTGAAAGAGCAGTTTGTCGGCTATTGCTCTGCTCTGTCCTTGGCTCTCTTACACAGAGAAAGCAACGGAAGGTCTCTATCAAGTGTGTCCTCAGGTTTTCCACATCCTCATTTGTCAACCGCGTCTCCTCCATGAGAGGTAGCGATTAACCAACGACTCATTCACGCAAACTTGAATGTCACGTTGTTCTTCCATCTCTCCTTCAAGCTTCTCCATCAAGTTACGCAGCTTCACACTCTCACACATCAATCTATCCACGTCCCTTGAAGAACTGCATCTACCCTCCAACATACTGACTCTTGAGCTAAGACGCTCAAAGTCTATCCAAACTCGATCAAGTGTGGAATCCAATCCCCCCCTATAAAGTTGTTAGCCAAGTTTGAGGCGGAGGGAACATCAGATTCTAAACCAGAGACTCAGTCTCATCATGAAGCTCAGCGTTCCGCAAGTAGTTTGAATCGTCAACACTTATTGATTGTCAATTCTTCTTTGCAGATTTTCAATCCATTCTCACTGACTCATGATCCGAGCTTGATCCAAGTCTCTCTACTCTTATAGAATGGCCACTCGATCAACCAGAGCGTTGAGTTATCATGTAACGTCTTGATTGATTGGTTGTTGATCTTTGATGAACTTGATTAACATGAGCTCATGCTTGGCATGGTTATCATTTGCCTTCTCTAGTTCCTTAATCCTATCAAGGAGAGGATCTCGGAACACTGGTTGCTTCTTTGAATTGCCACTTGAAATGGGAGTGGAAGCTCTGATCAGGCTCTTTTGGGTTGAGGGAGGTGTAGTTGATATGGTTGAGTGTGGTGTGGTTGGTATAGGCAGGGTTAAGGATAGGGTTGGGTAGGATGTTGTTAAGGCTAAAGGTAGGCTGGTAGGTTCAGTTCAGGTTTCTATGGTTGATGTGGTGGTTTGGAATTGTATGGAAGATGTGAATGTTGAGGTCGAAAATGATGTTCCTCTAATCTGTGAAGTGAATTAGTATGTTGGTGAGGTAACGAGTGTGGTGGTCCTAAGTGACACTAAGGTTTTGGATTTGATGGTTGAGGGAATATTTTCAAATATTGATGGTAAGGGTTAGTTTAGATGGGTTGGTGAGGTTTCTGGAGGTGTAATAGGTTCTTCCCTAAGTGATGGGGAGTTTTTGTCTTTGGCTTGGGTTTGGTTTTAAGGATAATCCTAGGTTTGGACTTTGATTGGGATTTGGGTGCTGATTTGAGCTTGGTTTTGATTGGGTTTTAGGTGAGGTTGAGGTTTGAGCCTTATTGAGTTTTATTTGTTTGGCTTGGAGGGATTCTAAGGTTTTGGCTAGGGTGGTGGATGATCCTATGTGTGGGTCAGTCATGGTGGTGGTTTGTGGTGTGGTGGTTTATGTGGCAGGTGATTCACTTATCATAGTTACAGTCGAAGGAAAATGTACCTTAATGGAAGGCACTTTAGAAAACGGAGACTTCTTGTAATCTTTTGTCTTCTCTGAGCGTTTCAACGGACGCTCCGACTCCTTTTCTTCTTCCTCAGCAGTAGCAAACTTTTTAGAGGATTCTCCATATTTCCTCTTGCTCTTGTCATGCTTGTGTTTTGACCGATGCTCCACCACAACATCAACTTCTGGTTTAGTCTCCTGTTCAGGTTCATCAATAGGATCATCAACAGGCTCATCTTGTTCTTCCTCGTCATCTCCACCTTCATCACGACCATCATTATCATCATGATCATCACCACTATCTATTTCTTCTTCATCCTCCGTCTCCTCACAATCAGTATTAGTCTAAGGGAACTGACCGAGCTTTACCCTAGGCTAAACACCCTTATACTTGTATGCACTCCTCCCAGTAGGCTCAAGAATAGCCTTCAAAGCAGACTGTGGAACCATCTTCACATGATACGACTCGAATGACTCGACAACGTTTCCTTCATCATCCACTTCGTCCATATACACAGGCTTGAGGGTGTTATGAAGCAGGTAATCCAAAATCAATTGGATACATCATGTGTTTGTTCTTAGAAAGCACATTCAGTTGCATGTACTTAAAGAACAACATTGAGTAGTTGTACTTCCTGTTGCATGTCAAACACAACATTACCCCAACCCAATCTACATTTAGCATGTCAAAGCCTCCCTTTTGAGATTACAAGCAGTTGGCAACAATGTGAAACAAAAGCTTCCAATAGACGGGAAGATGCCTCTTCTCACATGTACTCCACTTTACATCGTATCCAATTTCTTCAATATACCTAGCAATGTCTTCTTTAGAAAAAGTAGTGAATGGGTCAGCAACATTATCTTTAATCTCCAAAGCTTTACGAATTCAGCAGCATCCAACCCATCTATCTTTGAGGTAATCTCCAAACCATTCTTCACAATCTTGTCTTTGGTCCAAAATTGTTCGACTAATGAGCTATAAATATCCGGATTGGCAGTGATAGCATAAGACAGTGGACAATTCCTTAACCCCATGATCATTGATATAAAGACTTTGTATTCCCTCTTCTTCGGGATTTCCAAGGGAAAAGAACTGTGATGACCCTATGATACACAAAAGGAAAATTAGTGTTGATAATTGAGTATAAAGTTACAAATCATATACAAAGATAAAGAAAAAAAATAAAAATAAAACTTTACAAAACTTTTTGAACAAGTTTGGAGTTGAATCACAAAAAATGTCTAAGTGTTGAATATTCGAATCGAATGGGATTAAAATAAAAAAAAAAACTAAAAGTCTCAAACGATTGAATCGAATGAATATAAAGTATTGTTGCATAAGTAATCGAATCGAATCAGTTTGTTAATGAGGAAAATGAACCTTTAAAGAATTTAACAAGTATGAACTTTGAATCTGATCGAATCTAGTTATAAATTAATATAATCGAATGGGAATTTGATTAGGTTGATTTAGAAATTAGATTAGATTTGATTCAGTTTAAATCAGTTTATTTTTACAGGGGTTGAAAGATCTAATCGAATGCGAGTACTAATCTAATCGAATGGTCATTCAATTAGATTAGATATTCTATTTGATTTGATTATGACCCTTATTCGATTAGAATGTCTTTGTCAAATATAAAGTTTCCTGATTTTTAAATCGAATGGAGATTCGATCACTTATAACTCAACAGTTTTCTGAAATTTTAATGACCAATCAAATTGTCATACGATCACTTTGTCCTGGAAGTGTTATCAGACATTTCTTTCTAATCGAACATTCATTCAATCACTTGGTACTTGTTAACTTTTGTGTATGGTTATTGTCTAATCGAATAGGCATTCGATTTTCGATTAGATTAGATATTCTATTTGATTTGATTATGACCCTTATTAGATTAGAATGTCTTTGTCAAATATAAAGTTTCCTGATTTTTAAATTGAATGGAGATTCGATCACTTATAACTCAACAGTTTTCTGAAATTTTAATGACCAATCGAATAGTCATTCGATCACTTTGTCCTTGAAGTGTTATCAGACATTTCTTTCTAATCGAACATTCATTCGATCACTTGGTACTTGTTAACTTTTGTGCATGGTTATTGTCTAATCGAATAGGCATTCGAATACATGGTTTTTCTAATCGAAAGTTTCATTTGATTACTTGATCCTTGGATAAATTTCCAACTCATCCAACTTTCTAATCGAATAGATCATTCGATTAAATATTTCTTGTGTTCTAAATGAGTCTCAATTCGATTACACAATCCATAACATATATTCCCAACTCAAATTTTCAATCGAATATACATTCGTTGGATATACTTACGCCTATCGTTTTTCCAAATGAGTCTCGCGGATACATATAATTCAGAAGAATATGTGAGTGATTCATACACAGCATCTCTTTCCTTTATCAGGTGTTCTACCAATTGATATCTTTCCAAAAATAATTCAAAGTCAATTTCTTGATTTGTATCTTCAATTTTTGGAAACTTAGAAAGCTCCTCTGCCAAACCCTAATCAATGAACCTACAAAATTCTTCAAATTGTATCTGATTAAATCCAGGTATTGTGGACATTGAGTCTATCCCGGATTATTTTGAAATTGTCAGTTATTTATATTCATCCATATCGAATTCTAAAAAAAAAAATACCATTTTGGCTGGCTCATTATCCATCAAATATCAAATAAAATCCTATAGATCTAGCAATGATGGAATTTCGATTCTATGAATCTATTACATTTCCCTTGAACCAGTTTTCCATTCACAACTTTTAATCGAATCCCTTATTCGATTACACAATACAAACATTCAAGTCATCCATTCATCATCTCTTTAACACATTTATGGGTTCATGCCCACCAAGTAATAAGATATGGGCAATCGTAACCCATATTCAAACACCTTTATGGGTTTATTAACCCTAAAAACAGTCCGATAAACTTAAAAATTCAAAACCTATACAAATCATGATAAAAACTAAATTAAATCAGAACGAAGGGTCCTAAAGAAATCGCACACAAGATTAAATCAACAAACTTGACAAAGAACATCATATAGACACCTAATCGGGTATGAACAGTTATGTCAGGAACTGTTCTTGAGCCCAAAAACCAATGATATGAATCAAAATATATAAAAATTATACCACGGGAGGCAGATTCATGTTTGATGATGATTTAAATGTGATTAAGAGGGCAGATTTTGTGTTTGTAAGGATTTAGATTTGGGAAGATCTTTGAAAGCGGTAGGGGCGGTGGTTCTTTTAAGAGAAACAACTAAGAGAGAGAAAGAAGTGGATAAGGTTTGGGTGTTTATGAAATGAAAGAGATTTTGAGTTGACCTTTTATAGGGTCAACCTATCTCGCGATAGAGTCAACACATCTCAAGTTATAAACGATTTTACACCCTCAACCCCTGAACTCTGAAAATATTTACAAATTTAAACTCGCAAAATATCTACCCACCGAATCTAAACACTTTAAATATATACAAGATATATTTTTGTCGGGTCAACGCTTAACAAACATTGCAAAGAGGACCCTTTTGTAAGACATTAGCCCCTTTTAAAAGACACTTAAAACAAAAATTCAGAAATAAGTAAACCTACACAAAAATTAAAATAAAATGAAAGATAAAATAAAAGTAAAAGTAAAATAAAATTAAAAGTTAATACACACCAAAAATTCATTTAAAGATGTAAGCAAAACAAAAGTAAAAATAAAAATAAAATTCATAATAAATTGATTTTGAAGTAATGATGAAATTATTATTATATTAATTACATTAATTTTAAACCTAATTAATTTACATTAATTTATATAATATAAGAGATACATGCTTTTGGTGAGAAAGATCTTGACATGGAATTAAATTGTCTATTACGTCCTAGATCACACTTCTATTTGGATATTATTATGCCATGAACCCAAAGTCGATTGTAGATATAATTTGTCCACTTTAAACATAACAAGTATTTTGATGTCAAAATGATACGTTAAGGTATTAATTAGGCATTATACTTATGTGGTCCCCAGTTAATCCGACATGTTACAAACTCCATCATACCTCAGGCATAGTTTTTGTTTATCAGTATCACCCCGAATTGACTCCGACCCCCTAATGATTGATCAAAACATTTTTTGAGCTTATTTAAGTATTTTTGCAAACATTCTTTCAAACAATTCTTAAAGGCTGAACAATGGACTTACTAGCCCTACGGACTTACATGCCTTCATATAAAGTGTTTATGGCTTACTTTTTTACCCCACGTTAAGTGGTTCTAATATATCCCTTTTTGTTTGACAATTTATCAAAAATTTTTGTTGTTGATTTTAAATACTTTTTAATCATTTTGTAGTTTTTCTGCTTTAATAATTTTTGATTTTTCAATATTTGAATTTAAAACAAGAAATAATTTTTATTGTGACCAATCACTAAACTAAGGGGCTCGTGTATGGCTGACTAATAACACTTTTGCCTTCACCGATATAACTAATAAGAGTGTAACCACTATCATAGACTAATATTTAAGTTTATATCACTATGACACTTACTTATTTGCCAAGCCTATCTATACATTAAGTAATGATCTTGTTGGTTTTGATCTACTCCTTTCAAGTGCAAGGATCATTAAAGATAATTTCTTATCATTTTTCAAAGGTCGGATTAATTTCTCAACATTTTATAATTTTATAATATCCGACTCCCTCTAAGTAGGAGCTCCCTCTAAACGAGAGAATTCTTTTTTGAGACTTGTCCTGATTTTCTTAACGAAGTATACTTAAATAATAATATATAAAATATTTTTGGTAAGTCACGTGACTAATTTTTGTTTTGCTTAGATGAAATCTTTTTGGTGAGTTAAATTTAACTCATTTACTCCCTCTAAAATTGTGACATATTTAAAATATTTACAATTTTCTATACAAAAAGATAAATATAAACCTAAGGTAAAATAAAATAAAATTAAATTAAATTTAGGATTAAAATAAGGTGAAGTAAAATAAAATAAAATAATATGAAGAAAGAAAAAAAAATAAAATAGGACAAAATTAAGTAAAATAAAATAACATAAAATAAGAAGTAAAAGAATAAAAAATAAAATAAAATAATAAAATTAAAATAAAGTAAAATAAAGTTAAAATTAAAATAAATTAAAATAAAAATAAAATAAAGTAAAAAATAAAAATACTTAATTTTGAACAAACGAGATCATGTCCAATGACTCAACAAGATACAAAAATCAAGCACGACCAAAGGCTTTTGTAAACAGGTTTGCAAAGTTGTAATTAGTGTCGACCCTTTAAAATGTGACAAGTTTCCAGTCATAACAATCACAAATGAAATGCATTCGGATGTCAATGTGTTTTTTTCTTTAAGTGTTGGACCGGGTTTTTGGCAATACAAACTGCTGCCTCATTATCACACTTAATTGGGGTGTTAAAGAAATTCAAACCGTAATCCAGCAGCTGATGATGGATCCATATCGCTTGAGAACAGCAAGCGGAGGCTGCAATGTATTCTGCTTCAGCAGTGGAGGTGGATACTGTGACTTGTTTCTTGCATTTCCGGGAGATCAACCTATCACCTAGGAACTGACATCCACCCGATGTTGAATTTCGATCAAGATTACATCCCCATAATCGCTATTGGTATAAGCATGTAGTACCATAAGGGAGTCATTGGGATACCAAAGACCTAAGCAAGGTTTTCCCTTAAGTTACCGAAAGATGCGCTTTACAGCCTTTAAGTGGGAATCTTTCAGAGTAAATATCTAACACACTGACAGACAGGGAACATGATGTCCGGCGTGCTGGCAGTGAGATACATTAGGGAGCCGATCATGGATTTATAGAGATGTTGATCAACTGGAGTTGATCTAGAGCAAGCACGGGTCTGGTAGCAATCGGAGTGAGAAAACAAGAAGAGTCCATAAATCCAAATTTCTGGACGATGTCTCGAACATATTTTTCTTGATGAATTAAAATTCCGTCCTCCTTTTGTTTAACTTGAAGACCAAAAAGAAAGTCATCTCTCCTAACGAGCTCATCTCAACCGGCTTTGCATGATCTCTGCAAACTCTCTATAAAGTTTATCGTATGTAGATCCAAAGATAATATCATCAACATACACTTGGACAAAGATCTGATCACCATTCACCTTCTTGATAAAGAGCGTTTGATTGATAACTCCTCTTCTATAGCCATTCTTTAACAAATGTTCAGCTAAGGTAGCATACCTAGCACGGGGTGCCTAGTGAAGGTCATAAAGAGCTTTATCAAGATGGTAAACGTAGGTTGGTCGATCAGGATCCTCAAAACCTGGTGGTTGCTTCACATAGTTTTCTTCCTTCATCTTTCCATACAAGAAAGCGGTCTTCACATCCATTTGATACACTTTGAAATTCATATACGAGGCATAGGCCAAAAAGAGACGGATTGCCTTGAGCCTAGCCACTGGTGCATAAGTTTCATCATAATCAAAACCTTCACGTTGAGAGAAAAATTTCACAACCAATCTTGCTTTGTTTATTATTATTACCCCCTTATCATTTTTCTTGTTCCTGAAAACCCATCTTGTCCCAATTGGTCTCTTGTTCACTGGCATCTTGACCAGCCTCCAAACATGAAGCTTCTTGAACTGGAACAGCTCATCTTGCATAGCTTCTACCCATGAATTTTCCTTCAGGGCCACTCTATAGTCCTTTGGTTCTACCTGTGAAATAAGAATGCAAAAAGACATCTGTTAATGGTACCAGATTTGCTCCTTGTTTGGATGCCAGCAGATGGAGAACCAATGATATTCTCTATGAGATGATTTCTATGGATGGGTAACTAAGGATGTCATCAACAATGGTGACAGTCTCTGCCTGATGATTGACAGTCAGATTCTCAATGGGATGAAAAATGCGAGGAGCATTCTCAAGAACATCAGTGATTGATTGAATAGAGTCAGGTTAATCAACTCTATTCGCTTGGGCAATTTGTTCTTCCTAGAGATGTTCACCATAATGAACAGAAATCGCATCAATGGGAGTTGATGCAGTATTGCCAGATTCACCAACGACATGATCTTCAGTGGCAGGAGCAGATTGAACAGTTTCTTCTTGAGAGGGAGGTGTGGCGACAAATTCTACCATGCTTGGAGCTGCTTGAAAGTCTGCCATGGGTTTAGTCTGGTGTTATTCCACATTGTCAGCAGACTGAAAAGAGTCATATGAATCGGTGTTAGATACATCTTCAACTTCAACCATTTCAGTTGAATCAGCAGTTTGAGGAGCAGTATTGTCAACAACTTGATTATTTTCTGGCAAGGGATCAGCTGGTGGTGCAACTGGTGGTACTATTCTGCTTGAAGGCTCAGCAGGTAGACTCACTTCAGACAAACTATTGATAAAGGATTGCATCAATAGAGGCTCGGGTAAAGAATATGGGACTTGAGAGTTTGCATGTGGTGGAGTGTACATGTCACGAAACTGTTTGAACAAGTAGTCATAATCAAACAACCAATCTAGTCTCGTGCGTGTATCAGTAACATTAAGCTCTTGCCAGTTAATACTAAACGATTCCCTTATCAGCCTAGTCTTCTTATCATAGACACGGTAAGCGGTTTTGTTAGCAGCATAACCAACAAAGTAACACTCGTCTTCCTTTTCAGCAAATTTTGCATCAGGATTAGCACAAGTATGAAGCAGGGTGCAGGGACATCCAAATGTCTTAAAGTAGTTGACTTGTGGCTTTGTCTTGTAGTAGACCTCATATGGAGTCTTCTTCAAGCGCTTATCGATGATCACACGGTTTTGAATGAAACATGCAGCATTAATTGCTTCACCCCTGAAAAACAGAGGAAGTTTGGAGTTTGATAGCATCGTTCTAGCAGCTTCAATCAATGTTCTGTTTTGACGTTCAGCTACACCATTTTGTTGTGGAGTATAAGGTGCACCAAAGTCTCATTCTATTCCATTTGAAGCAATCATTCACAGTTGCAGAACTCGGTTCCGTTATCGCTTCTTATACATTTCACCTTCGTGCCTGTCTGCCTCTCCACTAATGTAATGAACTTGATCGGAAATTGAGCGGTTTCATTCTTGTGACCTAAAAGGAATGTCCAACTGAAATAAGAAAAGTCATCAGTAATCACAAGACAATGGGCTTTTCAGCCGATTGCCAATGGATGGATAGGACCAAACAAATCCATATGTAACAGCTAAAGAATGGAGTCTATGGAGTTAATCATCTTGGGCCTGTGAGGGAGCTTATGTTTCTTGCATTTAGAACATGAAATACATTTTTCAATGCAGGAGAATGATTTAACAGGCAATCCCAACACATGCTCACCTTTGACCAATTTGTTTAAGTTTTTGAAATTTACATGGCCAAGACATTTATGCCATAGAGATGATTCGATCTCTGAGGCCTTAGATATTAAACATGAAGCGGTCCTACGTGAGTAAGAGCTATTCATATCCAATATATAATCATCATTATGCCTTGGAGTATGCATCAATATCCATTATTTTGGGACTTTGAAACTTGGTTTTAGAATCAAGCATTCATTCTCAGTAAATAGTGTGGAGTACTGTCGATCACAGATTTGTGAGACACTTAGCAGGTTGTCGTTTAGTTGCTCCACCAAATTGACGTAATCAAAACGTCAAGATCTCATATGACACTCTTCCACGTTTTGTGATATTACCTCCCACGTCTCCAGCGAAAGAAACGTGTCCACCATTAAATGGTTTAATGTCGAACAGTAAGGACTCGTCTCCCGTCATGTGTTGGGTACAACCACTGTTTATGTACCAAATACTGTTGACAGACCTTCTTGACTAAGCCTACACACATTAACAATTAAATAGACATGGGTTCCCGAGACTTAGTTATCTCAGGAAGGTTTAGCACACAGTTACCATCTATAATTTTTGTGTCATCAATTATGAAGTTTTGAGACATGTCGGAATCAGAAGAATAGTCCTTAGGAATCCATGCACGTGCAGGTTTCATGGTTTTGGAAGATTTTCTTGACTGTCTTCTGCTTGGTTTTAAAACAAAATCCTCAGATTTTTCAATCATTGGATTCCTTTTGTCGTTTCTTTTTGGTGAATTCCTTTACTTTTCAGTCTTGGAATTCCTTTTTGCTCTCTCCCTTTTGGTTTTCCAGAAAGGAGTTTACTGTTTTTTCTTATTTCTGGATCTCACATCCATTTCACTGACAGAACTGTCAGATCGATCATTTCTTGTCTTGAGCTTGGTGTAGCTCTGGAACGGAATTGATTATCTGACTGTTCATTTCACGTTGCTTTCTATTCCAGTTCTTGCAATGTCTTGCAAGGTGAGATGGGTTACCACACACATAACAAAGTCTTTTCATGTTATCCCTTAGAACTCATTAGAATTGTGATACATTGGTTGTGGTGAATATGGTGATGCTTCGAAAGGAACAAACGAATTATCTGACTTACAACCCTGATCCTCAAAAACATTTGAGTAGAATGAATTGATATAATCTGGTTGATGACTCCCATAGTACCTGTTATCAAATTGATTGTATAGTTGAGGATGATAAAGTTGACTTGATGTATTTGGTGGTATATATGGTGGTATATATTTACTTTATGTATTTGGTTTTTCGCTTTTAACACAATTTTCTTTAACTTTGTCTCCCTATACTTTATAGTTTCTTGATGAAAAACTAGGTTTGTTAGTCTCAACAGACACATTTTCTTGCATATTTCTATTATGAACAATCTCATCAAGAAAACTTTCACAATCAATATCACAAGTGGAAATATCATTTTCATTCACATTATCAAACAAGATACATGATTGTTCAAAACATTTTTCAAAATATTACTATTACAGACCGGGTTATCAATTGATGATTTTAGATTCACACATGAATCAAAGAGTGAATTTAAAATCCCTTTGTCTCCAAAACCCTTGTTCGTTTCCACACAATCATTTTCTTCTACACGACATGCTAAAGAAGATGAACTACCATCATTTTCTTCTACACGACCTACGGAAAAATTGGATCAACAGTCTTTGGAACAACAAGAACAAATGTCTTTGGTTTTGGCACGTGACCAATACCAAAGAACATTTCATCCTCAGGCAGGGTGTTGAAGCTAAAGTGAGGCAGACTGGTATAGTTATCATTACATGGAGGTGGAACAACAGTATGATCATAACCTACTCCGGTCTTTAATTTCACCCCAATCTATGCCCCAATTATTCAATTAAGCTTATCAAAAGCTAACTCTAATTTCTCAACGGCTATTTTCCTTTGGGCTAAATCTAGCTCTAATTTGTCAATTTTAGCATTTAATTCCATAACATGTCTTTCATGGTGTTCAGCTAGTTTTTCAGCTTGCAAAAGTTTTTCATTAAGTTTAGCCATATAATTATTATGAGTATTAATCCTAGTGGCATAAACCTTTTCAACTTTTCTTAGATCATCGTTCTGGCATCTAAGGCTAAGATTTTCATCAATAATGGCAGCATTATGAGTTACTTTATCAATACAAGCTTGTGAGAAAAGTTTGTGTACCTCAGGAATGACAGAGGTAGGTGCAGATGTTTCAGTAGTAGGGCTTGATGAGGTGCTTGCTTGATAAGTGAAGTCCATTCCAGCAAAGGTCAGAGGATTCTTCAGCTCTTCAAATTAGTCATCCTCCCAATCCGGTTGAGTTGATTCAGCAGTTCTTGTAATCATGGTCCTTCAGATCGACTCGAAGTTTCCCTTGGATGAGCTTCCTTGACCGATTCTTGGGATTCTTGGCTTCGGGGAGTAACTTGGAACGGGCCTCTTGTCATGTCTTCTAACACCCTCATTGTCAAACATCTTAGTGATCTTGATGGCACATCGGTGGATTGGTGCATTCTCTTGCGAAGTGACCAGTTTCATTGCAATTGTAGCAACACAGCTTGTCTTTCTCAAACCTAATATTCTTCCCATCAGAATCTTTGAAATTGTTCTTTCCATACTTCTTCTTGAAATTTGAATCTCTGTGAACAGCCATGGCCATCTGGTACTTGATGTCCATTTTCTTGAGATCCTTCTTGTTGATCTCGGGAAGATCTCCTTGCTTAAAATAAGGAGGAAGTAGCTTTACTTGCAACAACTCCTCATGGATTTCCATAAACGCATTAAACAGTGCCACGTTGGAGTCATTGGCGAAAATGGTTTGAGGGGCCGAGTGAGCTTGATTGCTTCTTATTGTCTTGATCCCATGAGCCTTTAAGGCTTGTGCAACGGCTTTGTCAACTGCATCTTGAAAGGAACTTGAGCTTAATGGTGCTTGAGGTGCGGAAGTAGTCTTGAGAGCAGAGTTAGCAGTGTGAACAACGGGGTGTCCAAGACTTAGAAATGTTGTGCTTACACCTGATCCAATAGCTATTCTTGCTTGAGTGAGAGAACTAATATGATTACCCATCCTTAATATGTCATCCATTTCAAATGACTTGATAACGGAAGTCAAGTCAGCAAGAGTGGTAATTTGCAGATTTGTGGTTCTCTTGATTATGATCACACTACTATCCAGGCATAAGAAAAGGAGTTAAGCAACTTGTCATAGATTTTGACTTGATTATAATTAATTCCAACACTTTTGATTTTGGTAATCAACGTTTCAAATCTATGAATGAGGTTGGCAACCGATTCCCTTTGAACATGTTGAATTCTCTCTTTAGCATTCCCTTTGTTGTTCTGCATCTCAGTATTTCCTTCAAACTTGCAAATCAAGGCATCCCATAGACTCTTGGCAGTATTATAATCTCTATGAATTTGAGCAAATTCACGTGAGAGGCAAACACTAAGAACCCCAAAGGCCTTTTTATCTTCACTAAGATATATCTTATCTTCATAAGAAGTCACATGCATGTCACTATTGAATATGTCGAATCTTGTTCCACTTACATTGAATGCTTCATCTATGAAGAGGATCCAAGGATCCTTGGTTTCTTCTAGTTGCTGGACCTCTAGATCAGCTTCCTTTTGCATGTCACTATTGAAATCAGCCACAAAGTCTGCAAGTGTTTGTGACTTAATGGATGTTATAGGCTCATATTGAATATCATATGCACTCAACTTCACAGCCACTTGGCCATCCTTCCTGACTACTGTGGCTTTATAAGAACATTCTTAACAGGATAGTTAGTCTTAAAAATAATAGTATGTGTTTCAAAATAGTGTCTCAACTTGGTTGAGGCCATCATCAAAGCAAGAATTAATTTTTCAAGGTGAGAATACCTGACATATACGTCTAAGAGGCTTTTACTTACATAATATACCGGATTCTGTTGACCTTCATGATCCTTGGCCAGACAACACTGACTGCATTACCTGAAACAGATAAGTATAGGGACAATGGCTCACCATCTATTGGCTTCATCAAGGCAAACGCTGAGGATAGATAATCCTTAAGAGCCTTCAGTGCATCCTCATGCCTTTGAGTCCATTCAAACTTTTTATTCTACCTCAAGATATCATAGAAGTCTTTGCACATCTTAGAGGATCTGGAAATGAAGCTGTTGAGGGCAGCTATCCTTCCCGTCAGTCTTTGGACATCTTTAGCATTCACAGGAAACTTTAAATTGATGATGGCTTCAATCTGTTCTGGGCTTGCTTCTCTTCCCCTCTTGGTCACCATATATCCTAGTAACTTCCCAGCCTTGACACCAAAATGGCACTTTGACGGTTCAGCTTCATATTATACTGATCCAGGATGTTGAATTCTTCCTTAATATCTTTGAGATGATCCTTGGCTTTCTTTGACTTTACTACCATGTCATCTATGTAGACTTCCATGGTCTTTCCTAGCTGATCCTTGAACATCATGTTGTATAGTCTTTGGTATGTTTCCCCTTCATTTCTTAGTCCAAATGGCATAGAAATATAACAATATATGCTAGTAGGAGTCATGAATGCTTTATCCTCTTGATCAGATGGTTCCATATGAATTTGTTGAAATCCAGAGGCAGCATCCATAAAAGTGAGCAATTCATGTCCTGTCGTGGCATCCACCAAAGACTCAATGTATGGTAAGGGAAAAGGATCCTTAGGACATGTTTGTTTAAATTAGTGAAATCGACACATACTCTCCACTTTCCATTTTTCTTAGAAACCACCACTACATTGGCTAACCATCGTTGATACTTTAGCAATCGTATCATACCTGCTTTGAGAAGTTTTTCAACTGTTCCTGGATAATGATACTTCTTTCAGGTGCAAATTTCTTCTGTTTCTTGTTGATAGGCCTGATAGATGTATCTATCCCTAATTTATATGTAATAATATCTTTAAATATATCTGTCATATCAGAGTGTTTGAAGGCAAAGGTGGACTTCCTTTGTTTGAGGAAGGATACCAAATTCTCTTCAATGTTGATGAGAATATTGGATCCTATATATACCTTTACAGCTGGATCCTCGGGGTCCAAGGTACTTATTTAAAATATTTTTCTTGAGCCTCTAGCACCTCTCTTCAATTGTGCATTGATTGCTATGCGAAGGTTTGCTTCGTAGCAGGCTTCATAGAGGAAGTATAGTAGTTCCTTGCCTCCGCTTGGTCATTGTCTATTTTCACTACTCCCCATGAGGTTAGAAGTTTGATACATTGATGATAGGTGGAAGCTACTGCTTTCATCTCATGTATCCAGGGCCTGCCAAGAATCACATTGCTACATGACAAGTTATCTATAACATAAATTTTTTGGAAAGAATTTACTCCCTCATTATAAATAGGTAGTTTGATGTCCCCAATGTTTTTTGGGTTTCTTCGCTAAAACCAACAAAGACAGATGATCTTGGTGTGATTTCTGATTCAAGGATGCTCATTTTCTTGAGTACATCGTCCTGAGTTATGTTCATTAAACTCTCGCCGTCAACGAGGATCCTGCGAACATAGTGATTAGAGATAAATAAAGTAATGATCAAACCGTCAAGATGAGGATCCTGAAGGTGCATGTGATCCTCTTCACCATTTGATCGGTCAACATTATGTTCGGATGGGTCATTCACCATTCTCCAACTTGGTTTCCTTGGCATGCCGCTTCGCTAAGGAGAATGAGGTTCCACAAATGTCTGAACCCCGAAGATAAAATTAATGATCTGTGCGTCAGGTGGTGGTGGAATTGCTTTCTATGGAATCTCTTCAGGACCCTGGATCCTTGATTTCTTTCTTCTTATCGGCAGCTCCTTGAAGTGACCCTTGCTCAGAAGATATCCAATTTCTCTTCTCAGACCGATACAATCATTTGTCATGTATCGAAGTCTTCATTGAATGCACTCCATTTGGACTTATACTTGAAGGATGTTGATTTCTCATTTTTTCGAGGCCATCTTGCTTTTTCTCCAAGATCCCTCAAAGCACATATTAAGCCATGAGTATCAACAAAGAAGCAATATTAGGAAATTCTTGGATAATCCTCCTCCTCATCATCGTCTTCTTCGACCGCACGGACAGTTTGATTGTTGAACTTTGAATACGACTTGGGATTGTTGTTCATGTATGAGGATCCTTGTTTCTTGTCAGGTGACTCCTGGTTTATTTTGTTAGAGTTCCCAACCATTCCTTCCTGGATCCTTTTATCATCCTCTAGCCTTTTATACCTGAGCTCCCTGTTCCTGACTTCATCTAATGTCCTGCATGGGGTTATAACATGATCATCATAAAATGGAGAGCCCTTTTGTACCCCATCTTGAATGCCTCAACAACCGTAGCCATGTCAATATTTGGGATTTGTAGGGCCTCCCTTCCAAACTTGGTGACAAAATCCCTTAAGGATTCATCAATAGATTGGATAAAGTGATATAAATCACTAGCTAATTTCTCAAATTTTCTACTACAAGAAAATTGGCAATTGAATAAATTAACTAAGTGTGAAAAAGATGTAACAGAGTAGGGAGGAAGACTTAGTAGCCATTTGAGAGTGGGTCCAGTTAACGTGGACCCAAAACCTTTGCATAGGCAGGCTTCTTTAAGCCTTTCTAGAATGGGGTTGATTTCCATTCTCTCTATACTGAGGCACATGCTCCTCTAGATCGGTTGAGCCATCTTAAAACTTCATGTTGGGTGTTTGGAAGCGTTTCAGGATTTTAGCATCACATATTGGTGGAGCAAACTATGACAGCTTTTGGCTTCCTTCTGGAATTTTAGGATCCTTGGGTTTACTGACCTATGGATCCTTTTTGGAGGATGGTTGATCCGTGTTGGAATATGGCTGATCCGTGTTGGAAGATCAGGGATCCTCGATCTTCCAACACGGATCACCCATCCTCCAACCGGCTTTGGAATACATTTATTTCTTGCAAGTATGGCTTGCTTTGGTTTTGGTGCATTTCATGTAACAGGCTTGTATGGTCCTGGCATATGGGTGTCCGATCCTTATGGGCTAACAGAAAAAGTACAATCTGTAAATCCATTGTGGGGTGTGGAGGGTTTTAATCCTTTTGTTCCGGGAGGAATAGCTTCTTATCATATTGCGGCAGGGACTTTAGGCATATTAGCAGGTTTATTCCATCTTAGCGTCCGCCCGCCCAACCTCTTTATAAAGGATTGCGTACGAGCAATATTGAAACTGTCCTTTCCAGTAGTATCGCTGATGTCTTTTTTGCAGCTTTTGTTGTTACCGGAACTATGTGGTATGGTTCAGCGACTACTCCCATTGATATATTTGGGCCTACTCATTATCAATGGGAAAAGGGATACTTCCAACAAGAAATATATAGAAGAGTCGGTGCTGGATTAGCCGAAACTCAAAGTTTATCAGAAGCTTGGGCTAAAATTCCTGAAAAATTAGCCTTTTATGATTACATCAGAAATAATCCGGCAAACTTGGGATTATTAAGGGTGGGTTAAATGGATAATTATGGATCCATCAGCTATGATAGTAGTGTAAGCACTCCATTTGGACTTATACTTGAAAGATGTTGATTTCTCATTTTTCCGAGGCCATCTTGCTGTTTCTCCAAGATCCCTCAAAGCACATATTAAGCCATGAGTATCAACACGGAAGCAATATTCGGGAATCCTTGGATAATCCTCATCATCATCATCATCGTCTTCTTCGACCGCACGGACATTTTGATTGTTGAACATTGAATACGGCTTGGGATTGTTGTTCATGTATGAGGATCCTTGTTTCTTGCCAGGTCCTGCTTTGTTTTGTTGGAGTTCCCAACCATTCCTGGATCATTTTATCATCCTCCAGTCTAATGAACCTGAGCTCCCTATTCCTGACTTCATCTAATGTCCTGCATGGGGTCATAACATGATCATCATAAAATGGAGAGCCCTTTTGTACCCCATCTTGAATGTCCCAACAGCCATAGCCATGTCAAGATTTGGGATTTCTATGGCCTCCCTTCCAAACTTGGTGACAAAATCCCTTAAGGATTCATCACGAGGTTGGATAACGCGATATAAATCACTAGTTAATTTCTCAGATTTTCTACTACAAGAAAATTGGCTATTGAATAAATTAACTAAGTGTGAAAAAGATGTAACAGAGTAGGGAGGAAGACTTAGCAGCCATTTGAGAGCGGATCCAATTAACGTGGATCCAAAACCTTTGCATAGGCAGGCTTCTTTAAGCCTTTCCAGAATGGGTTGATTTCCATTCTCTCCCTGTACAGAGGCACATGCTCCTATGGATCAGTTCAGCCATCGTAAAACTTCATGTTGGGTGTTTTGAAGCGTTTCGGGATTTCATCATCACATATTAGTGGAGCAAATCTCGACAGCTTATGGCTTCCTTCTGGAATTTCAGGAATCAGTCGAACCACTCCTGGAACACTGGATATCATGTCCTTCAGTTTGTGTAGTTCTTTGGCCATGGCTAGATTGATATCTGTATCCTGTGTAGAACCAAGGTTAGTGTCTAAAGATATATCATTATAAAGGTTACCTCTTTGTTGATTAAATGTTGCCATCCAAGAAGAGAATCCAGGATAAGAAGCATCAGCTATGATAGTTGGTCGACCAGAGGCAATGGTCTGCATAGGGATGAAGTCTCCCTCATGAACTTCTGATGACCTTTGATGTTGAAGTCCCGAAGATCCTTGATTCTGTATGAAGGACCCTTAAGGTTGAAAGTTGAAGGATCCTTGATGATACAATCCAGAGGATCCTGGCCGAAGGACAGACAATCCTTGCTGAAGGAACGAGGATCCTTGAGTTTGCTGATTCATGGATCATGGTTGGAGGATGGGTGATCCTTGCTGAAGGAACGAGGATCGTTGAGTTTTCTGACCCATGGATCTTGGTTAAAGGATGGATGATACATGTTGGAAGATCGAGGAACCTTGAGTATGCTGACCCATTGATCATGGTTGAAGGATCGAGGATCCTTGAGCATGTTGAGCCACGAATCCTGGAGTAGTGAAATCCAGCATCCTAGGCATCAAAGGAGTCTGATCTTCCACTGGCCTCTTTGTCTTCTTGAGATCCTCTATCTCGCGTAGGATCTTCTGGTTGGTTCTATTCTGCTGCTCTAGGTACGTCTTAACCCGTGAAAACATAGCAGAAACATCATTGTTAGAAGTTACCGCATGTGAAAATCGTCAATTTCAGGTTAACTCCGTTAACTCAACTCCGTCAATTCAAACTTAAGATCACTGAATCTATAACGCACACTTCATTACATTTAAACTAGGGTTTAAATGACGCTTAACACTTACTACATGTGTAGTCTTTCGGGAGTTGCACCGAGACGCAAACGAGTTGACGCAAACGATTGATGAATAAACGAAAAACGTCAAAACAGTAATTATGTGATAATTATGTGTTAGACTTATGTGTTATGTGATAACATGGTTATAAACGTTAACTCAAGATGTAAACAAGTTAGTTAAGCTAGGAAAAATAATACTTAGAAGTGGAGGGGCTAAAGTGTAACATAGTATTCTATAAATACTATGTTATAATAAACCCTAACTCTTATTTTTCTTTCTTCAATAATCCCGATCGGAACCCCCTTGGTCTCTCCTTGGCTGCCATCACATTCACACACACATACAACCATCAAATCAAGCCCTTGATTGAAGAATTAGGTGCTAGGAAGGTATAATTGATTATCCTATACATCCTTATTACTTGATTTTGATGTTTGTTGGGGTAACTACAAACCCTAGCTGCCGTTTTCATGTGTGCATGTAACCAATATGATTGTTGTTGATTGGGTAATGATTTGATAACTAGATTGAATATTGTTACACGTTAATTTTTTGTCTTTGATTTGAGTTCAAACAAAAACCCTAATCATGTATGTAATGTGTAATTGATGTGCATGGATGGTGTTTATGGAGTCTAGAGTGTTATATGAATGCATGATAGTTCATAGATTGTTAATATGTTGAGTTTGGATGCAAACAGTTACTGGACAGAATGTGTATTTGATGTTTAAGTGACTGTAACGAAGTGTAAATGTGAAAATTGGTTGAGGTTATTGGTACTACGGTAAACTAGGTTGAGTCTAGTTTCTATAGAGTATAAATTTGTAATTTTTGGACAAGTAAAGGTTAACTTTTATGATTTTACAAAAACGTTGTGCAAAGCTGAGCTGTTAGACCTGCTGTTAGGTTGTTTTGTAAATGTTATATCTCATGAACTACGAGACCAATTGGGTTGGTTCCACTTCTGTAAGTTGACTCATTGAGTTAGGAACCTAACCCAAGTGGTCTTGTATTTATTGGATTTTTCGTTTAACGGGAATTGCAAATAACATTCTATTACGCATGAATTTGACTGTTGTGAGTTTGCTGTAATGATTTGATGATTGTGAGAAAACTATGTGGAATAAAAATATAAAAAAATATGTTATGGAAACCTAAGACATATATGCTTCTGTGATGATTTTTGGTAAATTAATTGAGATGCTATGATCAGTGGAATAGTACAATCTTTCAAGTAGAATTTCTGTCTCGATGAAACTAGCTGCTGAGTTGTGTGATAATGCATGAAACATGATACTTGCTATATAATTGTTATGTTTTGACCAAATTACCCTTGCGGGGAATAATTGCTAATTGATTGTCATAATTTAACCAAATTGCCCTTGCGGGGAATAATTGCTAATTATTGTCATAATTTGACCAAATTGCCCTTATGGGGAATAATGGCTAGTGATGTACTTTATGAATACATGACACGTATATGATTGCTTACACATTTAATATATCACAAATACACTTGTTAAAGTCACACACGATTCACAAACGAAACACGAACATGTTATGTGCATAGGTATTATGTGCCGGGTCTAGAGACTCAATAATATTCCGACACTTAGAAAAATCTCTTTTTGTTTTAGAACGCTAGAGAGAGTTTTTCTGTGACGCGCATCTTGGTGATTTAAATTGGGAATTTCTTCGCAAACAGTGAGTTTCACTTTCCCCTTTTAAACTTTTTAAACGCTTTTCTCTTGGGGGAGATAACATACTCCGAAAACGCATTTGAGATTTTGTTAATATAGATTATATATCACTTGTAAAGACTAAGTGGCAAACGCGTAAACTAAAGACCTTCATAACATCGAACCGGTTAATATTTGGAATAGCGAGTCATTGTTGAGTAGTACTACTGGGTTTGACAAACCCCACCCAACGCTAAACTCGACTGGAGGTCGAGCGGGTGTAATCTTGGCTAAACACATACCATGGTCTGGATGACCTGGTGGCAAGGCAAATTGATAAACAGTCAGCTTCGGTGTCGAACACTTAGTAATACTTGCTTTATAGGCTAGCTACCTATAGATATATAATTGACATAACACTATCTGGTAACGCAAAACGCTGTAACGCTGTAACGCAAAACGCTGTAACGCAAAACGCTGTAACGCAAAACGCTTAACGCAAAACGCTGAACGCAAACGCTAAACATTTATTTATATATAACTTGTGAACTCACCAACCTTGTGTTGACACTTTTAGTATGTTATTCTCAGGTAGCCGAGGCGGGCGCGCGGTTTAGGAACATGCATTGCTTGAAACGTTTTTAATTACGCAAAACTTATTTTTAACTATTATCATTGGGTTTTAAGTCGTCCTGCGTGACGTAACATTGTTTGCTATGGTTTTACGCTTCCGCATTAAATTACTCGTAAACGTTTTTCATGGTTTTGAAACTTTGTTTTATGGTTTGATTATAACTAATGATTCCGATCCTGTTAGTTCACACCCTCTGACGGTAAAACTCCGTTAGTGGATTTTGAGGGTGTGACAGATTGGTATCAGAGCCATTGGTTATAGCGAACTAGAAGCTGCATGCATACTAGACTATAACCGCGACGACCCATTAGTTATAATGATACGCACTGCATAGGTTTGTGTAGTCTTGTAATCTTATCTCTTTACCTCTTTCACTCATACGCGCGCGCATACACGGCTTACCTGTAGGAATGTCGACGCTGCTACCCTCATCATCATCTGATGTGATGACTCATGCTCACGGGAAGGAACCGCAGTTACCTACCGCATCGCCACCCCGAGTAGTCCCGGAACTCGAAGCTCCCGCACTGAAGAGGTACCGCCTATCCGGAGGCATATATGAAAACGACGTTAGCTGGGATTTGTACCCTAACATGATCAGACCTATGGTCTATCGCGAACAAGTTCCACCGTTACCCCACCCGAACCACCCTGCTTACCCTAACACCCTACCACCCATAACCGAACCTGTAAAGCGAGTTCTCGCAGCTGTTGTCTCATGCTTGGAGCGTGACGTGGGTTACATGCGCTATACGAGAGCGAACGTTTCCGGACTGTTAAAAGACGGAACCGAGACTAAGGAGGAAATTGCCCGCATGGCAGCGGCAATGAAGGAAATGCAAGAAGCTAGTGATCAACAGATGCAAGCCGAGATGATAGACTTGCAAGAGCAACTCCAAGTAGCAAGGACCCGAACCGAGATAGCTCTAGAGCGTTGCGATGTCTTACAAATGCAACTTGCTCAGAACGCAGCCGAGCCTGAGGCGGAGCCTGAGGCCGAACCTGAAGAAGATCCCGAAGAGGAGCCTGAGGAGGATCTCGAGGAAGATCCCGAGGAGGAACCCGAAGAAGAACCGGAGGAAGAACCGACTGAGGAGGAGGCACACTCAGAGGTGTCCTCAGATGATGACATCTAGTGATGATGACACTTAGATGGAAGGGTTGTCTCCATCCGAACTATTATTTTCTATGATTTTAAGGATTGATTGGAAATACTTTGTAGCGAATACAATGGTTTTAATCATGAATTATTAATTAGATTAATATATGGTTGTGATGTGATGTTGTTTCTTATTTCTTTCTTACCTATATTTTTATTACAAGTATGGTGTGTTGTATATGAAAGAAAAATTCATGTTTAACATTTTATACTGTGATTCTAGGAAATGGCTGGAAGAAACGCTGGACACGGACGTGGTAACATCAACTTGACTGCAGCTGAACTCCAAACTCTGCTGAACGACCATGCAGCGGCCGCCCTAGCCGCACACGTTCAGAATCAAGCTGGAGGTCCAAGTGGAACGTGTACCTTCAAGAACTACCTTGACTGTAAGCCCAGTACGTTTAAGGGCACTGATGGAGCTATAGGCTTCCTGTGTTGGGCTGAGAAGGCCGAGTCGGCATTTGAGATGTGTAATTGTCCCCCTGCCAGTAGGGTCAAATTCGCTGCTGGAACACTTGAGGATTCTACCCTCACTTGGTGAAATTCGAACGTGCAGATCCTTGGATTGGAACTGGCTAACGCGATGAACTGGGAGGAGTTCAAAAACATGATGCGAGAGGAGTACTGTCCGAGAGAGGAGATTTCGAAGTTAGAGTCAGAATTTTGGTCACTGAAGATGGTGGGCTCAGAAATTGAAGCCTACACTACCCGTTCTCACGAGTTAGCGGTGATGTGTCCGCGGATGGTGGATCCGCCAAGTAAGAGGATTGAGATGTATATCGATGGGTTAGCACCGCAGATTCAGGGCATGGTGACGTCTTCCAGACCAGCCACGATACAACAAGCAATCCGTTTAGCTCACAAACTGACGGATCAAGCTGTGACCCAAGGTGCGTTACCACCTAGGGGTTCAACCGCTAAAGCCCGTGACAACTCGAGTAATGACAACCACAGCAACAGCAACCCGAGCAGCGGAAAGAGGAAGTTTGACAACACCAGATCCTCGTCCTCGAACCTCCCACCGCAACAACACTACCGTAAGCCCGAATTCACTCGGAGCTTTAACAATCAGAGTCACAACAACAATAACAACGGTAGCGGGCAGGGTTCGAGTGGATATGCTGGGAAATATCCGAAGTGCAATAGGTGCAACTATCATCATGTTGGCTCGTGTGACCGTGTCAAGTGTCAGAGATGCGGAAAGATGGGTCACCAGGCGAAGGAATGTAGAGTAGACCTTGCGGCAAAGGGTGCTCCTAAGCCACCTATGACGACGAAGGGATGTTTCGAATGTGGGCAGGAAGGTCATTTCAGGAAAGATTGCCCTAAGCTAAAACAGAACGACAACAATGGAGGTAATGGAAGTGGCAGTGGTGGTGGAAACAATGGTAAAGGAAGAGCTTTTGTGATTGGGTCGGGTCAAGCCCGCAATGATCCGCACGTGGTGACTGGTAAGTTCCCTGTGAACGATTGTTTTGCTTCTGTTTTGTTTGACACTGGAGCTGATAGGAGTTTTGTGTCGAAAGCCTTTAACCAACTCTTAGACTTAACTCCAACTTCGTTAGATGCTAAGTTTCCTGTTGAATTAGCTGACGGTAAGACTATAGTAACGACTCATGTAATTGCGGGATGCAAGTTAAAACTGTCAGGTCATGTCTTTGATATCGACCTTATTCCTTTTACGCTTTGTAGTTTCGATGTCGTGGTCGGCATGGACTGGTTGTCCGAGAAACGAGCGGAGATTATATGTCACGATAAGATAGTTCACATTACTACCCCTTCCGGCGAGATCATTTCGGTCCGAGGTGAGAGAAGCGGCATGACCACCAGCGTCATTACCCTCATGAAGGCGCAGAAGTACCTACGAAAGGGTCATCCGGCAATTTTGGCGCAGATTATTGAGAAACCCGCGGAGGAGAAGCGAATTGAAGACATACCGATTGTGCGCGATTTTCCGGAAGTTTTCCCGGATGATTTGCCTGGACTCCCTCCTGTACGACAAGTCGAATTCCAAATCGAGTTGACACCCGGTGCAGCACCCATAGCACGAGCCCCGTATCGGCTCGCACCGGCGGAGCTTCAGGAACTGTCCACTCAGTTGCAAGATTTGTTGGATAAGGGTTTTAGCCGACCTAGCTCATCGCCATGGGGAGCCCCTGTCTTGTTTGTCCGAAAGAAGGACGGGACCTTCCGCATGTGTATCGACTACCGGGAGTTGAACAAGGTGACGGTCAAGAACCGTTATCCTCTACCCCGAATTGATGATCTATTTGACCAGATCCAAGGATCGAGTTACTACTCGAAGATCGATCTGCGATCTGGTTACCACCAACTGAGAGTGCGCGAAGAAGATATCTCAAAGATGGCTTTCAGAACACGGTATGGTCACTACGAGTTTTCGGTTATGCCTTTTGGCCTAACCAACGCACCAGCCGTATTTATGGATCTCATGAATCGAGTATGCAAGGCGTACCTCGACAAGTTTGTGATTGTTTTCATTGATGATATTCTTGTCTACTCCAAGAACGAAGCTGACCATGAAGAACACTTAAGGGTAATTCTGGAATTGTTGAAGAAGGAACAACTGTATGCTAAACTCCCGAAATGTGAATTTTGGCTTCGCGAGGTTCACTTTTTAGGGCATGTGATCAACGAGAATGGTATCCATGTCGATCCCGGTAAGGTAGAGGCCATCAAAAACTGGGTAGAACCTAAGACTCCGACTGAGGTGCGGCAATTCTTAGGACTGGCCGGCTACTACCGACGTTTCATCGAGGGATTTTCAAAGATTGCTCAACCCCTCACCGCTTTGACTCACAAAGGCACTAAGTACAATTGGGGTGACGCGCAAGAATTCGCTTTTCAACTGTTGAAAACCAAACTCTGCAGCGCCCCTATTCTAGCCCTCCCCGAGGGAACGGAAAATTTTGAGGTACATTGTGACGCATCAATACAAGGTCTCGGTTGTGTGCTGATGCAACTCGAGAAGGTTATAGCTTATGCCTCTCAACAACTACGGGTTCACGAGAAGAACTACACGACCCATGATTTGGAACTCGGAGCTGTGGTGTTTGCCCTTAAGATATGGAGGCATTACTTGTACGGTACCAAGTTTACCATTTACACCGACCACAAGAGTCTCCAACATATCTACGATCAGAAGGAGCTGAACATGCGACAGCGTCGTTGGGTCGAGCTGCTCAAGGATTATGATTGTGCCATCAAGTACCACCCTGGCAAGGCCAATGTAGTGGCCGACGCCCTCAGCAGAAAAGAAACAGATAAACCCAGACGAGTGCGAGCATTGCAACTCACGATTCATGCCAGCTTACCCGATCAGATTCGCGATGCGCAACTCGAAGCTTTGAAAGATGATAATCTTCCATCGGAACTCATGCGGGGCATGAACAAGCAACTTGAAACCAGATCGGACGGGGTCCGATATTTTGAAAACCGGATTTGGGTTCCACGGTTCGGAGAGTTGAGAACTCTGGTAATGGACGAGGCACACAAGTCCCGATATTCTATCCACCCTGGCTCAGATAAAATGTATCATGATTTAAAGGCACTTTACTGGTGGCCGAACATGAAAGCCGAAATTGCAACCTACGTGAGCAAATGCTTGACTTGCGCCCGAGTCAAAATAGAATACCAGAAACCATCTGGTCTACTGCAACAACCAGAACTACCAATGTGGAAATGGGAACACGTCTCAATGGATTTTATCACGGGTTTACCTAAGACACCGACGGGATGCGATACCATCTGGGTGATCGTTGACCGGTTGACTAAGTCTGCACACTTCTTAGCGATTAAGGAATCGGACAAAATGGAGAGACTGACTCGCGTCTACATGAAGGAAGTGGTGTCTAGGCACGGAGTGCCTGTCTCAATCATTTCTGATCGAGATTCTCGTTTCACTTCGCACTTTTGGAAGTCGCTGCAAAGCGCACTAGGCACCCGTCTTGATATGAGCACAGCATACCATCCCCAAACAGATGGGCAAAGTGAACGAACTATTCAGACCCTGAAGGATATGTTGCATGCATGCGTGTTGGATTTCGGAAAAAGTTGGGAACCTCACTTACCTTTGGTAGAGTTTTCGTATAATAACAGCTACCACGCAAGTATTAAAGCAGCGCCGTTTGAAGCGCTGTACGGACGGAAGTGTCGATCACCACTCTGCTGGGCAGAGGTGGGTGACAGCCAAATCACTGGTCCGGAACTGGTACTCGAAACTTCGGAAAATATTGTTCAAATCCGAAATCGCATGGCAGCAGCACGAGATCGCCAAAAGAGTTACGCCGACAAGCGCCGAAAACCTCTCGAATTTCAAGTGAACGATCGAGTGTACTCAAAGTCTCACCTTGGAAAGGTGTGGTTCGCTTTGGTAAGCGAAACAAACTCAACCCACGATATGTTGGTCCTTACCGGATAACTGAGCGCGTTGGTCCAGTGGCGTACCAGCTGGACTTACCAGCGGAACTCAGTGGCGTACACAATGTATTCCACGTGTCCAATTTGAAGAAATGCCTATCTGATGAAACCCAAGTAGTCCCTTTGGATGAACTACAAGTTGATGAACAGTTACGTTTCATTGAGGAACCAGTCGAGTTTTGGATTGGGAAACCAAAAGGCTCAAGCACAGCAAAATTCCAATCATTAAAGTTCGTTGGAACTCGAGACGTGGACCGGAGTTCACGTGGGAACGCGAGGATCAAATGATGAAGAAGTATCCTCACCTTTTTGAAGGGCTAACCAAACACAGAAAACCGCGAAACCCAGCAAACCGTCAGACATCACCGGAGGTATGAATTAAATTTCAGGACGAAATTTCTTTCTACTAGGGGATGATATGACAAACTGAAATTTTTCTTACTTTTTCAGACACTCATCACGACTTGACTCAAATTTTCGGGACGAAAATTCTTTAACATGGGAATGATGTGATAATCGTCAATTTCAGGTTAACTCCGTTAACTCAACTCCGTCAATTCAAACTTAAGATCACTGAATCTATAACGCACACTTCATTACATTTAAACTAGGGTTTAAATGACGCTTAACACTTACTACATGTGTAGTCTTTCGGGAGTTGCACCGAGACGCAAACGAGTTGACGCAAACGATTGATGAATAAACGAAAAACGTCAAAACAGTAATTATGTGATAATTATGTGTTAGACTTATGTGTTATGTGATAACATGGTTATAAACGTTAACTCAAGATGTAAACAAGTTAGTTAAGCTAGGAAAAATAATACTTAGAAGTGGAGGGGCTAAAGTGTAACATAGTATTCTATAAATACTATGTTATAATAAACCCTAACTCTTATTTTTCTTTCTTCAATAATCCCGATCGGAACCCCCTTGGTCTCTCCTTGGCTGCCATCACATTCACACACACATACAACCATCAAATCAAGCCCTTGATTGAAGAATTAGGTGCTAGGAAGGTATAATTGATTATCCTATACATCCTTATTACTTGATTTTGATGTTTGTTGGGGTAACTACAAACCCTAGCTGCCGTTTTCATGTGTGCATGTAACCAATATGATTGTTGTTGATTGGGTAATGATTTGATAACTAGATTGAATATTGTTACACGTTAATTTTTTGTCTTTGATTTGAGTTCAAACAAAAACCCTAATCATGTATGTAATGTGTAATTGATGTGCATGGATGGTGTTTATGGAGTCTAGAGTGTTATATGAATGCATGATAGTTCATAGATTGTTAATATGTTGAGTTTGGATGCAAACAGTTACTGGACAGAATGTGTATTTGATGTTTAAGTGACTGTAACGAAGTGTAAATGTGAAAATTGGTTGAGGTTATTGGTACTACGGTAAACTAGGTTGAGTCTAGTTTCTATAGAGTATAAATTTGTAATTTTTGGACAAGTAAAGGTTAACTTTTATGATTTTACAAAAACGTTGTGCAAAGCTGAGCTGTTAGACCTGCTGTTAGGTTGTTTTGTAAATGTTATATCTCATGAACTACGAGACCAATTGGGTTGGTTCCACTTCTGGAAGTTGACTCATTGAGTTAGGAACCTAACCCAAGTGGTCTTGTATTTATTGGATTTTTCGTTTAACGGGAATTGCAAATAACATTCTATTACGCATGAATTTGACTGTTGTGAGTTTGCTGTAATGATTTGATGATTGTGAGAAAACTATGTGGAATAAAAATATAATAAAATATGTTCTGGAAACCTAAGACATATATGCTTCTGTGATGATTTTTGGTAAATTAATTGAGATGCTATGATCGGTGGAATAGTACAATCGTTCAAGAAGATTTTCTGTCTCGATGAAACTAGCTGCTGAGTTGTGTGAAAATGCATGAAACATGATACTTGCTATATAATTGTTATGTTTTGACCAAATTACCCTTGCGGGGAATAATTGCTAATTGATTGTCATAATTTGACCAAATTGCCCTTGCGGGGAATAATTGCTAATTGATTGTCATAATTTGACCAAATTGCCCTTATGGGGAATAATGGCTAGTGATGTACTTTATGAATACATGACACGTATATGATTGCTTACACATGTAATGTATCACAAATACACTTGTTAAAGTCACACACGATTCACAAACGAAACACGAAACATGTTATGTGCATAGGTATTATGTGCCGGGTCTAGAGACTCGATAATATTCCGACACTTAGAAAAATTTCTTTGTTGTTTTAGAACGCTAGAGAGAGTTTTTCTGTGATGCGCATCTTGGTGATTTAAATTGGGAATTTCTTCGCAAACAGTGAGTTTCACTTTCCCCTTTTAAACTTTTTAAACGCTTTTCTCTTGGGGGAGATAACATACTCCGAAAACGCATTTGAGATTTTGTTAATATAGATTATATATCACTTGTAAAGACTAAGTGGCAAACGCGTAAACTAAAGTCCTTCATAACATCGACCGGTTAATATTTGGAATAGCGAGTCATTGTTGAGTAGTACTACTGGGTTTGACAAACCCCACCCAACGCTAAACTCGACTGGAGGTCGAGCGGGTGTAATCTTGGCTAAACACATACCATGGTCTGGATGACCTGGTGGCAAGGCAAATTGATAAACAGTTAGCTTCGGTGTCGAACACTTAGTAATACTTGCTTTATAGGCTAGCTACCTATAGATATATAATTGACATAACACTATCTGGTAACGCAAAACGCTGTAACGCTGTAACGCAAAACGCTGTAACGCAAAACGCTTAACGCAAAACGCTGAACGCAAACGCTAAACATTTATTTATATATAACTTGTGAACTCACCAACCTTGTGTTGACACTTTTAGTATGTTATTCTCAGGTAGCCGAGGCGGGCGCGCGGTTTAGGAACATGCATTGCTTGAAACGTTTTTAATTATGCAAAACTTATTTTTAACTATTATCATTGGGTTTTAAGTCGTCCTGCGTGACGTAACATTGTTTGCTATGGTTTTACGCTTCCGCATTAAATTACTCGTAAACGTTTTTCATGGTTTTGAAACTTTGTTTTATGGTTTGATTATAACTAATGATTCCGATCCTGTTAGTTCACACCCTCTGACGGTAAAACTCCGTTAGTGGATTTTGAGGGTGTGACACCGCAGAAGTAGCAGCAGTGGACTTTGAGCCTTGGAAGACAAGAGTTTTTATCTTGCTCCCAGCAACACTGGTCCTTTGTACTCCCACGAGGTGGAAGAGACAATGGCAATGAGGTTTTTTTTATGAGAGAGATAAGTTGATGAAGGCATGGTGGTTGAAGCAGAGGTTTGTTGAGAGGCCATTGGTAATAGTATAGGTAGAAAAGATTGACAACTGATGAGAAATCTTCTAGATTAAAGCACCAATTGCCCCACGGTGGTGGGCGCCAAATTGTTTTGGTCAAAAATCGGTTTATGGATAATGTAACCAAATTTGTTTAGTGAGGTATAGTGCTTGTATAACAATGATGTAAATGTAAACAAAATAAGGATGAACACGCATATTTGTTACGAGGAAAAGCCCTTGGTTGTGATAGGGTCGCCGGCACAAAAACCCCGGGTGATGACAAATCATCTATCACCACTATATTAGTCAAAAAAGTAAGGTTACAATGGTGGAGCTAAAGATCGGTAAATACAATAATTGCTAAGAGTGTATCTAGAATAATCTCTACGAACTAGAGCGTGCAAGTTGTGTGTTTAACCTAAACCAATATAGGTCAATATATAAAAAAAAATGAAATGTCCTAAAAATCCGCCACTTTTCCACTAGAACGTTGCATCCACTTTGACCACGTGCTAGATACTTAGGACTGCGAATTACTGGGCTGACTTAGTCTCTTAGCCGTTATATACCTGTTAAGTACAATACCATTCAAAGAATACAATCATTAGTAAATAATTTACACTGAGGATCCTTAATCCTAGCCACATATCTTAAGGATAAATGATTCATAAGCCATGTAAGGATAACATATCCTCAGCACAAAAATCTATGCCCTGATAGAAATCATATTAGAGTTTTTTTATTTTTTTTTATTTACAATCTTCAACAATATACGTAGTATAATATGTTAATGATAAAATTTAAAATTATATTATTTTCAGTATTAAAAAAAACGTTTGTTGTTGATTTATCACCAAGTATGTTGTGGAATATATTCTAACAATGTATAGAGGTATAATATGTAAATATTTATTTTTATAAAAGTATATAGATATAATATAAATAGAGGTTAAAAAAGTGAATAATTTAATCATGTTATATATATGATATAAATGTAGTGTAAAAGAAAAGTGAATAATTATTAATTTATGTCATATACTAGTTTTGGTGGGAAAAAAATTGTATGGATTAACCACAACCCGACACGTATCTACAATTATTTTACTTTATTAGAATAGGTAGATATATAACAAAATTTGAAAATTACAATGATGTCGAAACGCCATGTGTGGTCGTCTACCTTGCACTTGGCCTGGGCCAGCCATGCATGGTGTCACAATTATCTTCTCTAAATATGATATAAATTCCAATATGAACCCATAGTCACGTACCCGTCACCAAAAAATGACATGACTTATTACCAAGGCTATTGTGACCGTGACCTTCACATACCAATGATACGAATCAAGCAACGTAATTTCATTTAGCATTGACACGTTCTTAGCAAAATTACACATGCCAGATTATCTTTTCACATAAAAGCACACTTCTAACTGCTCGAGTATTCTAATAATTTCACACACTTAACCGGGCATTTTAACAACTCTCGCACTAAGGTCGAAAACACACATCACACAATTAATTCCATATATACAACTGCGTATCGTAAAAATATAAAATCAAAACTAGGCATATCGAATAAGTGACAAACTTTTTAGGAACCACTTGGCTCTAACTAAGCCTAACACTTATATTCATGGAAAATGACCCCGAACACCACCACAAACTGACATGACATGTATCACACATAGACTACGCAGGAGACTAAATAGAATGATAAGGCCAAGATAGTGCCTACATGCTGGAAGGTAAGCCCGATTCATTGCCTACACATTGAAATATAGGTTCCTTTGAAGCTAATCTACGTAGGCACCATAGTTTCTTACACGCTGTAGAATTAGCACTTTAAAGCAGACCAAATAGCTAGAATTTTGAAGTTTTTTCATGTCCACATGCATGTTTTAAAGATTTCCCCTTTATTTATCTAAAACTGCTATTGATAAGAAATTATAGGCGCAAATGATACTACATAGGACCACCATCCAGGATTCAAGCAAACCCCACAAAAAATAGACGTTTTATTTCTTGCTCGATCAATCCAAATTCTACTTTTATTTCCTATATTCAAAACTGAATGAAAATATTTATAAGTTAATATTGCAAAAGACTTACTGATTTTAAGTCTATGGAGGAAAGAAGAGTGATCAAGACGAAGTTCATCATTCCCTTTCTTGTTGTAATATTTGCATCAATATGTTGTTCCATTGCTGTAGACACCATATCTGCAAACCAAATCGTTAAACATAATGAAACCATCGTTTCGCCGCGAGAAACCTTTGAGCTTGGTTTCTTTCGCCCCGTTAACTCCACAAACCATTATGTCGGAATTTGGTACAAGACAATTCCCAAACAAACTGTTGTATGGGTAGCCAACCGTAACAAACCACTTACCGATAACTCCAGCGAGCTAACTCTCACCCTTCAGGGAGTTTTAATTCTCCGCAACCCCACCACCGGTGTTGTCATATGGTCAACAGGAAACTCATCATCAGCAGTGTCGGTTAAAAATCCGATTGGTCGGCTTTTAGATACAGGCAACTTTATAATTCAAGAGGAAGGTGGGGACATCAATCAAGAAGATCCGATATGGCAAAGTTTCGACTTTATTACAGACACTTTACTTGCTGGAATGAAGCAGGGCCGGAATTTTGTTACCGGGATTGAAAGAAACATGACGTCATGGAAATCTAATGATGACCCTGCTTTGGGTGATTTTTCGTATTGGATTGATACCAGGGGTTACCCTCAGCGTAACCTATGCGAAAGAGGCGGGAAAATAAAGTTCAGGGGAGGTCCATGGAATGGACTCAGGTTTACAGGAATTCCTTATATGAAACCCAACGAGTTTTACACCTTCACATTTGTTCTTAATTCTAATGAAGTTTACTACCAATATGAACTTAAAGATAATTCAGTTTTCATGAGGCTGGTATTAAATACCAGTGGTCATCCAGAGCGCTTGTTATGGAGTCATAGCAAACAAGAATGGGCCCTTTTTAACTCCCCAATAAAAGATAACTGTGATGAGTACGCGGTGTGTGGGCCATACGGGAGCTGCAACATCGAAGACTCCCCAAATTGTCAATGTTTGAAGGGGTTTGAACCCAAATCTCCTGATCAGTGGAGGGATACAAATTGGTCGAGTGGGTGTCGACATACAATCACTTTGGATTGTAACTCTACAGAAGGGTTCAAAATGTACTCTAATTTGAAGTTACCAGACACTACGGAATCATGGTATGACCTGACCATGACCCTTGTAGAATGTGAGAAGAAGTGTAAAAGTAATTGTTCGTGTACTGCGTACACATATACGAATAGATCAGGGAGTGGGAGTGGTTGCGTGCTATGGTTTGGTGGCCTAATCGATATTAGAACATTTGCTGAAGATGGGGACTCGCTTTATATAAGATTGTCAGCTTCTGAATTAGGTAATTAAAAAAAATATTTTTATTTTAATTATATATCACATAATTATTTGCCTAAATGTCAATCTAACTAGGACATTATGTTTTGTCACAGAGTCAGAAGAAAACAGTAGCAGAAGCTCAAGTGCAGCGAGAAAAGTACAAGTTATTATCCCCGTAGCATTTGTAGTTCTGGTCATACTAGCTTCAATATGCTTATTTTACAGTTTCAAAAGGAAGAAGAAACAGCAGCAAGGTATTATATGTACCTGCAGTGTTAATAGTTCCTTTAACAGAAGCTTTGGTTGTCTTTTGAAAGTTGTGATATTCACAGAGACAATCGGAAACATTTCAAGGCATGGTGGGGAAAATAGGAGTGGTGATGAAGATCTAGAGCTACCATTGTTTGGGTTGTCTACAATACATGCAGCTACCAACAACTTTTCGTTGAACAACAAACTTGGGGAGGGTGGTTTTGGACCCGTTTACAAGGTATTGTTTCATGATTCCATGTTCTTCCATGTAATCATAAGTTGATTCGTTTAAGTTACAATTATATGTTGCTGAATCAGAAAGAGAACAAGTCGCAGATGATCTAAGACAGCCATTACACTGTGATCGCGGAATAGATTGATCACATAAATACATGTTGGTAATTTCTATCTTAATAGGTCCATCACGTGTAGGTTACCGGGTTGGACCTATTGGGCATATGGAATTCGTTAATATTGTAATGGGTTTATGAGGTTGCAATTTGGGCTTTATATTTGGTAATTATTTGTTGGCCAAGTTTAGGTCACCCTATAAATGCATGGCATGGTTGTTGTATTATGAGAGAGATTATTGTAATTGAGTTTTGAGCTAGTTTCTTGATTATAATAATAAGAGAGGTTTACCCTAAATATCGTGTGCTCGTTTGTGTTTCCGTTATCAATTCGTTCTTGTCATGTTTCTTATTTGGTTAGAGGCGTACCCTATTTTTGTTCTTGCCTGGTAATTTGAGATCAAAAGTGGGTACTGATCTACTCAACAATAACATTAATAATGATGATGAAAGGAAATAAGACATAAATATGTAGTCAGAAGTTGTGTTTCAGGGAATACTTGAAGATGGACATGAAATAGCAGTGAAGCGATTATCAAAAACTTCCACTCAAGGACTACATGAGTTCATGAACGAAGTCATCTCCATATCTAAACTACAACATCGGAATTTGGTCAAGCTAATGGGTTGCTGCATCGAGGGAGCTGAAACGATGCTGATTTATGAATATATGCCAAACAATGGCCTTGATTCATTCATATTTGGTAAATGGAACAATAAGAAAAAGAATGTAAATTATCAAATCACAAACACCTAAACTAAGATTCTAAATACTCGCAGATAAAACTCAAAGTGAACTGCTTGATTGGACTGCACGTTACAGAATTATTGATGGAATTGCTCGTGGGCTTCTTTATCTTCACCAGGATTCTAGGCTCAGAATCATACATAGAGATCTCAAGCTAAGCAACATTTTGCTTGACATGGATATGAACCCGAAGATATCAGATTTTGGCATGGCTAGAACATTTGGAGGAAATCAGATAGAGGCAAACACAAACCGAGTGGTTGGTACATAGTTCGTATCATCTACCCTAACCTTATTTAAATCGATTTAGTAAATTACTTACGAGAACACTGAGTTACTCTATTATACATGATATCTTTAATTTCCACTCAGCTCATTAGTCTAAACAAACCTAATTTTCTTAAAATTGCTTCAGACAAATTTTTTTATACTAAATCAGGTTCTTCAAAATACCAGACCGTACATGCTCTTGAAGTGCAACGTTATTAATTAATTTAATTTAATTTAGTATATAACTTACATTAGACTTGATTCCACACAGTGGCTACATGGCGCCAGAGTATGCAGGAGATGGCAACTTTTCAATAAAGTCCGATGTATATAGCTTTGGCGTATTGGTGCTGGAAATCGTGTGTGGGAGGAGAAATAGAGGGTTTGCTCAAAATGAAAATTTCAACAATCTTATTGGTCATGTAAGTTTTGGCTTTCTAATTTTGAAATGGAAACTTGTATAATATGTTAAAATCTAAAAAGCTTTTTTTTTTTTTTTTTGAAGATAACCATATAAATATATATATAAACGAAGACATAAAAATCCTACGTGTCGCGATGTGGTCGCTCCCCTTTTTTTGGAGTCACCAAATTTGCTTGATTTTTAAATGGAGGCTTCTCATGCATTTGACCCGAATTCATGGGTACCAGATATTCCTTAAACGGGTTATAACATCTCATTAAATTAAAATTTATTCTTACCAAATTATTTATGTAAAAATTCTATAAAATAGGATATAATAAAAAATAATATCTTATTTATTTTAAAAAAAGATATATATATATATATATATATATATATATATACATATATATTATTTAAATTAAAAAACTAATTTGATAGTAAAAAAAATAAACGGGTCTTGGGTCTCATCAAAGCCATATAACTTTTAAACCGAGTTATAACATCTTATTTATTTGTGAAACAATTTATCATCAAATCATAAGTATATATGTAGTTTCATACAATAAAAAAAATATAAATTAAAAAAAAAATAAATATTAGAACAAACAATATAAAACAACCCCCGTAATACGGGGGATAAAAACTAGTGTGTGTGTATATATATATATAAAGGGAGACAAAAATGAGAAGTGTGAGAAGGATTTGTGACCACACAAAAAACCCCTTAAAAATAAATTCAAAAAAATAATTAAAAAATCATAACTGAAAATATAAATAAAAAAAGAAAAAAAAATAAAAAACTAAAATGTTTCCGCCATCATTCCCGTTAAAAAAATACAAAAAATAAAAAAATTGACAAAAGGACACAATGTCGAGATCAAAGACACAAAAACGAAAATGAACAAAAGACACAATTATAACTAAAAAAAGACACAATAGATCGTAAAATATAACACAATGCCGAACAAAATATAATATAATGTTGAGTAATATAACACAATATAAAGGAAAAAATATACAATGCTAAGGAAAAAAGACACAATCAATGATGAAAATAAACGCAAAGCACAATGATATAAAAAAAGACAACAACTTTTTTCACTTACCATTGTTTTTTTTAGTACGAGAAAGATAGTTGAAACATTTTTGTCTTTTTACGTTTTTCATTTTTTATTATATTTTGAGTTATGATTTTTTTATTTATTATGTTTAACTTTCTTTAAGAGGTTTTTTTTGTTTGACTATAAATACTTCTCATCTTCTCATTTTTTTCATTTGTAGAATAACTTGACCTTATATATATAATACGGTTATTGTTTTTATATTATTATTTTCTAATATTTATATATTTTTTGAGTTTTAATTTTATTTATTGTATGGAAGTTAATAATATATTTAGGGTTTGATGATAAAATATTTCACAAATATATGAGATATTATAACCCGATTTAAAAGTTATTTGGTTTGGTGAGACCTAAGATCCACTTATTTTTTTACCATAAAATTGTTTCGTAATTATAAATAATACCTTTTTTTAAAATAAAAAATCACATGTTAATTTTTAATATATACCTACTCTATAGGAATTTCACAACAAATATACGATGAGACTAATTTTTAATTTAATAAGATGTTATTACCCGTTCAAGGGCTATCTGTGTTTGGAGACACTCATACCTGGAGATTTGGGTCAAATGCATGAGAAACCTATAGTGGTTTGAGAATGTATGGAGCAACCGGAGAGCTTTTAAAGGTTTCGTTTATATATATATTATATGTATATTTATCTTAATTATATATAAACAAAACCTTTAAAAGCTCACTATTTGCTCCATACTTTTTCTTAAGTTAACATATTGCTTTATTTGTAAATGAAGGCTTCTGATGCATTAGACACGAATTCACATGTATGAGTCCCATTAAACCAGATAACCCTTAAACGGGTTATAACATCCTATAAAATTAAAAGTTAATCTCACCAATTATTTGATACGAAAATTTCTACTCCCTCCGTCCCATTATAAGTATCATAGTTTGACTTTTCAAGTCTTTCTTTTGCAACCTTGACCGTATATATTTTTTTTCGTGTCATATAATACTTGATGAGAATTATATCAATGTAAAATACATTTAAAACCCAATCCATTCATATATTTTACATTAAGTATTATATAACACAAACAAAAATATTGCCGATCAAAGTTAAACAAGAAAGACTTGAAAAATCAAACTAGGACACTTATAATGGGACGGAGGGAGTATAAAATTGGGATATACTAAAAATTAATATCCTATTTAAAAAAATAATTTATTTATAATTAAGAAACAATTTTATAGTAAAAAATAAACAGATCATGGTTCTCACCAAACCGAGATAACTTTTAAAATGGGTTATAACAACTTATTTATTTGTGAAACCCTCTCATTATCAAATCCTAGTTACATTATTAACTTGATTATAATAAATAAAATTAAAATCCAAAAAATAAATAAATATTAGAAATAAATAATGTAAAACAACCGCGTAATACGGGGAATAAAAACAAGTATATTTATATATAAATAACTACTAGTATGATTAGTAGGTATGTGATTTGGGTGTTTTAAAAAGTTACCTAACGTAAAATGAGAACATGTTGGTGATGCAATTTGTCTTTGTGAAACTTTGAAACTTATGAGTTGTGTTCATTGTTTTTACAGGCATGGAGCCTTCATAATGAAGGCAGATCGTTGGAGTTGGCTGACAAGTGCTTAGGTGAATCAATTAACGTGTCTCAGGTTTTACGGTCAATCCATGTTAGTTTATTGTGTGTTCAACGTCACCCAGAAGATAGGCCAACTATGACTAATGTGATCCTCATGCTGGGGAGTGAGGGTCCATTACCTTCACCCAATGAACCAGGATTTTATGTTGGGAACACTAAACACGATACTACTCCAGTTTCAAGCTCATGTGGAATAAGTAACAATGAACTAAGCATTTCTGTGTTGAGTGGTAGATAAAATGAAAGTTTCATGCACAGAAGAAAAACCTTCCCGCTGTAAGCTTATTAAGCATATCATATCATAGTATGAAAAATGTGAACTTTGGTTTATCTTTCTACTTGGATGGACAAACATATATAATTTTATTGCTATTAACTATTTTTTATAGTGATTTTACAGAACATCAGCCTAACTCATAGCTTGTATTCTATATCTAATTAATAACTTCTAGTTGTGAGGAAAGCGCATTAAACCCGTTATACAATAAAAGGGATCATAAATCTACTTGTTTACAAGGACATCTTCTGACTACAATGAAATAACTAAGGCAGAGAACTTTGTATTCTATTAATTCGACTCCCGCAAGTTTCATTGGTGGCACATTGGTCCTCTCGAGGCATGTGCTCAAGGTCGTCGATCATGCGTGCTAAAGTATTTAGTTTCTATATTTGGTCTCTTCGTAATCTTCATCCCATTGACATTGGATTATGAAAGGTATAATCGTATTCGATATATTATGTTTAAATACAATAACAAAGAAGATAAATATAGCAAGTCTATCAATGCTAATAAAGAATGAAATCAGTATAAAATAAAGAAGGATATGGGGAATCCTCTCAAATCCATAACACCCCCCCCCCCCCCCCTTTTCAAGCGAACCGGTGGAGAAGACACATGAAGCTTGCCCGGAGTCTTCAAATAAATTGATCGAGGAGTCTTGAAATAAAGGGCTCGGTAACGGTTTAGTAAAAAAGATATGCCGAGCTTGGTAGGAACAAACCGTGTAAGAAGTTTCCCCGATAAGACAAGTTTTCCCCGACAGTCAGTGTCTTACTGGTTCGCTCGTTTATGAGAAACAATATTTTGCAGAAAAATAATAACTAAGGTGTTGAAAACCAAAATAAATAAAACAATACATAAATATTTGCCTTTACCTTATTTCCTTACTTAGAGATTGCATAAGTCAAAATCAAGGGATCCATAATCTTTTTTATTGTATTTCCATGATTAAACCAATAGGCTGCCTATTTATTATATATCTTTCTTCTTTTGTAATACATATCAACAAGAACAGAATACACAGTTTTAATTACAATTCAATATTATTTGATTCCTAGTAAAAACATGGTATCAAAGCAGTGTTTATGATCCTTAGATTAAACTTGCTCAACGCTCGTCAATCGTTATCCCCAATTCAACCACCAATTTCAGCCGCTAGCAAACATAAATCAACATCAATTAGTATCTCAAACCTTAGTTCTTCAATAGAGACCACCATTTGTCAAATCAAATCACAACAACAACAATTTCTTCAACCGAATCAAAAAGTTGGGCCGATTGGTACTGCCGGATATGTAGACGCAGGCTGTGGTGGTGTAGCATCCGCTGAAGATGGTGGATGTAGTGGTGTAGCATCCGCTGGAGATGGTGGATTTGGCGACAGAGGATATAGTGGCTTTGGTGGTGTAGTGATAAAAGATGGAAGCCATGGAACTGCCCAGATTCATTGTAACAGGGTCGATAAATTATTCTCAAACCCACTTATTTGCAACCCTAATTTTGTTAATCCTGTAGTTTTAAATCTTTTAAATAAACCTCCTGAAGAATTCTTAAAGTCTGAAATCCACCCTAAAGATAATAATAATAATAGGAGAAGTTAATATGGCCAAAACATGTGAAAATTTTAATAAATCATGGATTTTTGACTGTGTTGTTATGACACCATGACTTTTAAATTATCTGACATAATTTCAAATACTAAACCTAAAATTAACTATATAATAATCGCTAATGGTGGAATGGTTCCGTAAAGGCAGGAGAAACTATTGAAATATCTCCCACCTTAAAACTTTCAAACTGTCTTTATGTCCCATCTTTGTCACATAAACTTTTATCTATTAGTCATGTGACAAAAGAGTTAAACTGCTATGTTTTAACGCACCCGACCTTTTGTATTTTACAAGATATTAGGACGGGAAAGATTATTGGGCGTGGCACTGAACGCCACGGATTTACTATGTAAAAGAAGTGACTCAAGATGCAGGGAATCGTGAAACTCCCACGATCGGACATCTTCTATGGTAACTTTCTCTGCAAGATTGCAGAGCAACTAGCACTAAATGGGATGGAAGAGACCTCAGCTAACTTCTTCTTGTTCGAAAGAATATTCTTGAGGAACTTTGCATATTTCGGAATTTGAGTGAGTGCCTCAAGGAATGGAATGTTAAGGTGAAGTTGCTTCAAAAGATCAAGAAATTTGGAGTTCTGCTACTCGTTTCTATCCTTGCGGAGTCTCCCAAGGTATGGAACTCTAGGTTTGTAGACTCTCGTTGGTGTGCTGGGTAATTGCTGGTCCTAGGCATCGGCCGTACTTCCTGGGCTGCGCCTCTGATGCACCTTCAAGCCCAAAAGAAAAGACATCTGCCGCTCTACAAGTGCAAGGTATCTTTGGAAAGACAAGAAAGAGGGATACAGAAATAATAAAATTTGGGCTGGATTACAAGTGAAGTAAGAAGCGATACACGCAATCATGGTAAAATACGTTTATACTTGTATGTAACGGTGATCATTATAATGTTAGTGAACGGGGTTATGGATCACTCACAAGGTTATAAGTTCGATGGAGAGGGTTATTTAACGGTGGTTTTGCCGTATGAAAATAAACTACGTAATCACAATAGGATTTTATTTTTATTTTATTTATTTGTTTTTTTTTTTACTTGTTTGATTTTCTTAATCAAGAAAGCAAATGTGGATATGAGAGAGTTAAGTGTTGCTCGCTTTTCTTAGAAAAAACACAGATACAAAAATTTATAATTTATTATGAAAGACATCATGCCAAAGAATACCAAGTTTTTTTTTTGATAATTTGGAAAAACGTACGCAAGGTATGGAAGTAAAAAAGAAAACCAAATTTTAAGTAGAACCATGTGTTTGTCAAATACAACTTTAGCGTGCTACAATTTCTTTGATTACATGATGTTGCATTCTTTCGATACAGGAAGCTTTCAATTTATCTGCCATTCAACATTGAAAGGCTTAGTTCATTGTTAGAACTTGTTCCATATGAGCGTGAAATTTGTGTGGAATTCTGATTAGTTGTTCCAATGTAAAAGCCTGGTTCTTTTGGTAAAGGCAATGCCCTCGCTCTCCAACATTAAGATAGCAGAGGACATAGTTGGCCTATCTTCAGGGTGTCGTTGAACACACAACAAACCAACATGTATTGAACGTAAAACCTGAGACACATTGATAGATTCACCAAGGCATTTGGAAACTAATTGCAAAGATTGGTCTTCATTATGGAGTCTCCAGGCCTGTGAAAGAAAAAAAGAGCACAAATATTATGTTTCTTTGTTTTAAAAGGTAAAATAACATTGAAAACAGTTAACCACTTTGTTCTTATTCTTTGTTTGGGTAAAAATTAGCATGCCACTAACCATATCCTCATTTTGATACTTTAGCTTACCGTATGTTTAAATGTGTTTTAATAAAATCTTAATAAGTTGGCTACCTTTTGTTAGTGAAAACTTACACATCCAAATATCCAATAAGAAAAGCCAAAGCTTTTTACACTTTCATGCAATTTATTGGCAATTTTAGAGTTAACGAAACCGAACTCACATGTCTAATAAGGTTGTTGCAATGCTCTTTGTAGACAAATGTCCTGTTTTTCTCCCCGAACACAACTTCTAGCACTATTACACCGAAGCTATATACGTCTGATTTTATGGAAAATGTACCATGTCCTGCGTACTCCGGTGCCATGTAACCACTGCAAGGAATGTAAGTGCAAGTGATTCACTAAATAAATTAGAATCAGGATAGGCTAGATGAATCTCACTATGTTCCAACCACTCTATTTGTGTTTGCCGCTATCTGATTTCCTACAAAAGTTTTAGCCATGCCAAAATCTGATATCTTCGGGTTCATATCTTTGCTAAGCAAAATATTGCTGACTTTGAGACCTCTATGTATGATTCTGAGCCGAGAATCCTGGTGAAGATAAAGAAGTCCACGAGCAACACCAATAATTATGTGGTAGCGTGCATGCCAATCAAGGAGTTGACTTTGAGTTTTATCTGTAAGATATTTGAATTTTAGTTTATGCCGATTTTATTTCATACTTTTTGATATTTGTTCATAATATTTCATTTACCAAATATGAAGGAATCAAGGCCTTTGTTTGGCATGTATTCATAAATCAATATCTTTTCGGATTCCTTTATGCAGCAACCCAAGAGCTTAACAAGATTGCGATGTTGTAGCTTAGATATCAAGATAACTTCATTCTTGAACTCGTTAAGTCCTTGAGTGGATGATTTTGCAAGCCGCTTTACTGCTATTTCTTGCCCGTCTTCAAGTATACCCTTAAACATCATTTTTTAAGATAAAATACGCCACGAAAAATCTGTCTATGTGTTTTCTAGTCTTACTTGTTTCACTCCATGTTCTTTTAATAGTTCTTTGTCTTATCTTTTTTTACCATGTGCTGAGAAACGTCTTATAGTAACTCATGGACACCATATGTACTAAAAAAAGGCCATGGAGTCATTGAATACCTTGTAAACTGGTCCAAAGCCACCTTCTCCAAGTTTGTTGTTCATTGAAAAGTTGTCTGTAGCGTTAACTAATGTAGGGAACCCAAATAGCGGGAGATCAAGATCTTTGTCATCACCTATATATTCAGGATCATGTTGAAACTCATAACCGGTATCCTTGTTACCCATATTACAACTTCACACAAAAGAACTAGGAATACTAGTACATATATAAGTGACCAAATATAGCTGTACTTTTTATTGGTTGGTTGATTAGGAACATTTTTTTCTTAGCATCAAAATCGTTCATTATAAATTAGTGTCACAAATATGATTAAAAGAATATGATAAGTTTATGCGGTAGTAGATTTAATAGGTTTATGCTATTCAAAATACATTTTGACTATGTTTAACCTCTTGGTTTAGAAGATATTTTTTTATTAAAAAATAGCTTTGAATTACTCATTCATACCTTGTTGTTGTTTCTGCTGCTGCTGCTTCTTCTTATAACGATATAATAAGCATATTGAAACTGTTATGAGCAAAAACACAAACGTTACGGGGACAATAACTCGTACTCTGCTCCATGCACTTGATCTTTTACTATTTTTTATCGAGTCTGTGTTAAAATGATATGTTCATTTGAAATTTATACAAATAATTAGGAGTTATAATGATTATAAAACTGTTGTTTTCACTTACCTAACTCAGAATTTGACAGTCGTATGTAAAGAGTCACCTCGTTTTCAGCAAACGTTCTGATATCTATTAGATCACCGAACCATAGCAAGCAACCACTCCCACTCCCTGAGATATTTGAGTTAGAGTAAGCGGTACACGAACAATTGCTTTTACACATCTTCTCACATTCTGCAAGGGTCATGGTCTTGTTATACCATGATCTCCGAGTGTCGGGTAACTTCAAATTATAATATTTGTTAAACCCTTCCCCAGGGTCACAATTTAATTGGACGGTATGCCGACACCCTTGAGACCAGTCTGCAACCATCCATTGATCAGGAGATGTAGGTTCAAACCCCTTTAAACATTCACAACCTGGTGACATGTTAATGTTGCAACTCGCAAATGCCCCACACACTGCATATTCATCACAGCGGTCTATTTCTGGGACCGCATAAAGGTTCCATTCTTGTTTGCTATCGATCCATAACAAACGCTCTACACGACCAGTTGGTTGTAACACCAGCCTCGTAAAAACAGAACTATTTAAAAGATTATACTGGAAGTAAATTTCCTTCTGATTAAGAACAAATGTAAAGTTGTAAATCGGATTCGGTCTCAAATTAGTAGCTCCGCTAAATCTGAGTCCATTCCATGGAGCCCGAAACTTTATTCTGGGGCCGTCCATTAGGATCGACTGAGGGTAACCGCGGATATTTATACCTATAGAAAACTCACCGGAAGAAGGATCACCTTCGGATTTCCATGATGTGTATCGTCTTTCAATCCCCTTAATCAAATCCCAGCCCTCCTTCATTCCAGGAAGTAAAGTATCAGTCAGAAAGTCGAAACTTTGCCATATGGGATCTTCTTGATTGATGTCCTTACCTTCCTCTTGAATTATAAAGTTGCCTGTATCTAGAAGCTGACCAATTGGATTCCTCACTAACGTGTTTGACGCGTTAGGTGACGACCATAGGACGTTGCCCATGGTAGCATTCCGGATAACTAGAACTCCCTGTAGGGTGAGAGTCAGCTCTACAGAGGTATCAGTGAGTGGTGTGTTCCGGTTGGTTATCCATACAACCGTTCCGGTCGATATTTTCTTGTACCAAATCCCAACATAATGCTTTGTGGAGTTATTCGGGCTAAAGAAACCAAGCTCGAAGGTTTGTTGTGGCGAAATGATGGTTTCGTTGTATCGAACTATTTGGTTTGCTGATATGGTGTCTGCAGCATAGGCACAGGTTATTGATGCGTAGAGCACAGAAAGGAAGGCAAAGATCATCTTGGTGTTGGTCAAGTAATTAAACACAAAACTCCCGTTTGAAATTGAATGTCTATTTTTGAAGGTTTTAATATTTGGGCCCGGTATAGTATCCTTACGAAATTATTTTCTTGTTTTTCAAATGTAATTTTATTTTTCCTGCCTTTCATTGCACCATTGAAATTTTTAGTCAAAATAAACCCATATTGTTCAAGTCTTCGTTTCTCCATTGACACATCAAGAAATGATTAACAAGAAATGATTAACAAATCTAAATTTTAGATGGGTGAAAAAATGAGAAATTTTCTACAATAGTCATATTTTACCAAAATTTTTAAAAATTGCCTACAGTTACACAAAAATTATAAAATGGCCATTTTTTCCTGTCAGATCTGACTGAATTTTAACGTCGTCCGACAAAATTTTTGGACCTTAAAAATCGTGTTACGTGTCAACGTATTATTGGAATCTGCAGAATTTCTTAAAATTCCTTCGGATCCGGGAATTTTAGTGGGTCCGAAGAAATTATTCATCCTCTACCTCACAAACCCTAAACCTCTATAACCAACCTCCATCTCCATTTTTCTTATTTCTCCACAATATCAAGCAAACTAATATTGCAAATCGCTTAGTTTTCGAGAAAAACACAACCATAGTGTTTAATTTCACTCTAGAACTCAAACTTCAAAACCCCCGAATTGAAAAATATATGGTTCGTCGGACAGTTGGATCTGACGAAAGCATGAACTGCACTGTCAGATTCGACTGTTTATTAATACGTGGGTTTGTTTCATTAATCCGTCGGACCAAATGGAAAACCGTCTGATCCGACAGAATAATATGTTTCGTGGCGCGTTTGGATAGGCTCATTATTTCATCGGATCAGAAACGGTTTCCGTCAAATTTGACAGATTAGTTTGATTATTTTTTAAATTTGTTTTCGACTCGGGCTAAAACTGAAAAAGTTGATAAAAAATGATTAGTTTTGGATTTTTTCCGTCAAAAAATAATTAACAAAACATATGTGGAGCGAATGGCACGTAAATATTTTCTTCTTTTGAAAGGGGATATTATTTATTTTATATTTTTTCACCTCTCATTGTCATTAGCTATAGATACTCTTGGACCAAATAAATATTATTCCCTTTCTTTCAACAAACTTAGTGGACTAGATCGTTATTATTGTATTTTGATCAATAAGTTTAATAGTCACATATCTAACGTATTTTATTTCTTATTTCTGATTGTAACCGTTTACAATGTTTTATCATGTATGAAGATTGATACACGTATATTGGGCACTTATATTTAAAAGAGGATATTTATAATTCAATATTTTGTTAAAACTTTTCTTCCTTTTTCTCTAACTTTAATCACGTAACTTTTCTTCATTTTCTTCGAAACTTGGTTTCTCGTACCTTTCCTTTCCCCACCCTTTCATCTTGCTATTAGCACGCATACATACATATAAATATATATATATATATATATATATATATATAAATATATATATATATAGGATTGATTTCTTTTAAGAACCGGTTTGAGTTTTAAGAACTCCAAAAAACTCAACGTAACAAGTTTTTTTTGAATTTTTTTTACACATGTGTAACACGTAAGTGTAAGTAATGTACAATAAATTACAGTATTTTTTTACACACCGAATCGACTTATTACACATGTGTAACTAATATTTAAACTTGTGTAATCATCAAAAATACTTATTCTTTCTCCTGATTCATTTTTAATTAAATTTAATCTCAGCCACATATTTCATATCATTTTATTACATGTGTGGTCCAAAATTGAGTTCACAAAGTTTTTACAACTAATCAAGTTCTCAAAATATCCCTCCTCTCTATATATATATATATATATATATATATATATATATATATATATATATATATATATATATATATATATATATATATATATATGGGTGGGATCTAGAGAGAACTACTTTTAAAGAGAGACCTAGTAAAGAATTATTTTTAACTATTTTTAAAAAAATATTTTGTGATTTTTTTTCTTTCCACCTTCTAATAAGATGATATTGATACTAAAAAAAACTTGTCGGTGTAGTGCATATGTGCACTAATGTCTATTGCATATATACAATAGTGTTTTATTGCATATAATACAACACAATTGCACTATACAATACACACTATTGAATATATGCAAATACAACACTAATAATTGTATGCAATACACACTATCGCATATATGTAATACAACACTAATGCATATATGCACTATATCTATTTTTTTATTTTTGTATATAATATAACATTATTGCACATATACAAACAAACAATTGCATATATATGCTAATCAAAACTATGGCACATATAAAAATATACACTAGTGCACATATGCATTAAGAAAAAGTCGTCATATTGCATATATGCATTACAACGAGTTTTTTTTTAATTTTTTTTTATTTTTATATTTTTTTTGGTGAAGAATAACAACGTATAACAAGGATGAAAGAAAAAAATTAAAACTGTATTTTTTAATTAAATTAAAAATATTTTATTATTAGTTCTCTAGTTCTCTCTCTAATGAGTAGTTTTGTTGACTATTACTTATCAGATCTTGCTCTACAATATGGTTTGCTTTAGTAGTCCATATAATCCCGTACCATGACGTATCTGGAATAGTAGTAATTAGTGAAACAAAAAGACTTGTATAGACCACGGAAGTTACTCCATCTCCCACGGTCCAAAGATGGAAATCTTTGGAATATTCTGAATCATTTATGAACATCACAGCAAAAATGATTAAAACATTTATGGCTCCTACGTAAATAAGGAGATGCGCAGTCCCTATATATATATATATATATATATATATATATATATATATATATATATATATATATATAGTTTCACGATCAAATAGAAATCATTATTAAAATAAAAACAATGAGAACCAATTTGTTGTTATTATTATGTTTTTTTTATAAATGTTTGTTGTTAATTTTTCTTTTATCATATATATTGATTTCCGATTATGAAACGTTAAATATTTGTTGATTTACATTTTTTTGTTATTATTAGGTTTTCTTCTTATGTTGTTATAAGTATTTATTATTCAAACGTACTCCCCTTGTGTACTTGGCATACCCCATCCTCTAAACTTTCATTTTCTTCAACAATTTTATTTAACATATTACTACCCTCTAATATTTTAAGTCATTTCAAGTCACCCATTTGAAATATCAAATCAAATACTATAAAGTTTATTTTCTATTGTTTTTTTATTTTCTATCATTGTGTTTATTGTTCTTTATAATAATATTTATTATCATTATAAAATGTATTTAAAGAATAATGATATAACGCTTTTATAAATGTAATATCTCGGAAAATCCCAAATTTATTTTTGGTTAAAAATGTCAATTTAAGAAGTTGAGTACTAGTTAATCATTTAGTAAAGAAATATGGGAGCGACACGTTCCCTAAGACATATTACCATAAAACGACACATGTCGCGTGGTGGCAACACGGAAGAACACATGCCAACATCTAAAGCCATGTATCCTCTTGAAATGACATGTAGCTAGTGACTAATCAAGTTAGCATGCCACATGTCAACATCAAATAGCACGACTCATCACAAGAGTTACACGTGGCGAATGGTGGTGATTGATGGTCCGACCGGGGGTGACTATAAATAGTGAGCATGGTTCTTCATTTTTGTCATCTCGAACAACAAATCACTTCTTACTCTAAAACATCCCCTCTCTCTCTCTCTCTCCCTCTCTCTACCTCGGCTTTTGCGCCCTTGACCCGATAATATTTTCTCTCTCTACCTCGAATTTCGTGCCCTGAACCGACGATTCCTCGAAGTTTGTGTCAACCGACATTTCGCCTCGAAGTGCGTGCATGACTTGGCGACCACCGTACGTCGCCTCGATTTGCGTGCAAGAAAGTGTTGATCAAGATTTTTTGATAAGCGTGCAAACGTGAAAGTGTTGCCTGAGAGTCTACGAAATTATAAGCCAAAAAAAGTAAGGGTTCTGCCCGAGTAAAATATTATTATTATAATATTAAAATAGGCTTAGACCCTAGTCGAGGGTATACTCTATACCTAGAGAATAAACAAAGAAAAATATAAATAAAATATATTGTTTTAAAAATAATTCTTTGTTAGTAATAAAAATATTATTTAAGATTCTTGAATAATAAGTAAAGAAATAATGTACACGTTTCTTCGAGAAGAAGAAACGTAGTGTTTAGAAAATATGAATTATCAAACTAAAGGTTCGAACATAGTAAACAAAGAAAAGCGATTTTGAACTAAAGGTTCTAAAAGAAAATACAATCGAGGTAAAGATTATACAAAATGGACTAAAGGTCTACAGCTATATTATTGATCTAGTAATAACAAATGGTTATACTCGTACTATAGGTCCGAGATAGCAAGAAAGATAACTCGATCAGTGAAGTGAAGTTGATCATTTTAAAAGGTGAATACGCCCTAAACTTTTATAACTAGTTTAATCGAGTCGATTAAATTGATCAAATGAGATCACGTATCTCTAAAATGTTATGGACAAAAGTAATCGCTTGCCCTCAGGCTGTCGTGCGCGTGTTTCTAGATCCTTTCATATGTGGTAGACGGTGGGCACCCCGCGCCACACTTGATTATATGTCTCCGCCATGACGGGCTGGACCTAAGTTATGTCCGAGATAGGGTAATCATGTGTATACTGATGGTAGCTAAGTAACCTCGAACGCTGGGGTGTTTGCTGAGCGGTTTCGAGTTGAGCTTAAGTTTGTAATTATGTTTTAAGTTTTTAACTTAATTATCCCCAAGCCACGATGGACCGAGACCTAAGTTATGTCTCGATGGGTGATTAAGTAAATAAAATGTTTTATGCGTCAGATTATTCACAAGCATGTGTTGTTGACGTATTTTTAAACTATTTTACAGGTAATGAAGAATAGATGCTTGGGAGAAACGAAGTGGTCATTAGGCGATCTATTGGCTGAGATAAATTTTGTTAATGTTAAATATAAAATGGTGGGTTTATTTAAACAATGAATCTTTTGTAAACGTTAAACGGGTATTTTATAATCCCATGTTTTGATATTTAAATATTAATATTTTAATCCACGCCAATATTTCCGCAATTAAACCGTAACTCTAATTTATTTATTTACAAAAACGGTACCAACTACGAGTCACACGCCTAGGCCTAAGATGGGGTGTGACAATAAATACCATAAAACGTTTTGTATATATTTATCTTATCATATGCCTCACACCCGAAAAAAGATCATTTAAATATTTTTTGATACGTTTGAAAGCATGAAATTAATGTCACATGAGAAAAAAACCAACTTGCTAATCAGATCGTATATTGTTTAATCTGTTTTATTAATGAAAAAAATGTGTTTCTTTTTTAAAGTAAGCTATCTCTAAAAATTATTTAGAAAGAAAAACGCACCCTAAAAGTATTAAAACACTTGTAGAGAAAAATTATTTTTATCGTTTTTAATTTTAAAAAACGTTTTTTACATAAACAATTTTTTTGTTATTTAAAAAACAAAAAAATTGTTTTATAATATAAAAAAAAGATAATAGAAAAAGAAAAACTCTTTAAATAATAAAAAAAACTTTTTTAATTAATAATGATAATAAAAAAATGATAAAATGATAAAGAATTAATATAAAGGTTTAAATTGTATTAATGTAAAACTTGGGGATGGAATGTGTTAGTAAAAATGAAAGGAGTGGCCGGGGTACGCTTAGCAACACCCTTGTTATTATTTTGTTGGTAATTTTGATTTTTTTGTTGTTATTTTTCTTTGTTATTATCAAACATTGCTTAATGTATTGTAGTTGATATTGTTTTCTACGTTCTCATTTTTAATATATTGGTATTGTTTCCTTGTTTTCATGTTAAAATCATTTTGTGAATGAACCTTCCTCTATATTTCTATATATTTTTAAATTCATTACACTCAAAGTGGGCTTTAGCCACACTTTTACAAAAACAACCATATTACGATACTTTGCCTAAAGATCATTAATAACATTTCAAAATCTTAGACCCTATTTTTTATTTAACTACAACTTTCTCGTTTGTTAGTTAGGCCACCGTACTCTCCAGCCCCGTATATTGTCTTAACCGGTCCCACGTTAGACCCTATTATAGAACCCCGTTTTGTTTATTAGTGTTTTATATTTGTTTAATCTACTCACGATGTATTCTAGTTAGGTTGTCAGTTTGTTTACATGTGTGTTTGAGCCTGAGGCCATGTATGTTGAACCCAATGGGCCGTTAATAATATATGTGAGCATGGCATTGTGTTCCCCTAATTGCTCCAGGTCTACAGTGAGTCCTCTCTCTCTCTCTCTCTCTCTCTCTCTCTCTTATCCCATTAGATCTCGTTTTTATAAAATCGCTACTTTGTTATCAAATTATAGCAAGGGGTTTCGAATATGGATAGAACATCAATTGTGACGTGATTTGGTTCCACATACGACGGAGGAAGGGAAGCACAATCGATGTCGTGGGTCCGATGGCGGAAGGTACCATTCTAGAATAATTACAATATCTATTCTTCGTGCCCTCACTCGATGTTATCTTAACTAGGCTTGTGTTTATTTTGATTTCATGTCCTGCATGTTTGGTGTTTGATAAAATGTTTGGGAGAATATTAATTTCTTATTTGGTTGTATAATCCTAGTTTCATTTGATGTATTTTATGTGGTTTTAGATTCAGGAAAATGTTAAAATTAACAATATTGTATTTGGGATTTTGCACTGTGTAATCAAAATTGCTTAAACCTAAGTGACAAGGTGAAACATGTATTGAGACAAGCTGTGGGTTTTTATAACTATTTACATTGGCATTTTGCGTACAATCCGTGTTATGAAAAATGTTGAAACCAAAGTGAACTTTATTACTTAGTGTTAAAGGTGAATTCCTTCAACAATATATTTTATTAATCAACGTTTGATACTATGGATCTCTTTGTTTTTGTTACAGTTGTAGAGATAATTAACTTTTATAGGTTAGTTAATATAAATGGTTTCATTGAAGCTATCCAGATAATGCCATGGGTGCAGCGGCTGGTGAGTGTGGGCTTCTAAGGACAAGAGTTCATGGTGGTTTTCTAGGTACGATATGCTTTGTCTAAGTTCATTTTCCGTTTGAATCTTAACCTTAGATTGCAAATCGAGTTATTGTTATTCTAAAAAGATGCTCATGACACTGCATTTATTTTTGATGTTTTAGGCCAAATTTGGAGGATTTAATAATCCTAAAATCCTCCAAATTTGGCCTAAAACATCAAAAATAAATGCAGTGTCATGAGCATTTTTTTAGGATTTTAACCTTAATAACATTGATGGTTTTTGTTCATCTTTTTCTACAGTTAGGTTTACTTCATCAATGGTGACTGCAGTTGGGTAAAAACAAGGCAACATAACAATGGATTACACTCGCACAACTGCATCGGTATGATATTTTACTATTTTGTTCAATTTTATTATGATTAATTACTCTTTGATAGTAGTTTAGGTCGATTTTGATTCAATGATTTACTAAGCTTATGATTATTTCTCTCTTATTGTTGTTCGACATCCTTCTTATTGCAGAGTTGTTGACTAACACAATTCACAGCTTGGCACGATTCTGCAAATAGATTGGTGAGTTTAAAATATTACCCCTAATTAGATTGGACTTGCAACTTAGCAATTGCATACCAGAGTCCATATTTAAACACATTAATATCCCATGTTCTCTTTACTTGTTATGTTTAATTTGCTTAATAGTGTTGGTAATTGTGGATTGATTTGTTCAATAGATAATATAGTGCCTTAACTTTATACAACCCAAGTGAACATAAACTGTTTAATTCATTTACATTTGGGAGCCGTTCGTTTATATTAATAACAACAATGAACACTAAATTTTCTTATCGGAAACACTTGCATATATTTTTTAGCTTCATTTTATTAATGCAACATTATGTTTTGTTAGGTGGTTTCTACAAATATGGTTGCAAGAATTAAGCTGTCAGTTTGGGTTGCAAGAATTAAGCTGTCAGTTCGGGTTGCAAGAATGAGGACGTCGGTTCAGATTGCAAGAATGAAGATGTTGGTTTGGGAAGTTATCACATATAGTTTTTATTTTTAAACACATATATTTGTAAACAATGAAACCTTTTTATATATTAGAATACTTTTGTATACTTTTCGTTGTGTTTTCTGGAATTTATTGGGTTTGATATACTTTAATATATATTTAGATTTCTAAAATTTAAAATAAATAAATATATATGCAGGCAAAAAGATGCTCTTGTATGCATGGAAGCAAAAGGTGCGGTCCCCAAACCCACCTCTTTAGATATGTTAACAAATAAGCAAAAGGTGCGGTTGTAGATATCAAAAGGTTCGATGCTATTTGGTGCGGTCATAGGCCCGCATCTTTTAGCGAAAATGACCGCATCTTATAGCCTCTTTTGTACTAAGCTTGAAATAAGGTTGTTTGAAGTATCCGTGTTTGAAATAAGTGTGTTCTTGTGTTCTTGTCTTGTTAAAAAGTGTTTAGATTCAAGAAGATTGTGTGGTTTAAGCTTGAAAATTTGTGTTTCTAGATCTACAAGTGTTCATCAGGTTCCAATCGAGTTTCCATATATAGAAAAAAGTGTACTTGTGGGAAAAGAAGTGCAAAAAGTATTCTCCGTACTTTCTGGAAAAACCATTCGAATCGGCTTCAAACCATTCAAATCGAATCCGCAAACCAATTGAATCAAAATTCAAACCAATTGAATCGAGTTTCTATTCGAGTCGATTTCTTTTTCAATTAGATTCAATTCAATTTACTAATTGATTCAATTGAAATCCTATTTGATTCGAATCCATTTCAATTCGACCCGTTTCTTCTTGAAACTTTTGGCAAAAGTTGTTATTGGACTGTATGACATGATTAACTAATTTGCAAGATGATGACTCATCCTGAGGGTTTAAGAACCTACCTTATCTTCAAAAATGAAGTCGGCACTATCTACAAACCTCCAAAACTACTCAAGTGGGATAATAATTTTGAGGAATTCAAGAGGCGTTTCAAGAACTATATAAGAATAACTGATTATGCTTTTCTCAGATCAACTGAGATTGATCCTCACATTTCCACCACTGATACTGCTAATGGACTAGTTCCCAAACCTGTAACGGCCTATAACGACGATGAAAAAAGATTATGAATGATGATCAAAATGCCTATGGTGTTTTGAGTGTGTGCTTTTCACTAGAAATCTATCAAACTTTGAGAGATCACACCACCTCAAAAGGTCTATGGGATGCACTTGTTAACAAATTTGAAGGAACTGTGAAGTAGAGAAATAGTAAAAATGCTATGTTGAAGGGTGAATTCAATATGTTCAATCACATACAAGGATATTATGTTGGGTCTCTTATCCACATATTTGAAATATTGATTATGATCAGATTGAAATCAATGATAAGTTGTTGAATTCCTTACCCTACTCCTGGTACAGTAGCAACATCCCCATCAAGAGAACTACGAACTTGCGAATAACATCAAGAGAACAAACAGACGAGTAATCGACCCATCAAGCATAACATAAACCCTCAAACACCCATCATGGTTTAATGTGCCATGAAAAAAGAATTAGATTCCCTACAAAATAACAACACGTGGACCCTTGTCTGTAAGGTCCCATTTGTTTATTAGTCTTTTGTATTTATCTTAACTATTCATGAAGTATGCTAGTTAGTGTAACGATTCCGACGAAACCCGGTATACCCTAACCGGTAGATAATAGTTACGTCATATTTAATGTCGGATACATGAATTACCATAGTAATTATACGAGAATACATGGTTCACTATATTGATTGTACGTGAATATATAATTCACCGTATTGAATATGCGATCAATCGATCGATAGTTAATGAAACCCGGACGAATCGAGGGTTCAATTATAGACGATATCTATAATAATTAGTGATTTTACGAAACATTAATGCTTCGGGATAAGTAAAGTACGGCACAGAAAAAGAATTTCGATTTAATGTACGTCGGTACGTTAAACGAAACCTTTAATACCAAACCGAGCAAGAGACGATCGATCAAGCCGAAAAAGATGCGCAATAATTGATGATATGATGTTTTAAGTTGATAAATGTCATGGTTTAAGTTTTTAAAGTTCTTAAATCGGTTTTATATAAATTTCATTTTTAAGCCGAAAAACGACCGTTTTAGTCTCGTTTTAAGCCAAATTAGACATTTAACCGAAAAACGAACTGAACCAGATTATCCAAAACATTATCCAGATTGCGAGAATCTGAACATGTGGCCACAAATGAAGTTGTGGGTCCCCCCCACCCATCCAATATGGTCCGATCGGACCATCAACCTACATTTCATTTCATTTTTTCCTTTTTACAACTTATCCATCCATTCCTTCATCCTCTCAATAATTCCATCCAAAAACCGATAATTCTAGCAAGAAAAACCGAGGTAAAATTGTGTTATGTACGTGTTTATGTTCGTTTCTTGAGTTTTCTTTCAAGAAAATGAGGTTTCCAAGTGAAAAAAGGGTGAAAACCCGAGATGGAACCGATTCTTGCACGATCAAGTGATGTATACGGGTTATACAAGGGATCTTGGTCCAAGAAAGGAGTTAAACGAATCAAAAACAAATTTTTACGGTTAAATCTTTGTTTTAGTATCATAACCGTAACCATGAAAGAAATGGCTTGATCGTGAGTGTAACTTGCTTGGTATTGTGGTATGTTGTTTGTAGGCTCTGTGTTTAGTGGTAGATAAGGCGGAAAGACGAGTTTGTAGCTTGTAGTGGCGGAAAACGAAAGGTATATTCGGTTTATGTCGGTGTATGTGTTTTTGGACAGATTGTTGGTCGTTTAGAGTTAGGTCATGAAATTTTACAGGGATGTTCTACACATGAAAATAAGAGTTCTGTGAAGTTTTGGTAATTTTTGGACAAAGGATGAATATTTGGTGAATTTAATGCTCGGTTTTGGCCAAAAATGGTGAAAAATAGTTAAATACCATGAAAAATTCTGGAAAATTGCAGATAAGCTTTTCATATCATGTATAAGTCACACACAAAATTTGAGGTCCGTTGGAGAAGTCTAAGTAGGCTTTTCGGTTAAACGAGTTCTAGGGATTTCTAGCTCGTTTTAGTAAAAAGGGCATGTAAAAGAATATTTTGGTTCTGGAAAAATTACAGGGGACTATGTGGATGGCAGGGGACATCCAGGAAAAATTTGGGATTTTTCTAAGATCGTTTGGTATTTACGACATATTTAGTGTTTAAATGGTGTTAAAAATAGATAAATAAATTTTAAATATAAGAATTAATTCTGGAAATATTTTTATAAAATTCCCCACTGTTAAAAAGTGATTTGTGCAAAATTTCAAGATCCGAGAGTAAACGGATAATTAATCGTGCTAATTATCAAACTTTTAAAGTTAAAACGTGTAAACCGGTGAAGTTCGCTTAAGCGAGCTGACTGGTGTATAAAAACCCTAAAAATGAACTATTTTCATATAAATGAGTTAAACAAGTGAAAATAAATCATCCGAAAATAATTCGGATGATTTGAGTAATTTTAACATATTTTAACAGTTTCCGGTACGCTAAAGACGGAAACGGGTCCCGCGGCCCAACGGGGCGTCTAAACCGAGCTCAAATTTCACAACTTTACTTAAACTATCAGTCAACAATTATTTTCGGGTCGTGTGTGACCAAACTCATTTTTGAAACATAAAAACGAATAACCGTGCTAGGCACGCAAAACGAGAAAAACGACTAACAGTAATTGTGACCATGGAACTCTAAACGACATCACAATATGAGTTCGGAGAAGTGTTTCTGGGTTAACATTGCCCCCGGAACAGGTACAGTACTGGGTTAACAGTGTCCCCAGATGTACCGATTGATAAGGTTAAAGATTATATAAACAATAATTGTATAATAACGATCGTAGAGATCATATTACAGATTGGACGTGTTAATTGATAATGATTGTTGTTACCTGCTTGCATGTGCTAAGCTGAGTTTCACGAGCCCCTTTTTACTGAACTGTTTTAAATATTTTCCCGGGGCGGAAAGCATGTTTCTACTGAAATATCTAAGTACATGCTGATCGCATGGAAATGAAGGTATTTATATAATGTTTATTGTACGGGAATCGTACGGTAATGTATTAAGATAGTAATTGTCTGAGTTGCTAACAGTGTAGGGCCCGAAACAGTGTTCTGGGTTAACAGTGTCCCCAGAGGTTATTAAATGGGTTTCTGGGTTAACAGTGTCCCCAGAGGGTATTAAATGTGTTTCTGGGTTAACAGTGTTCCCAGAGGTTATTGGAAGTGTTCTGGGTTAACAGTGTCCCCAGAGGTTATTGGAAGTGTTCTGGGTTAACAGTGTCCCCAGAGGTTATTGGAAGTGTTCTGGGTTAACAGAGGTTTCACTTGTGGGCTCAGCATAATTACATTGATAATATTATATTTTGATAATGATATATCATGGCTTACTAAAATTGTGAAACTCACCAACTATTCGTAGTTGACCCGTTTTCTCACATGCTTTTCAGGTACAACTAAGATGAACTGATTGCTTACGTGCTAAGTGCTTGATGTGTGTAAGATTTGCGTGCAGGATGTTAGGATGCATTATAATAAATAGAATTATGTATCGTATTGTATGATGTGTGTATCACCTAGACGGTAATGAAATACAAGATAATGTAATTTGAAGTATATTAATGCATTCAGTTTTCTTTATAAACAATGTGGTTGATATTAGACGAGTCTGTCGCACCCCGTTTACGTTTCCGCTGCGGTTGCGGGGTGTTACAGAAGTTGGTATCAGAGCCATTGGATATAAGGAATTAGGATGTCTTTAAAAGATACCTAAAATATAACCAGTAGCTCAAGTATTATAGGATCTGAATATCAACTAATAAGTTATGGTGACGAGGTCTGGATGAACTTGGATGGACAAGTGAGTTATTATGGTCCGGAACATAATAACAGACTTGTCCGCACGAGGGAATACAGGGAAAGTCACGGGGTACATTAATAGGTAAAAATGGCAACATATGTGTAAAGTATATAATATTATTTATACGTGCTAATGTGTATATATATATATATATGTACATATCTTGTGGGTACATGAATTGAGAAATAAGACCCGGATAAGGAACCGGGGGGATGAAATAATAAAAGTACCGAGGATGCTGAAATTTCTAGAGCATCGGTTGATCATAAGTCTGATTTATTGGGCCATAGTTATGGTAGTACCAAGTTAGATCTCCCGTTTGACATTAACCAGAAATATCTAGTAACCGTCACGCCCAACCAAAATTGATAAGTTCCTTACCCTACCAACACCGGGACCGTATATCCTAATAACCCCCTATGTTCACCCGAACCGTCAACCCTCACGTACGGACGGACCTGTACGTGAACCTATTCTTATTCCGTTAAAAAAAAATTGATAATAAATGAGCAGATAAAAATAATATATAGAAATATATATATGTAATTCTCACTCTCAAACATAGGAGACATACCACCTCTAGATCGAGAATTACCGATTTTTGCGAACCTAGAATGCCTGAGGACATTGACTGAGCAAGTGTAGAGTTTCCATAATAGTAATTAATAATATTTGAAGGCAACCCATGTTGCGCAATTACCTTGAACCTTGCAACTCCCTATGTTATCCTTACATCCGTTAGATGTCTACACCCATGTATACTCGAATAGAATGATTAACCATACACAAAGAAGTGTTGGAATCATTAGAGCATAGTTGGTTATTCGTTCGTAGGTGGTATACCGTGTATGCCGAATGTACGAATGGACACGGATATTATAACTCCGTGGTAAGTAATCGTTTGGTGCTCACGGTGAGCATGTATCGGTTATGCTGACATGCAGAAGGATATTGAAATCAAGCATATTAAACATTAATCTTTGTCGAGAAAGATCTATATGTCAGTTGGTGACAAGGGTTATGAAACATATTTTAACGTTAACCGACGTCAGGATAAATCCGTAAGTTGTTATATTATGGGACATATATATATACTAGATACGGGTATGTGTAATTTGTATGATAATATTTGGTGTGTGTGCGTACCTGTTGTTATGATTGAGCTAGTAACGAGTTATACGGTGAGATTAGTATTGATTACTGCGTACGGTATGAGTACGGCAGATTGACATAAAAAGAGTAACTCCAATGATGGAGATTGATATGATTCAGTTGATTGCTCAAGGATAGCAGATGATGATACCGAATGTTGTATCACAGATCACTGCTAGTGTTGATGCAAATGTGATCGCAGAATTATAGATCGAGCGATCACATGAATATGAATATTTCAATTCTTAGTGGTATTACTAAGAGTGATAATGTCCCACCGAATGCTAATATGACTACAAGTATTAGTTATAAACTAAACATGAATGGTAGTCGTAATGAATTAGATCCGGTATGAAGGATATGTTTATCGGTTGGGTTAAGGGGATTATTAATAGTTTACTGATGGTAAAGGGAGGAATGGATTAGCGAGTGGATAGAAAAGATCGAAATGGTTAAGGATGTTGGTAAATTAGTACCATCGTGTTCCACACGATACAACATAATCTACCAGCATATCTGTAGTGAAATGGTTAAGGATGTTGGTAAGAGTCTAGAACATTGTGTAGTGAAATATGCTACAGATATGCTGGTAGATTATGTTGTATCGTGTGGAACACGATGGTACTAATTTATAGATAGAAAATTTTGCTCAGATGATATGGTCAGGATTTAAAATTCTTTTGCTAGAGCACTTTTATTCGAGTAATTAAGTTCAGAGATTGGAAACTGAGCTATGAAAGATAGAAATGTCGTGTGCTGATCACTTAGAACACGCTAATAGTTTGAAGGAATTGTCATGTCTGGTAACATGGCTAATTACTTCTGAAACTAAGCGAAGTGAGCGCTATATTGGGGACTAACTCCATCGATAAGGAGTATAGTCAACCCTGTAAAATATACAACCTTTGGAAGGGTTGTGTCACAAGCCAGCATTGATATATTTAACTCTATGGGAAGCGGACTGGAAGGACGTTAGGTGAGACGTCGAGTGTTAAAGAAGAGAAATGATAAAGGTATAGAGCAAGATAGACTTGTGAATAAGTAGGTATGTCCTATAACCCAGAATCATACTAAAGACTAGTTCTGGTATGAAACATGAACTGCATGAAGGGTCCTTCCCTAAATGTGGAAAATATGGTTATCGGCAGGAAGAAGAATGTCGAGTGATAGTAGGCCACAGGTGTGGTAAAGATGGACGTAATGCCCCAATCGTAGAACCAATTGAAGCCATGTGAACCGGCAACCCCAACCCATTCGTGTACAACCACTCCGAACCCAACAACTTCAATAACAATCCATCCGAAGGAATCAAATTACGCCAAACAGTTGTACCTGCTATGAATGTGGCAATACAGAACGTTTCAAGAGAAATTGCCCAAAGTTGAACCAAGGTGTCGTTAGAAGACGAACCTCATGACAAGCATCAACCTCTGACCAAGCAAGGAGCCGTGCTTCTGTGAGTAATTCGATAAAGCACGTCATGACCCCAAAGGTGGTATTGAGTATGTTGTAGTTTTAAATAAATAGACTTTAGTGATATTTTTACGGTCTCCGATAGAAGTTAGTTCCTGCTAACCTCCTATCATTTGGAAAGATACCGATTAGTGAAACTATAGAACCCCATACTGCAGAATCGCTAACGGTAAACCCCTAATGGTTAACTAAATTGTTCGGAATTGTCCTATTATTCTGAACGATTAGACTTTCCTTATTGACCTACGACCAGTAAAGTAAAGAAGTTTTGACGTAATAGTTAGCATGGATTGGCTAACTCAACATGAAGCTGAAATCAAATATGAAAAGAAGATGATTAGAAGATCTCCTTCGGACGATGAAGCGATTTGATACAGGGAAAAGTGTACGGTATTATGTTACCACTCTAATCTCATTTTGAGATGTTATAATATTTACGTCAAGAAGACGTGGTGTATTTAACAAACGCGATTGCCAAGGTATTTAAATGAAAACATATAGAAGATATCCCGATGGTACGCGAATTTCCACAAGTTTTCCCAGAAGAACTTCCTGTATTACCGCCAACCTGGCAGGTCGAATTTAGAATCGATTTAATACCTCAAGCTGGCCCTGTTGCTAAGGCACCCTACCGACTTGCACCGTCCGAGATGCAATAATTATCCAATCAGTTGCAAGAATTATTGGATAAGGTTTTATACGACCTAGTCAGTCACCATGGGGTGCCTTAGTGTTATTTGAGAAATGAAAGACTGAAGTGTTAGGATATGTATTGGTTAGAGAGAATTGCATAAAGTGATGATCAAAAATAGGTATTCACTTCTTCGAAGTGGATGATCTGTTTAACCAACTGCAAGGGGCGATTTATTTTAGAAAAATTGATCTTAGATATAGTTATCACCAAATGAAAAATCCAAGAGGAGGACGTTGCAACAACAACGTTCGGACTCATTACGGCCATTATGAATTCTTAGTTATGCCTCTCGGGCTGACAAATGCGCCGGCAGTGGTCATGGACCTCATGAACCGAGTCTATAAACTTTATTTTGACAAATTTGTCATAACATTCAATGATGATATTTTGATATATTCGCAACGTAAAGAAGAGCACGAACGACGATTAAGGAAAATTGTGGAAGTGTTAAAGTAAGAGGAGTTATCCGCGAAGTTTTCGAAATGTGACTTTGAATACAGAAAGTATAACCCCTTGGTCATGTTGTAAAGCAACAAGGATTTCACATAGACCCAAATAAGATAGAAACCATTAAAATTGGCAGTCACCCAAGGCGCCAAAGGAAATGCGCCAATTTTTAGGACTAGCCGGAGATTAACAGCGGCTTATTGAAGAATTTTTAGCATTACCCAACTCATAATCCTTTGTACGACGCTAATGTACAAATTTTATAGATGATAAGAGACCGCAGTCTCATATTCATCGAAGATGGGTCGAGTTGTTAAGCGATTATGACTGTGACATCCGTTATCACCCCGGCAAGGCTAACGTCGTAGCCGATGCCTTGAGTAGGAAGGATCGGGTTAAGCCATTGCGAGTGCGAGCGCTGGGGATGATAGTCCAGTCGAACCTTTCGGACCTGATTCGAGTCGCTCAACGTGAGGCGTAGAAAGAGGAACAAATGGAAAAAGAGGGACTTTACGACAATGAGAAGAATTTTGAACAGCGCGTGGACGAAATTATCTACTTAAAAAATCGGGTCTGAATCCCGACCCTCCATGACCTTCGTGAATTAATCATGAACGAAGCGCATAGATCGAAATATTCCATACATCCGGGATCAGATTAGGCTATTGATGACACGAATATCTGAAAGGATTTTATTAATGGCCGAGTTTGGAGAAAGATATGGTTACCTATGTTGGTGAATATTTAAGTTATGCAAGAGATAAGGCTGCACGGCGAAAACCCTAGGGAACGCTACAACGACAGGAAAATTCGCCAAAGATAATGGGAATAAATTACAATGGATTTCGGGACGCAAATGCCCATGATATATCAAAGGCATGATGTAAATTGGGTAATCGCGGATCGATTAACCAATCCTCGCATTTCATTCCAATCCATGACGATTACCACAATGAATTCTCGTCCAAATTCCTAATGGCGAAATGGTATCTCGTCGTGGAGTACCATTTTCAATGATCTCAGATCGAAATAGTCATCCTACTTCCATTATTGGAAGGCGGGGAAGGAAGCATCGAGAGCTTGAAGCTTTCTATGGGTGAAGTAGTTATCACTAATTTGTTAAATTGAAAATGGGCGTCGATCAAGCCATAAGAATTGAATTGATTCGAGAAACAACCAATCGGATTTATAATGTTTAAGAGAAGTTGAAAGCAGCGCGAGATTGGCAAAGGATTTATGCCAACATTCAAAGGAAACCATTGTCACCGGAAAGAGGTGACATGGCACTTTTAAGGCATCACCTTAGAGAAGTGATATGAGGTTTGGCAAAACCGAAAATAGCTCCTTAATATATTGGACCTCATGAGACTATCTCCATGATTGGTCATGTAGTTTATCGATTAAAGTAATCCAGGGGCTAAGTACTATACATAATGTTTTGCCATGTATACGGATTGAAAAGTGCCTAAGCGATGAGGCAACGAAAGTACTAGTAATAGAGGTACTCATAGAAGACATGCTTGATATCATAAATAATTCCGTAGAGATAGTAGACGAGAAAACTAAACAGGTTGGACACACCAAGCTTTATTGATTAAGATTAAGTGGAATTCACAGCGAGGACCAGATTATACCTGGTAACGCGAGGGTGTATTCTGAAGGAAAAACCCCCACCTTTCCCTCGGAAAGGGATAGTGAGCGTGTAAAATTTCGAGGACGAAATTTCTTAACGGGGGGAGAATGTAACGATTCCGACGAAACCCGGTATACCCTAACCGGTAGATAATAGTTACGTCATATTTAATGTCGGATACATGAATTACCATAGTAATTATACGAGAATACATGGTTCACTATATTGATTGTACGTGAATATATAATTCACCGTATCGAATATGCGATCAATCGATCGATAGTTAATGAACCCCGGACGAATCGAGGGTTCAATTATAGACGATATCTATAATAATTAGTGATTTTACGAAACATTAATGCTTCGGGATAAGTAAAGTACGGCACAGAAAAAGAATTTCGATTTAATGTACGTCGGTACGTTAAACGAAACCTTTAATACCAAACCGAGCAAGAGACGATCGATCAAGCCGAAAAAGATGCGCAATAATTGATGATATGATGTTTTAAGTTGATAAATGTCATGGTTTAAGTTTTTAAAGTTCTTAAATCGGTTTTATATAAATTTCATTTTTAAGCCGAAAAACGACCGTTTTAGTCTCGTTTTAAGCCAAATTAGACATTTAACCGAAAAACGAACTGAACCAGATTATCCAAAACATTATCCAGATTGCGAGAATCTGAACATGTGGCCACAAATGAAGTTGTGGGTCCCCCCCACCCATCCAATATGGTCCGATCGGACCATCAAGCTACATTTCATTTCATTTTTTCCTTTTTACAACAACTTATCCATCCATTCCTTCATCCTCTCAATAATTCCATCCAAAAACCGACAATTCTAGCAAGAAAAACCGAGGTAAAATTGTGTTATGTACGTGTTTATGTTCGTTTCTTGAGTTTTCTTTCAAGAAAATGAGGTTTCCAAGTGAAAAAAGGGTGAAAACCCGAGATGGAACCGATACTTGCACGATCAAGTGATGTATACGGGTTATACAAGGGATCTTGGTCCAAGAAAGGAGTTAAACGAATCAAAAACGAATTTTTACGGTTAAATCTTTGTTTTAGTATCATAACCGTAACCATGAAAGAAATGGCTTGATCGTGAGTGTAACTTGCTTGGTATTGTGGTATGTTGTTTGTAGGCTCTGTGTTTAGTGGTAGATAAGGCGGAAAGACGAGTTTGTAGCTTGTAGTGGCGGAAAACGAAAGGTATATTCGGTTTATGTCGGTGTATGTGTTTTTGGACAGATTGTTGGTCGTTTAGAGTTAGGTCATGAAATTTTACAGGGATGTTCTACACATGAAAATAAGAGTTCTGTGAAGTTTTGGTAATTTTTGGACAAAGGATGAATATTTGGTGAATTTAATGCTCGGTTTTGGCCAAAAATGGTGAAAAATAGTTAAATACCATGAAAAATTCTGGAAAATTGCAGATAAGCTTTTCATATCATGTATAAGTCACACACAAAATTTTAGGTCCGTTGGAGAAGTCTAAGTAGGCTTTTCGGTTAAACGAGTTCTAGGGATTTCTAGCTCGTTTTAGTAAAAAGGGCATGTAAAAGAATATTTTGGTTCTGGAAAAATTACAGGGGACTATGTGGATGGCAGGGGGCATCCAGGAAAAATTTGGGATTTTTCTAAGATCGTTTGGTATTTACGACATATTTAGTGTTTAAATGGTGTTTAAAAATAGATAAATAAATTTTAAATATAAGAATTAATTCTGGAAATATTTTTATAAAATTCCCCACTGTTAAAAAGTGATTTGTGCAAAATTTCAAGATCCGAGAGTAAACGGATAATTAATCGTGCTAATTATCAAACTTTTAAAGTTAAAACGCGTAAACCGGTGAAGTTCGTTTAAGCGAGCTGACTGGTGTATAAAAACCCTAAAAATGAACTATTTTCATATAAATGAGTTAAACAAGTGAAAATAAATCATCCGAAAATAATTCGGATGATTTGAGTAATTTTAACCTATTTTAACAGTACGCTAAAGACGGAAACGGGTCACGCGGCCAAACGGGGCATCTAAACCGAGCTCAAATTTCACAACTTTACTTAAACTATCAGTCAACAATTATTTTCGGGTCGTGTGTGACCAAACTCATTTTTAAAACATAAAAACGAATAACCTAGGCACGCAAAACGAGAAAAACGACTAATAGTAATTGTGACCATGGAACTCTAAACGACATCACAATCTGAGTCCGGAGAAGTGTTTCTGGGTTAACATTGCCCCCGGAACAGGTACAGTACTGGGTTAACAGTGTCCCCAGATGTACCGATTGATAAGGTTAAAGATTATATAAACAATAATTGTATAATAACGATCGTAGAGATCATATTACAGATTGGACGTGTTAATTGATAATGATTGTTGTTACCTGCTTGCATGTGCTAAGGTGAGTTTCACGAGCCCCTTTTTACTGAACTGTTTTAAATATTTTCCCGGGGCGGAAAGCATGTTTCTACTGAAATATTTAAGTACATGCTGATCGCATGGAAATGAAGGTATTTATATAATGTTTATTATACGGGAATCGTACAGTAATGTAGTAAGATGGTAATTGTCTGAGTTGCTAACAGTGTAGGGCCCGAAACAGTGTTCTGGGTTAACAGTGTCCCCAGAGGTTATTAAATGGGTTTCTGGGTTAACAGTGTCCCCAGAGGGTATTAAATGTGTTTCTGGGTTAACAGTGTTCCCAGAGGTTATTAAATGTGTTTCTGGGTTAACAGTGTCCCCAGAGGTTATTGGAAGTGTTCTGGGTTAACAGTGTCCCCAGAGGTTATTGGAAGTGTTCTGGGTTAACAGTGTCCCCAGAGGTTATTGGAAGTGTTCTGGGTTAACAGAGGTTTCACTTGTGGGCTCAGCATAATTACATTGATAATATTATATTTTGATAATGATATATCATGGCTTACTAAAATTGTGAAACTCACCAACTATTCGTAGTTGACCCGTTTTCTCACATGCTTTTCAGGTACAACTAAGTTGAACTGATTGCTTACGTGCTAAGTGCTTGATGTGTGTAAGATTTGCGTGCAGGATGTTAGGATACATTATAATAAATAGAATTATGTATCGTATTGTATGATGTGTGTATCACCTAGACGGTAATGAAATACAAGATAATGTAATTTGAAGTATATTAATGCATTCAGTTTTCTTTATAAACAATGTGGTTGATATTAGACGAGTCTGTCGCACCCCGTTTACGTTTCCGCTGCGGTTGCGGGGTATTACAGTTAGCTAGTCGGTTTCTTTGCTTGTATGTTTGGGCCCGAGGTCATGTATAACGAGCCCATTGGGACGTGAATAACATAATGGGGTATGTGATGCTTCCCCTCTAAATAGGGAAGCATACCCGTGCATATAACAACCTTTTGCAAAAACATATATCTTTTCCTCTCGGGCTCTCGCCTACTCTCTTCTCTACTTCTTTTCTACTTCAGGTAATAACTAACCCAAACAAGATCCTATATCTCGGTTCTCTACTAGTGATTTCCGCTAGCTAGTAGTGAGATTGATTCAAGAGCTTTAGCTGTCTGATCCGTTTTAAAGACCTTCAATTGGGATCAGAGCTTTCAGCTCTACTATTTGTAGTTCTTGGGTCACAACCTTGGATTTTTGTCTTGCTTGTGTGTTAAAGACTTGTACTCAAGTGTTAAAGTGGGTCTACGTGTTCACTTGGTTGGACAAAGTGTGTTTGCAATCTTGAAAAGTGTTTGTTTGAAGTATTCGGATTTAAAATAAGTGTGTTTGTGTGTTCTTGTGTTGTGAAACGTGTTAAGATTCAAGAAATTGTGTGGTTTAAGCTTAAAAGTTGTGTTTTTAGACCTACAAGTTCACATCGAGTTCCATTCGAGTTTCTATAAGTGGATAAAAGTGTACTTGTGTGAAAACACATGTAGAAAGTACAATCCATACCTTCCTGAAAACAGATCTAATCGAGTTGCAAACCATTCGAATTTAGTATCAAACAATTCGAATCGACTTACAAAAACCATTCGAATCGAATTACAAAAACCATTCAAATTAAGTTCATAAATAAATCGAATCGAAATTCTTAACCAATCTTATCGAGTTTCTATTCGATTCGATTGATTTTTCAATTTGATTCGATTCAATTTCCTATTCAATTAAATTGAAATCCTATATTCGATTCGTTTACCTATTCGATTCGAATCCTTTTCAATTCGATCTGTTTGTACTTATAGCTTTCGACAGAATCTGTTTGTGGACTATTTGATTAAATCACTAATTTGCATAATGACTACTGAAACTGAAGCATTGAAGAACTTCATGTTCTTTGAGAGTGAAGCTGGGACCACTAACAAACCTCCAAAACTACTCAAATTGGACAATAATTTTGCGGAATTCAAGTGGCGTTTCAAGAACTACATAAGATTTACTGATTATGCTCTTCTCAGATCAACTGAAATTGGTCCTCACATTCCCACCACTGATACGACTGATGGACCGATTCCTAAACCTGTAATGACCTATGACGATGATAACAAAAGGATGTTAAGTGATGATCAAAAGGCCTATATGGTGTTTTGAGCGTGTGCGTTTCACTTGATTTTTCTCAAACTTTAAGATATCACACTGCTAAAGGTCTATGGGATGCACTGGTTAACAAATTTGAATGAAATGTGGAGATGATAAACAGTAAGAAAGCCATGTTGACGGGTGAAATCAATATGGTCAATCACATACAAGGAGAAACTATTGGATCTCTTATCCATAGGTTTGAAACATTGATCACCAAGATAAAGAGTGCTGGGATTGATTATGATCAGATTGAAATCAATGACAAGTCGTTGAATTCCCTGCCCTACACCTGGAACAGGAACAGTAGTGTGATCACCATCAAGAGAACAACAAACTTGCAAATAACATCTCTATCTGACTTGACTTCCACCATAAAGTCATTGAAATGGATGACAAGCTTAGAATGGGTAACCATATCAGTTCTCTGAATCATGCTGGAATCTCTGGTAGGTTAGGACTCAACAAAACTTTCCGCAGCCACGCTCATCCCAATGTTTATCCAATTTATAGGGTGAAGATGTTTTCTGCTCAACCAACACATAATTCTGCATTCAAAACTTCTACAAGTCAGCAAGCACCATCCAGTTCAAACTCCTTCTAAGAAGCATTAAACAAGGTTTTTGAGCAAACACTTAAATCTCATGGGGTTAAGAAGTACGCAAGTAGTTCGTCCTACCCTACTCCTCAAGTTGATGAATCACATGTTGCACTGTTTCATGCCTTTATGGCAAATCATGAGGAGTTGTTGCAGGGAAAGTTTCTACCTCCTTCTTTTTCCTTCTTTTCAACAAGGGGACATTCTCGAAATCAACAAAAAGGATCTCAAGTAATTGGACATCAATTACCAGCCCTACTCTACTCTTAGACCTTATCATTTGAGTTAGATTATACTTAGGGACGTCCAAACCGCTCGCCACTCGAACTCGCTCGCCGCTCGACCGGAAATTGCTCAGAAAATGCTCGACCGTTTTTTGGTCGATTGTAAACGTGGCGCTCTGCTCAGTTCGGTTTGTAAACGAGCCAAGCAACGAGCAAAGGTCTGCTCGGTTCGGTTCGGCTCGAATATTTATAATTTATTTAATATAATAATAATAATAGTTTTTAGATTCCAAGGAAAATTAATTTACTCGTTAATCCTAAACTTTACACAAATTCACAAAGATATATTTTTTTTGGGTTTTGATCAAATTCAAATGAAATTAACGTGCTAAACGTTAGAATCAAGTAGAGTAATTATATATACAAGTAGATTAATTATGTAATTACTCTATGATGTAATTACATATTTACTTTACTTGTATATATAATTATTTTACCTGATTCTCACGTTTAGCACGTTAATTTCACTTGTACATTAATCTTTCCCTATTTTTTTTTATTTATTTTTCTTCATTTTTTTTAATTTCAATTTGAAGTGGCCCTTTCCTTGGTTTATCTCCTTGTAAATTTATCTCCATTCAACATCAGATTCACATTAATTGAATTAAGAACATTATCTTTGATTTAAATTAGACATGCATTACCAGCATTTTAATAAATAGTCATGTAGTAGCGACAGTAGTCCTAGTGATAATACGGGTGGTGGTGGGGGTGGCCATAAACGTAGTAGTAGCAAGGACAAAGCTTCTTTAGGGTCAACGGTCCCGGGTTGCTCCGTGTTTTGCTCATTAATTAGTGTAAATTTACACGTTAATTTCGTCCGAAAATTTGAGTCCTCCCCCTCTCTCCCGTTTATGAATTCTTTTATACGTATATTCGTCTGGCCCTCAACGTTTTTCGTACAAGCTTTGTCACTAATAGTAGCATTAGTAGTCATAATAGTATCATTAGTAGTCGTTGTAGTAGCCAAAGCCATGACGTAGTAATGGATACCCTATTTAGTCCAAGACTAATTTAGGTTTTGAATAACTTGATGTGCATAATCAATGCATAAAAGGACACAAAGGTGTATTAGTGGTAAAGGGTTTCCAACAAAAGAGAGAAACGACACAATAATTTTAAGCCCCCCTCCCTTATTGTAAATTAGGCGTGCCACATAAAAGTAAGACTAATGGATGATTAACTCTTTTGTTAGTCGCAGGCTGTTAATAAAAAATACGCCTTTAGTAGGGACCGCTACCAGCTAAGAGTGAAGTTGAGACTGTTATTTGCTAATATGACATAGTTGAGATTATTTAAAACTAATTTTTTTTCCTTTTTTTAAAGCATTCATAATCCATTCAGCAAACTTTCCATTATCATTAGAATACTTAAAACTTATTTTAAAACACACTTCATTCTTTTTACCATTTCATTTCTTTAATCCTAAATTATAAAAAGTTGCTATAGTAACTTTCTACTATTCATCCTCCATCAAATTTATATGAGTGTATATACAACCGAAAAAGGTATTTAAATAAACATTCGTGAGTAGGGAAAAGATAAAATAAATATAAATTTTAAAAATTATAATTTGTTGTTAAATTATAAAGTAAAATATATTGGATGAGATGTGCTACTTGTTGGAATTTAAGTTTTAATATATATATCTTTATCCTAGTTTATCTTTTTTATCATTATTTGAATTAGGATATTCCTATTTGTATTAGGATACAATTCCTTTATTTCATTATTGTATATATAGAGATCTAATCTCTTCTATAATAAATAAAAACACAGAGAATAGTTCTGTTCTTTATAAGCCATTGATTTTATCATGGCATCAAAGCGATTTACGATCACATTCTAAACCTACCCAACTTCTAAGCCTAATCACAACTTCCTCTAGATCATGGCTGGAGACAAACCAGAATCCAGCAAAATCGATAATAATCCCGATCCCAACTCACCGCTCTATATTCACCTCTCAGATTACCCAAAACAACTACACGTAAACGAAACCCTTAATGACCACAACTACAGCGATTGGTCGCAGGAGATGATGAACTTCCTATTCGCCAAAAACAAGGTGGGATTCGTCGACGGAACCCTCAAGAAACCCGAAAAAACCTCAACTGACTACATGCCTTGGATGCGTTGTGACGCTATGATAAGAGAATAGCTCACAACAGCCATGGAAAAAGAAATATGGAGCAGCGTCAAGTTTGCCGGAACCGCATTTGAAATCTGGTCCGATCTTCTTGAAAGATTTGGTAAAGAAAGTGCCCCTAGGGCTTATGAACTGAAGCATGCTTTAACAACAACGCAACAGTTTGGAGCCTCCGTTTCAGCCTACTACACAAAACTCCGAAGCTTGTGGGACAAAATCGAGTCCGTTATGCCCATGCCACGATGCACGTGTGACGGGTGCAACTGTGATATCGGGAAGAAGCTCAATGAAGCAAAGGAGAGAGAGAGACTATATGAATTTCTTATGGGTCTAGATAACGAATTTGGTGTCATTAAGACCCAAATTTTGGCTACCAAACCGATCCCGACGTTAAGCAACGCCTATCACCTCGTGGCTGAGGATGAAAGGCAACGGGCTATCTCTCTCGAAAAGAAACCAGTAACAGAGGCAGCGGCTTTCAAGGCTGTTTATCCACAACGACGGGAAAGCAACATTAACAAAGAGAAGGCTATGACCAAAGAAAAGAGAACTGATGTTGTCGATCACTACACATTTTGCGGGAAGGACGGACACAACAAAGAGGGTTGTTTCAAACGAATTGGCTACCCTGAGTGGTGGCCCGGTAACAAAGCTAAACGTGATGGAACAAAAGATGCCTATGTTGAAACTAATGCTAGCCCTTCCTGGTCTCTCAAAGGAACAATATCAACTGTTCATCAACACTTTTGGAGGGGACAAGAATATACAAAAGAACCAAACACCACGTATGGCAAATTTCGCAGGTAAAGGGAACGGGGACGATGACTGGGTGATGGACTCAGGAGCCACTGAGCACATCACCTACGACCCTAGCTTCCTTAAAAACAAAACCGAAAGTAATTTTGAAGCCCCCCTTATAATAGCCAATGGCACTAAAGTTCCTGTTAAAGGAAGGGGTAATTGCACACTTAAAGGAGGTTCTGAAGTCAAGGACATTCTATTTGTTCCTGATTTTAATTGTAATCTTTTATCCGTTGGGCGATTGGCCAACGATCTGAATTGTGTTGTCTCATTTTTTCCTGATTTTTGTGTAATGCAGAACCTACACACGAGGAGCTTGATTGGTGCGGGTAGACACGAGAAGGGGTTATATCGGATGGGAATGATTAAAGATGAAAGAAAGGCAATGGCGATCACTAATAACACTTGGCATAAGAGGTTGGGTCATGCTTCCGCTGAGAAACTCAATGAGATTAGTTTTCTTAAAAACGTTAATTTTAATAAGATGTGTGATTCTTGTTCTAAAGCCAAACATACAAGATCTACTTTTCTAGATAGTATTACAAAAACCGTTGAATGTTTTGATTTATTACATTGTGATATTTGGGGTAGATATCGTTCACCCTCCTTTACTGGGGCACGATATTTTTTAACAATCGTTGATGATTATAGTAGGGTGGTATGGCTGTTTCTTTTAAAATTTAAACATGAAGCTAGTGGGCACCTAAGAGATTTTCATAAGATGATAAAAACACAATTTGGCAAAGGTATTAAAAGAATTAGATGCGACAATGGTGGAGAGTTTACATCTAATGAAATGTTGAACTTTTACAAAGAAAATGGCATTTTGATCGAGACCACTTGCCCACACACCCCTCAACATAACGGTGTTGTTGAACGAAAACACCGACACCTTCTAGAAACGGCGCGAGCACTAAGATTTGAAGCAAACATTCCCAAAAGATTTTGGGGCGAGTGTGTTTTGACGGCCACATACATCATCAATAGGTTACCTTCAATGGTAATTGGGAATAAAACCCCTTTCAAACTTCTTTACAACCGAAAACCGGACTATGATTTTATGAAGGTTTTTGGTTGCCTTGCATATTATAGGAACACAAACACTGGCGGTGATAAATTTGAAATGAGAGGAAAACCCGGAGTCTTCTTAGGATATCCACCGGGGACGAAAGGGTATAAAATCTACGACCTTGAAAAGAAAAAAATAATTGTGTCCAGAGACACAAAATTTCATGAAGATCACTTTCCGTTTAAGCATGTTATTACAGATTGCCAACATGATGACATCTTGGAATTAGAGTTTTCTTCAATAAATAATGAGAAAAATATTGATCATGGGCTAGTTGAAAACGAGGAAGTTTTAGAAAACCAAGAACTAGAGCTTAATAAAACTCAAAGCTCATTGAATGAGCCTAATGAGTTTCTTGACACAAATAAGGGTCCACTTAGTGAATCATGTGAAGTAGATCAGCCACTAATGGAGCCTAGTTCGAAAACTACCAACACAGCCCAAGACCCACACGATGAATTAGTTTCATCACAAAACTTGGGCCATGAAACGAGTATAATCCAACAGTTTATAATGGACAAGAAAGGATTAAGAGACAAAGAATTCAATCAACACGTCTCAGAGACTTCCATGTCAAGCTTCCCCCATCCGTTGATCCCAATCGTCCCGTTACCAATCAAAGTTCCTCCACGGTATACCCTCTCTCTAATTTTGTTTCTTACAATAATTTTTCTACCTCTCATAAGGTTTTCTTGGCGGCCATCGAATCAAATGATGAGCCGAAAAGCTTTAGCCAAGCAATGCAGGATGAAAGATGAAAGACTGCCATGCAAAAAGAAATTCAAGCCCTTGAACAAAATGGGACGTGGACCCTTGAAAATCTACCAGAAGGAAAACGTGCTATAGATTCAAAGTGGGTTTATAAGGTAAAGTACAAGCCTAATGGGGAAGTTGAGCGCTACAAGGCTCGTCTTGTTGCAAAGGGCTTCACACAACAAGAAGGAATCGATTACCATGACACTTTCGCCCCTGTGGCAAAATTGGTCACTGTTAGAACACTTCTAGCCGTGGCGACAAAGAAAAATTGGCAAATTCACCAACTCGATGTGAACAATGCATTTCTTCATGGGGATTTAGATGAAGACGTTTACATGAAAATACCACAAGGGTTTTCTAAGGAAGGAGAGACAAAGGTGTGTAAGTTAAGAAAGTCTCTTTACGGGCTTAAACAAGCTTCAAGGAATTGGTACAAAAAGTTTACTATGTCGCTTCTTGAACTCGGTTTTAAGCAATGCAAAGCAGATTACTCTCTTTTCATTCATAAACAGGGAAGTAGTTTTGTGGCAGCATTAATATACGTTGATGATGTTATTATGGTTGGGAACGACAACGATAAGATCAAAATGATAAAAAAATACCCCGACAAGCTTTTTAGCATCAAAGATTTAGGGGACCTCAAGTATTTTCTTGGAATAGAAGTTGCTCGTACATCCAAAGGATTAGTGTTAAGCCAAAGAAAGTATACCCTTGATATACTCACCGATTGTGGGTTACAAGGTTGTCGTCCTAGCTCGTTTCCTATGGAGCCGAATGCGAAACTCGATAAAGGTGAATCAGAACCAAAGGTTGACAACAATCAATATCGAAGAATGGTGGGTCGAATGCTCTACCTACAGGCCACTAGACTAGATATCACATATGCTATTAACATCTTAAGCCAGTTTATTGCTGATCCTAGACAAAATCACTTGGATGCAGTTCATCGTGTGCTTCGCTATCTTAAAGCCACTCATGGGCAAGGGATTCTTTTACCACGAGACGGAGGATTTGATCTTACAGCTTATTGTGATTCAGATTGGCTTGGTTGTCCGTACACAAGGCGTTCTCGAACAGGATATGCGCTTATTATGGGAGGCGCACCTATTTCATGGAAAACAAAGAAACAATCAGTTGTTTCGAGGTCATCCACCGAGGCGGAATACCGTTCCATGGCATCCACAGTTAGCGAAATATTGTGGATGCGTTGGCTACTTAAGGAATTAGATGTCCCATTGGACAAACCTACACCATTGTTTTGTGATAATCAGGCGGCTATTCAAATTGCTAACAATCCTGTTTTCCACGAAAGAACTAAGCATGTCGAAATGGATTGTTATTTCGTTCGTGAGCGTGTCGAAAGTAAAGAAGTTAGTGGAAAACAAAGAAACAATCAGTTGTTTCGCGGTCATCCACCGAGGCGGAATACCGTTCCATGGCATCCACAGTTAGCGAATTATTGTGGATGCGTTGGCTACTTAAGGAATTAGATGTCCCATTGGACAAACCTACACCATTGTTTTGTGATAATCAGGCGGCTATTCAAATTGCTAACAATCCTGTTTTCCACGAAAGAACTAAGCATGTCGAAATGGATTGTTATTTCGTTCGTGAGCGTGTCGAAAGTAAAGAAGTTAGTGCGTATCACATTGATTCCATGCTTCAAATAGCTGATCTCTTCACCAAAGGATTAGGTGCACCTCAACTGAAATTCCTACTTGGCAAGTTGGGCGTTGTTGATTTACACGTTCCAACTTGAGGGGAGTGTTGGAATTTAAGTTTTAATATATATATCTTTATCCTAGTTTATCTTTTTTATCATTATTTGAATTAGGATACGTTTCCTATTTGTATTAGGATACAATTCCTTTATTTCATTATTGTATATATAGAGATCTAATCTCTTCTAAAATAAATAAAAACACAGAGAATAGTTCTATTATTTAAAAGCCATTGATTTTATTACTACTCTTAGACAAGAAACAAAATGGAGATATGAGAGGCCGTAACTATATTGCCCTTTTTTTTAATAGCAAAAAAATACTATTAAATAAATAAAAAATAGAAAAGTAAGCAAGTCTTGTATAGAAGTATGTGTTTATTCAATACACTTTAGCGCACCAAGTTGTTTCCTTGATAATATAATGGTATTTCTTTTAATGCATGTAGCCTTGAATTTATCTACCGTTCAACATCGAAAAGCTTAGTTTATTGTAAGAACTTGTTTCGTATGAGTTTAAGCATGCATTATCTTGCTGAGTTCCAATATAAAATCCTGGTTCTTTCGGTGAATGCAACAAAGTCTCACTCTCCAACATGAAGATAGCCGAAGCCATAGTGGGTCTATCTTTTGGGTCACATTGAACACACAACAATGCAACATGGATTAATTGTAGAATCTGAGACATAGTGTTTGATTCACCTAGGCACTTAGCGACTAATTCCAAGGATCGATCTTCAGTATGGAGTCTCCAGGCCTGTGAAGAACAAAAGAACACAAATATTGTTTGGATAACTAATTTTATTTGGTAATCTAGGAAATTAACCGCCACTCAATGGAAAAGCCAAATGCCAATAACGGCCCTATCATCATTTTGAAAGGTTAGATAATCATTTCTTTTAATTTGTTTTAATCAAATCATTGTAACTAGCTTTTTATACGTGAAAACAAAGAACGACACCCACAATTAAGAAGAAAGCAATGCCTATTAACCCTTTCATACAAGTTTCACTTTTAAATTAGGAGGCACAAACTTACATGTCCAATAAGGTTGTTGCAATGTTCCTTGTGAAAGAATCCCCTATTTTTCACCCCACACACAATTTCCAACACTATAACGCCAAAGCTATATACGTCTGATTTTACTGAAAAGGTACCCTCTCCAGCATACTCTGGAGCCATATAGCCACTGTGAGGAATCAAAGTAATCATAAGCGATTCACTAAATAAATAGAATCAGTTTAGGTATACGAGTCTCACTATGTTCCAACCATTATATATATATATATATATATATATATATATATATATATATATATATATATATATATTATTTACAAATTAAAAAGACATAATATAGAATAACTATAAAACTAAAATAACGTTATTTTTAAAACCTAAAATTCATTTATAAAAAAAATTGCATCATTGAGAAAAAAAATCGCAAAACATAAATTAAAATTCTAAAATCATAACATATAGTATTAATCAATTACATCAGACTCGTTGATGTCGAAGTCATGATGTAATGATACAAAGAAAATTAACACGGACTAGTTGCAACATCTTAAACATATCTCACATCAGTCATGCACCGGAGAGATCCTTGGTCCATAAAATATGTAATGCGTCTTAGATCATCAACTCGTTTTGGGCCTAGTTGGCAATAGAGCGTATGAAAACTCCATAGTTAAGAGTGCTTAGATGGGAGAAGTACCAAGATGGGTGACTTGCTAGGAAGTCTCCACCCGGGTAACTAATAACAAGTCTGTGAGCTCTTGGAGGAGTCATCCATCATGGGAAAAGTGAACAATATTGGTGGTAAGAGGGGAAATGCTACAAATTATATCAGAGCCACTCCAAATGTTTCGGATGGTCGACAAACCTCAACGAGAACGATAATCCCTAGATTCACAATACAGAGAATATTATCATAGACTAATTGTAACACCATGGACAAATCCCACATCGTTTCGCTGATAGGAGAGATCTTTGGTTCATAAGGAATGTATTACCTCTTAAAGCAACAACGCGTTTTGGCCTTAGTTGGCTATGGAGCATATGAAAACTCCAAAATTAAGAATTCTCAAGTTGGAGAAGTATTAAGATGGATGACCTCCTGGTAAGTCCAACGAAAACAAATCCATGAGTTCATGTATGCGCCATATATCAAGGGAAAAACAGGACGGTATTGGTGATATGAGGAGTCATATGCTGTAGGTCTCCGAAATGCATCTCACAGCTTTTATCGAATCAATCCGTGCTAATAGTGAGCGGAAATCATAAATAACACCCGGATCTCGGATATGCCTTAGCAAAAATGAAAGAAGAAATGAGTAAAGAGAGAGTTTGCAAAACATATCTACGGAGGATGTGAATAGTTCTCCTTATATAGGGAGAACCATGCTCCTTAAGGTTTCCATAAATTAGGTCTAACTGGGCTTTACAACATAGCATGGCCTCGACCAAGTAAAGAGTTAAAAACAAGCTATAAACATATTACAATAATGAGCTATCTAATACATAAGTCTATCATAGAAAATAGCAAAATGAGACCGAAAAGATGTTACACACGATGTTGAGCTGGAGCCGCAAATGTGGGACGATGTTTAAGAACTTCCCATACAACGATGTGAGTAAAACCGTTAATCATAATCTGGTTTAGGTACTAATGATGTGCCTCTAAAATTGCTTTTACTCTGCGGCTCGGTACGTGCGGCTATGTATAATTAATTGAATTTTTCAAAATTGACTTTCAAATATCAATAAATTTGATATTTGATACAGCCGGCTACAGCAAAATGTTATTCAAAAGCAACACGAATTGTTGACAAAAACTGATTTTTAGTTTGTTTGTTGTTGTAGTCAAACCGAGTTAGGGTTTGAGGGTTTGTAATCTTTAGAGTGATATTTTCTGATTAATATAAACGAGAGTTATTCGTTTAATTCGTGTGTTGATTATCGATACGGGACTTGAATTGGTATTAGAGCCAAGTTCAAGAAATCGATAATCGGTTAGTGGCGAACGGTGGCTTGAGGAGCAGCTATCAATCTGCGTGAATCGGAACCGAGTTGGGTTTCCGAATAGTGGTCTGGTGCGGTGAGCGGTGTACGTGGAGAATAAGTTGGTTTCTTCAAGGTGTTGATTTTTGCGATTAATATTTGTGGCAAAAACAAGCAGTCACCTTGGTTATTAACTTATTATTGTTGATTTGTGATTGCTAAAATTCACAAAGGTCAAAAGAGTGGTGTAGGGGTTTTACACAGTTCATGAATAAAGAAAGAACAAGCAGCTTTATTTATTTTTATACGGAATTCATCGATTTGTAGGAAAAAAAAAGGTCACAGATTGGCTTTGTTTTTCTTTCTTGGTTGAGTTCTTGTTGTAGAGGTAGGTCTTCACAAGTGTCCGTGCGTCAGTGGAGAATACTGATTTTTTTCCTGTAGAGGTAGGTCTTCACCAGGGGTCAGCGTTGAGCCCGTTTCTTTTTGTAGTAGTCTTGGATGAGTTGTCAAAGTCGATTCAGGGGACTCTCCCGTGGTGCATGATGTTCGCAGACGATATTGTGTTACTTGCTGAGAAAAAACAAGATCTAAACATGAGGCTTGAGGAGTGGCGAACAACCTTAGAGACAAAAGGTTTAAAGATTAGCCGATCTAAGACGGAGTACCTCCACTGTGATTTTGGTGGGATAAACGACAATGAAGACGCACAGATCACAATTGAAGGTCAGGTGGTCCCGCAGGTAACGAAGTTCAAGTATTTAGGATCATTTGTACAGAGCGATGGGGAATTAGACAGTGATGTGACCCACCGAGTTCAGGTAGGATGGTGTAGATGGAAAGCAGCCACAGGTATATTGTGCGACAAGAGTTTCCCGACTAAACTAAAGGGAAAATTCTATAGGGTGGCAGTTAGACCTGCAATGCTATATGGAACAGATTGTTGGGCCATCAAGAAGGCACAAGTGCGGAAGATGGAGGTAGCAGAAATGAGAATGCTACGTTGGATGTGTGGGCACACAAGGCTAGACCGAATAAGAAACGTTGTGTTTCGCTAGAGATTAGGGGTGGCGAACATAGCAGACAAGATAAGAGAGTGGAGATTGAGATGGTTTGGACATGTAAAGAGAAGACAGACGACGAATCCTGTTAGATCCGTAGAAAACATTACTATAGAGGGGAGGAGGGGTAGAGGACGACCGAAATTGACTTGGGATGAGAGGATTAGGCATGATTTGATAGACCTAAACATCTCCAAGGACATGGTTGAGGATAGGAATTCGTGGAGAAGTAGAATTAAAGTTAAGGATTTTTAGAGAGAATTGAATACCTTAGGGCTTAGACTTAACTTATTTAGGTCACATACCATAATGGTATTTCCCTTACATATATTATTATTATTATTATAATTATTATTAGCTTTTATATAGCTGTTAAACTGTGATCTTATTATTAATATTAATATTATTATAATTAATATTATTATAATTAATATTATTATAATTAGTAGTAGTTTTTATATAACTGTTAAACTTTGATTTCCTTTATTTTGCTTCATACACATGTACTTAGAGCCGAGGGTCTCTCTGGAAGCCACCTCTTTATTCCTTTGGATAGAGGTACGGTGTGCCTACATCCCACCCTCCCCAGACCCTACTTATAGCTTTGCTGTCGGTGGGATTTTACCGGGTATGATTGATTGATTGATATATATTGATTGGTTGAGTTCTTGTTGTTTAAACAAGTTGGTTTAAACATTATTGCTTGTTTTTTATTTGGGTTAAACAAGACGGTTTAATTCAAAGTTCGTATTTTATTGGGTTAAACGAGTTAGGTTTTAACCAAGGTTTGAGTTATTTTATTTTACGAGCAAGTGGGTTCGGTTCTGAAAAGTTGTTCAGGCTGATTTGTTCGTACTTGTTTCAATGAAGTGAAGCAAAGGGGTTCAACACCGTCAATGGCAGGTGACAAAGAAGATCCGATAATTCAACCCAAAGCGAGTGGGGGGATATCGTTGAAGGTTCCAAAGTTGAATGGAACTAATTACATCACATGGTCGATTGTGGTGGAAGCGATCTTAGATGATCAAGAGTTATGGGAAGTTGTTCAACCGAATGAGGGTGCCGTTATTGATGCAAAGAAGAATAAAACGGCAAGGTCGTTTTTGTTCCAAGTTATGGAAGGTAATATTCTTCTTCAGGTTTCTCAATACAAGAATGCTCGAGAAATATGGGCGGCTTTGAAAGCACAGTTTGTTGGGGCCGAACGAGTTCAAAAGGCTCGAATACTGACGTTGAAAAGTGAATTTGAGAAACTCAAGATGGCGGAAGACGAGACTGTTGATCAGTTTGCGGGAAAAATAACCGGTATGGTTTCAAAGGCAACGGGTCTTGGTCACGTGTTCGAGCAAGATGTCTTAGTGAAGAAGTTACTGGATGCGGTTCCAGACAAATACTTCAACTTGGTAGCCTCAATCGAGCAAACGGTTGATCTTGATAGTATGAGGTTTGAAGATGCTGTTGGAAGACTTAAGGCGTTTGAGGAATGTCTACGAGGGAGAGAACGCGCTTCAAATTCACAAGGTCAGTTACTTTTCAATCGGTCGAAAAGTAATTACAAATGGAAGTCGAATGATCAGTCTGGTAGCCGAGGTAAGGGTTGGCCGAGTTCATAGGGACGTGGAAAAGGTCGTGAAACCGGAGGTCAAGATCGAGATGATGAAGATAAAGATGGTTGTGACAACCGAGATGGTCAACATCGTGGGTCAAAGTATACGGGTCAAAGAAAGGATCGTCAATGGAGAAGAAAGGATATGTCACAGGTTCAGTGTTTCCGTTGTGATGAGTTCGGTCACTTTGCGTCTTCGTGTCCGGAACGTATGAAGAAAAAGGAAGAATCTAATTTGAACAAAATTGATGATTTTGATCCAAGTTTATTTATGATTAAAGGAGATCAGAAAATGGTTTTTCTGAATGAAGATGGGGTGATTCCGAAGCCTTTCGAAACCGAGCCGATGGAGAAAGATGTTTGGTATCTCGACAACGAAGCATCGAATCACATGATGGGTAATAAATCGTACTTTTATGAGTTGGATGAATGTGTTACGGGAACGGTGAAGTTCGGAGATGAATCTTGTATTGATATTTGGGGAAAAGGGTTGGTCTTAATTGAAGGAAAAACGGGGGGCAACGTTTGTTGACCGATGTCTACTACATCCCGAGCTTACAGTGCAATATCATAAGTCTTGGTCAAGCAACGGAAGGTGGATGCGAGATTCACATGAAACATGATTTGCTAACCATGAAAGATGATATAGGTAAGCTTTTGATAAAGGTGACAAGGACAAAGAATCGATTGTACAAGATCAATCTCAAGATAACAAGTCCCGGTAAACGAGCTATCATTGGAATGAAGAATTTTGCAGGTAGGGATCTTCAAAGAATTGGACTGAAAGAAGACAAGCAGGTTACGAGTCAGATTCCAATAAAAGATCCAAGTTCCAAAATTCAAAGTCCAAAGAAGAGTGTTCAAGAAACTAAACGCGTGGTCAAGAAAGTGATTCAAGCCCAAGGGAAGGCGTCTAATGATCAAACGAAGCAAGTGTGTCTTCTAGCCAAGTGGAGCCGAAAGAACATTGCAAGAGATCATGAAAAGCCTCGGGAGAATCAAGAGAACGATGACAAACGTGAAGTTGAAGACCCGCCAATTTCGAGTAGGAAATTAGGGGGTGAGTCGGGTGACTCGGATACAACAATTGCGGGGTGATTGTTAGGTCAATTGTTATTTGGCCCAACCCAATAATTAGGTTTTATTATATTTGGTAATGTCTTGGCTAACAAGTTAGGGTTAGTCTATATGAACCGAGTTATGGTTAGACATTAGAGGAGGTGAGGTTGGTGTAACCGAGTTAGAGTTCATCAAGAGTCAAACCGAGTTAAGGTTTTAGGGTTTGTAATCAGTTTTTAGAGTGATATTTTCTGATTAATATAAACGAGAGTTATTCGTTTAATTCGTGTGTTGATTATCGATACGGGACTTAAGAGCTTTTATAGCATTTTTGGGAGAAAGAATTTTTCGGCGGAAGCCGCTTGTACCATATATTGCTAAATGGATCTCTGTGTTATGATATAAACATAAAAAAAAAAAAAAATCTTTTTTATTAGGTACACTTTCTCTTTGTGGTATTCCACCCCTTGCTTGTTTTGTTTAATTAAAAGAACTAGTAACATGTGGCTAATAAGTAGGGAAAGACTTGGTATTCTAACTAAATACCTTGTTGCCGTTGCTTATTCCTATAGAAACGTGAAAATAAGCATATTGAAACTAGTATGACCAAAATCATAGATGCTACAGGGACAATAACCCGCACTCTTCTCCCTGCATCCGATCCTGTACTATTTTCTATCGAGTCTGTGTCAAAAAATAAAGTTCATTTGACATTTAGACGGATAAAAGCAAAACTATTGTTTTGATTTACCTAGCTCTGAAGGTGGCATTCGTATATAAAGAATGTCCCCTGACTCAGCAAACCTTCGGATATTAATTAGGTCACCGAACCATAGCAAGCAACCACTCCCAGAACCTGAGATATTCGTATTTGTGTAAGCAGTACATGAACAATTTCGTCTACACATCTTCTCACACTCCCCAAGGGTCATCGTCAGGTTATACCATGACTCTTGGATGTCGGGTAACTTCAGATTTGTGTACTTGTTAAACCCCTCCCCCGGTTCACAATCCAGAGCGACAGTACGTCGACATCCTTGTGACCAATCTGCCACCCTCCACTGATCAGGAGACGTGGGTTCAAATCCCTTTAAACATTCACAAACTGGGGACTTGTTAATGTTGCAGCTAGTGTACGGCCCACACACTGCGTATTGATCACAGCGATCTATTTCCGGGGTCAAATAAAGGGTCCATTCTTGTTTGCTATCAATCCATAATAAGCGCTCTATATTACCATTTGGTTGCAACACCATCCTGGTAAAAACCGAAGTATTTATAAGACTATATTGGTAGTAAATTTCTCTCTGACTAATAACAAAGGTGAAGTTGTAAATCGGGTTTGGCCTCAAATGAGGAGCTCCGCTAAACCTGAGTCCGTTCCACGGTCCTACCCGATAAGTTATTTTTTGGCCTTTTGTTCGGATCGGCTGATGGTACCCTCGAGTATCAATCGATGTAGAAAACTCACCCGAAGCCGGATCATCGCTCGATTTCCACGACGTGTAGTGTCTTTCAATCCCGGTAACAAAATTTCTTCCCTGCTTCATTCCAGGAAGTAAAGTGTCGGTCAATAAATCGAAACTTTGCCATATGTGATTTTCTTGATTGATGTCTTCACCTTCGTTGTGTATTATAAAGTTTCCTGTATCTAGAAGCTGACCAGTCGGATTCCTCACTAACGCTTTGACGCGTTAGCTGTCGACCATAGGACGTTGCCCATGGTAGCATTCCGGATAATTAGAACTCCCTGTAGGGTGAGAATCAGCTCGACAGAGGTATCGCTGAGCGGTGTGTTCCTGTTGGCTACCCATACAACGGTTCCGGTGGAAAATTTCTTGTACCAAATTCCGAGATAATGGTTCATGGAGTTACCGGGGCGAAAGAAACCAAGTTCGAAGGTTTCTTGAGCAGAAACAATGGTTTCATTGTATCTAACAATTTGGTTTGCAGATATGGTGTCTGTAGCATAGGTACAAGTTATTGATGAATAAAGTACAAAACGGAAGGCAGAGATTAACTTGATTCTTGTCATTCTTCTTTCCTCCATTAACAATCAGTGAGCCAAAGTTTCACAATATTCGATGATCCATTAGCATCAGTTGCCATGAAATTTCTTTCTTTTGAAAATATCATTAGTCAATTGTTGATAACATTTTTTAGTCTTTCTTATTGAGTTATTTCACACTTACGTGGTTGTAAAGAAAAGTTTTTGTTTCTGGGAGTGTAATAAAAATAGGGAAATCCTTAAAATAACCTACTTGAAACATACATTTTATTTTTCTCGCAAAACTTTTTTTTAAAAATATTCTCGCCTAACACATGCTCAAACATGAGTTAGGCCATCAAATATATGGTCAACGATGTGTTGGCATCCAAACACATGGTGTAAGATGTGTTTGTCTTTTGTTTGTTTTCTTTTTAATCTTATATTTATATTACTATAACTAATTTCTATTTGTTTTTATTATAACTTTTAATATATAAAGTTTTATATCATTTCAAATATATCGATGGTAATTGCTTAGTTTTATCTACGGTCAACATAAACTTACTCAAACCCGAGCAGTGTCAAATTATAAAATTCACGGTTTTTAAATAAAATGTATGTCAACATGTAGATAAAATAGGTATGTCTTATCGGTATATTCGAAATAATATAAAACTTTATATATTAACAATTATAAAAGAAAAACCTAATATAAGCTGAACTAGTTATATTAATATAATATTAAAAAAAATAATTAAGAGGCTAGCACATCTTTGACTATGTGTTTGGATGCCAACACGTCATTAACCATGTGTTGGAGACCTAACTCATCTTTGACTATGTTTTAGGAAGTCTAACACATGTTTGTAATATACATCGTCAATGACGTGTTAGGCATTTTAGGCTATGTGTAGTGGAGGGGCTACAAATTGGGCGAGTTGCAACACGTGGCGCCCAGTCAGCAAATAGTAGGAATTTGTTTTTGGGGTGTCAAGGTGTTGTAGCCCCTCAAGTGCCACGTCACCATTTTTTATTATTTTATTTTTGTAATTAAACTAAACAAACAAAAATCATTTAAGTTATTAAAATTTATTAAATTAACTAAATAAAAGAAAAATAAATTATAATCAAAATAAAAAACACACCAAAACATACATATAAAAATATTAATCTATTCGTTATCTTCGTCTTCGTCCTCGTCCTCGTCCTCGTCCTCGTCTTCATCTTCGTCTTCGCTCTCCTCATCGTCTTCGTTCTACTCCTCGTCTTTTACTTCAACAAGACGATTATCCCACACGTGTTGATCCAAATTCGCTTTTAGGTGGTTATTTATCTCACTTGATGTGAGCTCGAGAATGTTTTGTGTTCGTTGCTCTGCGGTTTATTCGGGGAACTGTTCTGGAACCTTTCTTGGTATATAGTGTTGACATATTGCTTTGTCAGTGTCTTCTAAAATCATATTATGCAATATGATACACGTATATATGGCATCGCTCATTTTTCCATCGACCATACACGCACGACATGGGTTTTTCACATAATGCCAACGTTTTTTAGAACCCTGAAACACCTCTTGATATCCTTTTGCGCGGACTCTTGCTTCTTCTTAAAGTATTCTCTTTTTTCTTCGACCGGGTCTTGAAACGTTTTGATGATGATCGAGTACTCTAGATATATCCAATCTCCCAAATAGTATCCGGGACGATAGAAGGTATCATTGGCATAAAACGGTAAGACCGGTATGCTACGGCTGATGTAATACTCTAGCACGGGCGACACGTTGAGAACGTTTATGTCGTTGTTGGACCAGACGGAGCCGAAGTAGGCCGACCAAACCCAGAGGTCATGTGAACAAATGGCTTGAAGACTAACCGTTGGTACTCCATGGTCACCACGAGTGTATTGACCTCGTCATGTGGTTGGACAGTTGCCACACTCCCAATGCATGCAATCAATACTCTTAATCATGCCGGGAAAAAATGTTTGCTTTCGTGTACATCATATATGCAAGTCAGGGCGTTTAGTTGGAATCCTCAGATAACGACCAGCGTATAATTGTATTACTCCTGTACAGATAAATTATTAAAAAAAATTTATATTAAAAACAATAATTAATATAAAAAATTTAAATTTTACCGATGCAAAAATTCCCCAACGAGTCTCGCGTCTTTTCTCAGCCATCTTTAAATACTCGCTGTTGATGTCGGTCGTGTTTCCGTATGCGAGGATGCATAGCGCCGAAGTACACTTTTGGATGGCGGTGAATCCTAAATATCCTCTTACATCGGGTTTTTGTTGAAAATATGTATACTCTCGATCTAAATCACCCACGATGCGCAAAAATAAGCACCTATACATCCGAAAACGACGCTGAAACGTAACGTCGTTAAATGTATGTAACACTCCGTAAAACGGGCCAGTTTCAGTACATCTTTTAAACATGATTTTGCTATGTTAATTCCCGAATAAATAAAATTTGTTAGGTTTAACACAACGAGTCTAGCATAAATCTGCGTATGCATGATACATTGCATATAAGTAATTTATTTTATTTAAATTACTCGAACTTTCGGTATTATCTGACGTATAAGGACGTTGGTGATAATTTTAAATGACTTGTATTATATTTAAACTAACTAGGAAGTTTGAATTTATTGTGATACGATTATATTTTATGAAAGATTTTATAAAATAGTCAAGTGTCGAATACAGAATAAGTTAAAAGCGCCTATTCTATGGTGTTTACGCTACATAAACATAAACGTATTAATGTTTAAGGCTATAATTAACGTATAACTTCCCTGTAACATCACTAACTATCCTATCCATCATTACAACTAAAATATCTCAACATATCTAGCATGTAGTCAACAAAGAGGTCTGCCATCCATCAATAATCAACTATTACACATTACATCACCATTCCACAACCTCTTCTTCCCCCTTGGTGTTTTCAGACCTAACCGCCACTTCTACAGCCCCCCTCCATCCTCATGGTCACCGCAGCGCCACCATAACACACGACTGTCATTCTGTCAACCCGTTACCACCAGCAATCTTCTCTGCCTCCATCGAGCTACCACACCGTTCCACCCACATGAACCACCTTGGAAACCACCATCAACATCCATCACCTCTCTCTGATCTTTCTCTTCAGGTAACACGTACGACATGTCTCTATCTCTACGGTTCATATTTCAAGCACACAAACATTATAGTAATCTATATAATATTGTGTTTAAAGAATCAAGATGGTGTTGGAGACCCCTTCCGAGAAGATAAAGGAGCTTCGCATGAAGAAACGAGCTCAAGACTTTCTAATATCTCTCTAAACCTTAATCTCGACTAAGTGAGCTACAACTTCCTAAACCTAGTGTTATGTTTATACAAAAATGGTTATGCTAAGCTTTCACCTAATATAACACCATACATGCTCATTATGTTAAACGAAACTCTAAGCATATGCACATAAACTTATCATACTTAAAGGGAGATAAACACGCAAGAGAATCACTAAAAACGGGTTAAAAGTGAGTTAACCTAGACCACACAATAAGAGAATATAATAAGTGTGTCAATAATATTCTAAGAAAGTTTTTAATATAAACATGGTTAGTAAAGTGAGGTTTATGGTTGAAACTTGGTTTGAAAATATTTAATATGTCTAGACATAAATTCTAAAAAGGTGTAACTTTTTATGACCAGAACTTGGATTAAGAATGCTTATTATATTTATACATAAGATTTGTATAAAAAGGGTGGACATTTTAGAAAAAAAAAAACATAAGTATATAAATTTGGCGGATCTTAGTAAAAAAATGAATATTTGAGATAATATATAAATATGATATGAAACATGGTTTTAAAAGTTTGAAATTCGGGATGCGATTAAAAGTGTACATATGTTTTATTACAAAAATAAATGTATTTTCAAAGACAAAACGAATTTTATAATTTTGAGTAAACAAAACAGATTTTATATTGAGATAGCGTTTATATAGCCTTATAAAGCTTAAATGAGATTTTCAATGAAACTATAAATTTTACGTTTGAAAATGAGAAATAACAAGTATTACTTTTAATAACGCTATTTTGCGTCAAAATGAATATTCACATAAATATATATTTTGGAGAAATATATATATGTTAGACGTAAAAATAATATTTTTTACGAGTTAGACGATCAAAAGGGTATATAAAGTTGGTTTGGAAAAATCAAACGAAAATATAAACATATTAGGTTTTACTACAAGTATTAAGCGTTACTTAACAAAATACCAAGTAGAAATAAATATATTTATTTTTTTATATTTATTTATTACGTGACCAAACGAATTGGTTATATATACATGGAACCAACACTGATAAGAGTTATATTCCTAATATTTAAACATGTATATAAATATTTATAATATAAAAACTTATCACCAACGGTTCGTCCGAAACTCAACGTATGAAAAGTTACTTACGAAACAAATGAAAAGTTCGGTTGGTGAAAGCAACTGACATAAACAAACGAAAAGTTCGGTTGGTGAAAGCAACCGACACAAACAAACGAAACGTTCGGTTGGAGAAAGCAACCGACACAAACAAACAAAACGTTTGGTTGGTGAAAACAACTGGCACGAACAACTAACCTACTAGTTGGGTGAAAGCGATTAGTATAAACCAACTTGCGAGTTGATAACGAACTAACTGACCTTACCCGTTTAGGACGTGTGAAGGCAGCGGACCTCGGGTCTAAACTGAAATTGCTATTGAACTAAACACTGAATTCATGAGGTGAGTTTCACTACCCCCTTTTTACGGTTTTACTGTTTTATTTATTCGGGGGTGGAAAACATACACAACTGTTTTTATATACGATAATTAGAAACAAAACACACAATCCTTATGCAAACATGAGTTGAACTATGTAGTGCTATAAGTCCCTTGCTTGCATACTATAACCATTAGCTAACGGAGTTAGCCACATGAATATACGAATAGTACTATTGACGTTGACATTTCCCCCTACTGTTAGGTTAGTCGCGCTAACCTCCGATATTGCATCGAAACAGGGTGCGTATATTCCATCTGTGAGATTTGAACAGGGCAAAAGGATATAAGTCGTGGTTTGGTTATAGGCTCAGGGTTCGTCATATTAATTCGTAGATTTAGCTAGTCTACGGAGGAAAACCATATTTGTTTCAATATGTTATCGTATACTAGTTTGCGAACTGATTCAAAGATTTATGAATAACGTGATTTCATACCAAGTCTCAAAACATGTGAAACTCACCAACCATTGTGTTGACTTTTTTAAACGTATGTTTTTCAGGGAATTAACAGCGCAATCATGAAGACGGGACCTCAATGCATAATTAGGATACCATTTTGGAGGATTTTGCTTGTATAATCCTATTGATGTTTGGGGTCATATACGAGAAATCCCCTAATTGTTTTCGACAAATTTTGTTTGAAAAATAAGTATGTTGGCGATAATCATATGCTTACGGTATACATGACGTCACTCGCCCGTACTTCCGCCTTGGCGGGGTGTGACAATGTAAGTGTGTCATTGAAGTAGTCTTTCATCAAACGATCGTTCGCTTCGTTACGATCCCGAAGGATATAAGACCGCCTACGTGATGACGAAGAGCTAGTAGAGCCTGACACTATCTTATTGGCGACGGCCCGCATTGCGCTCAGACCTCTTCTGTTTCCTCCGACGCTCGTTGTTGCATCTGACGAATTCTCTTACTCTCCTTAATTACTTGATCCCAAGTGTCTGAAGAGTTCGGAGAATCCGGGAATCCATTTTGAGATAATATGAAATGAAAAGGTGAAGAAGTATGAAATGGTGAAAATGGTTGAATTAGTTTGGTATTTATATTTGAGTTTGTGTATGATATGGTGAAAATGGTTTGGTATTTATATTAAGTTTTTTATTTTTATTTTTTTTAAATATTAGTGATCGTTCAGCATTCACTTTTATTATTATATTATTTTCTTCAAACTCATAGTGATAAATATCCCCCCTATCGCCCCTAAAATCGGGCCGTGGGGGGGGGGGGGTGTTCTCGCCCACCATCACCCATATATGGCGCCCACTACGGGTGACCTTAACACATAGTAAAAGATGAGTTTGAGAGAAAGTTTATGGGTACCATAATAGAGATAGAACATTTGTTAGTCTTCTCTTCTCACATAAATGTAAGATATATGTCAATTCTTCGTCATTTTAAAACGTTAATAATTTTTATACAACATTTAAAAAATAACCATAATAATGAGCCTTTTATTTTCTTTTATATGAGTAACATATTGCTATATAATTTTTTTTTAAAAAATAGTGGGTTTTATATAAATTGTGTTTGTGTTTTACAAAACTGTGTTTTATTAAATTGTGTTTTTACATTGTGTTTTCCATTGTGTTTTTTTCCAACAACTATTTTCTAACGAAATTCCCGGAAACTTTTCCAGGCAATGGGCGGTGGAGTGATGGAGGTGATGATGTTTCTTGATTGTAGTTACATAACCCAAGTGTGTTGTCAGTCGATCTCGATCCATGTGTGTTTTCAATCGTTAGTATTTATTAAATTATACTTAAAAGTTTGAAAACAAGCACGGTTAGACAAGAGCTGGAAAGGTTTAAAGGTGCTAGTAAACTTCTCTGGTTATTTCCCAGAAATGAAATAACTGGGTGCCCATTAAAATGAATTATTTTGCTTGGAGGGTGAAGCTAGATTAAATTCCAACAAAAGGTTATCCAGGCAATTCTCAATGTCACGGTATGGATAATTTGGAGGTGCCAAAATGAGAAAACTTTTCAATGATAAAGTCCCTATGTTTTTTGGGCCTGGCTAGTTTCGGTCCTTTGGTCTAATCAAGCTGGGTTTGTGAATAAATATAGCCGTTCAAAAATAAAGGAAAAAACGCCTAAGAGGCTTCAAATTTGGAAAACGATAAAACATTTTTATCATTATTAAAGTTACCGTTTTTGAGCTGTAAGTTTTTTATTTTGGGCCCACGCATCTCTTCCAACACTTCAACAACTCGTGCCATCGAGACATAACCAAATTAATAAAGGTTGTCTGCGCACAACCATCGCTCCAAAAAACCCCAATGGACGAGCGCATCCGCATACTGGACGGCGGTCATTACCGACGTGATTTTGTCGATGGTTTTTTTTTTTTTTTTTTTTTTGTATTTGGGTGTGGGTGATACTGGAAGTTACCAAAGGATTACAAACAACATATTGGCCAACAAATTACTAACTATTCTTCTCCTTCTAATTTAAAATTGTTTATGTCAGAGTTTGACCCTTTGCAACAGACAGCAACGAAGCTTGATCAACTTTTATACATGGGTGAAAGTCACAGACCTGTTTAGGGGGGTGTTCAGTATGTATAAAATTTTCAATTGAAAACGAGTAAATTAATAGTACTGAGATAAAAATGGTAACAAGGGGACCTGGGTCCCTATGATTGTGCCTTTACCCACTAGATAATTTATAGTTAGACTATGAGTGTCGATTTTGATGGTAGTGGCAAATATTTAAATAAAAAACGAAAAACTAGATACTTATAATTATTTTTTATTAAAATATCTTCTACATGTATTTATAAGCAAAAACATCAAAAAAAATTTATACTAAAACAATTTTTTTACATGTGAAATTGACCTTTATATTATTTTTTCACGTGTAAAAGATATGGTTTTATAGTTTACTACTTTTAAAATTTCCATTGAAACCTCCCATTAATAATTATATATAATTTTATATCATTAAAAAAATTATATTTTTATACCATGCGAAAAAAAATAATAACACGTGACAAACTAAGATTAGCTCACATATATAATATCTATTTAATGTTGCATTATAACTATTAGATTATATGTTGTCGCTGAAGCCGACCTAAAATGTTGTTCGTCATAAAGGGGATCGGGGCTAAAATAGTGATGTACCAAAGTTTCATGAGCGTCCACTCGATAAAGAATATGTGATTGTCTTGTTAATTAGTCTTTGTCGCCCTTGAAACCGTTTAACCAACAGCTTAACCTTATCTTCGACCCGGCTTCAAAAATAAGGTTGTTTTCCTCCGAAGAGTCGGATGAAGAAAAGGAATTCCATTGTGTTTTTGTTTTATAATTGGGTGTATTGGAAAAAAAATGAGTAGAATGAGTGAGCTCACTTTAACCCACGCATAGCCGCTCACGAGTCACGACTGTGTTGCGGTGTGCGCATCCTACATGGCTCGCAAAACCCCGTTCGCGGCTCCACTCGCGGACAAACAAGTATGTTTTGTAAAATATATATTTTATGATGAATTAAACAACACCACCTAGTCTTAAGCGGAGCAAAAATCAAATCATTTGACATCATTGCATTGAATGTTTCAAATGTTAATAGGTCATTTGCAGAGACGAAATGACCATTGACTTGCTTGGAGATGTTTCGTTTCAATGCCATTCAATAAAAAAATGTTACATTTCAAAAAAAAAAAAAAACTTAACAAAGGCCATTGACTAAGAGTGGTAGGTTTTGGAGTGTTCTTCCCCAAAAGTCTTGCTAAAAGTAAAAGTCAAAAAGATCAACAAAATATTTGATCCTATTCTTTTCATCTTCATTTTTTTAACTGTATTCAAAAAGAAATCTAGCAATCCACTAGACCCATCATAACATACACCGACACGTCTAAAAAATGTGACACAACAACAAATAGAAGAAACAAAATCGTACATACGAACAATTCCCAATGACCTAAGAGCGTTACAACCGAAAACTACACTAATCCTTCCAAGAAAGTCCACCTTGTTTTCCCCTATTTTTAATCCAAAGAAACTCAAGAATCTTTATCTCTTTTACCAAACTCAGCACCCGAACCGGAGTCCCTGAATGTACCAACACATTTATCTTTCTCCACAAGCATCGGCCGCAATTAAACATATTGCTTGGAAGACTTTCATTAAAAAGAAGGTATACCAACAAGACGCTAGAGCCGAGAACAAATTAAAAAGAAAATAGGGGTATGAGAGAGGTAACTATTTTCCACTTTTGTTAAAGAAAATTGAGGATACAAAAATTTATAATTTATTATGTAAGGAATAGTGTTAATTTTTTTTCCTTGATAATTTGAAAAAACACACAAAATGTAAAGAAGTTAAAAGCAAACCAAGTCTTAAGTAGAAGTGTTGGATCAAAGAATGTATAACGGAAGCTTAATCGAAAGATTGGATGAGTCTTATTCAATGAAAAACAACCTTAAATAGGCAACAACATACAACGTTCATAAACGTAAATATACGACTAGATCAAAACCTAACTGACTCATCCTATTAAACAAGAAACATAAACGTGCAACTAAAAACTAGCACCATACTCGGTAAATTTGACTTCTAGAATCATCCTTAACAAACTCCAACGGTTACTTCAAGTTTGGATTATCTCCAACACATTTCTTTAATTCAAACTTCCTAACTCCTAATTTTGACTGCAAATAATAAAACTGCTCAGTTCCAATGGCCTTTGTTAACAAGTCAGCAACTTGTTCTTAAGTATCATATGCCTTGAGCTCAATTATACTTGCATTAACTAGATCCTTGATATAATGATACTTGATGTCAATATGCTTACTTTTCTTGTAAAGGGCTGCATTCTTTGATAAATGAATTGCTGATAAATGATCAAAATAAATTTTGGTTGCTTGTTCTTGTGTGTACGCGAGCTCACATAAAAGCTTTCTTAACCATATAGCTTGACAAGATGCACCATTTGCAGCCATAAATTCTGCTCTTCTGTAGATGAAAGGGCGACTAAAGATTGCTTTGTTGAACTCCATGAGACTGCTCCCGTACCAATACCAATGGAGAATACATATGTCGAGATAATTTTCCTATCATCGATGGAACTTGCCCAATCACTATCCGTGTAGCCCTCCAAATTTACTCCAATCCCATACCACAAACCATAATTAGTTGAGCCTGCAACATACCTTAAAATTCTTCTTGCTACTCCAAACTGACATGCAGTTGGGTTATGCATGTATCATGATATCTTTCCAACTGAGAAGGCTAACTCAGGTCTTGTATGAGTTTGATACAAGTGACCACCAACCAAAATTCTAAGCATCCTCTCATCAACCTGATTACCTGTACCTGTATCACTAATTTGCGACTTCTCACCAATATTCATAGGGGTGAGAGCTGCTTCATTTACCCATTCCAAATTTATTTTGCACATAGTTGCATATTTTTGTTGTGACACAAACACACCATTCTTTTCTTGTACCACTTGCAACCCAAGGAAATTTGTTAGCTCTCCAAGATTAGTCATTTCAAAATTACCAATCATCTTTGCTTTAAATTCGCACAATAGTTCCTTGGATGAACTAGTATAGATTATATCATGAACATATAAGCATACTATCAAAGTTGACATGCATCAAAATCTTCCATGGGAATAGTGTATTCATAAACATCGGCTAGAGATCGTATCTTGGGAGTTTTACTCGGAGGAGTTTCATTTTTTGCACTTGACATTGTTCTTGAATAAGTTTGTACAGGGGTCCTCATTTCTTCCATATTGGATCTTCGTGCGTCATTTATTGCATGCTATTTTGATTCATCACTTGAAGGGGTGTCATCATATCTTGAATTACCACTTGTGCCATCGATACTATTTATCAAGTCATTTCTTAGTTCATGTTTACATTCACACTTTGAGTTTCACTTTGCTAACTCATCAAAAGTTACATCCCTACTTATCACAATATTTTAATTTAGGGATCATATAAATGATAATATTTTGAGTTAGGGGAGTAACTAATGAATATACATTTCTTTGTCTTGCAATTGAACTTTTTCCGTGTTGATTCGGCATTAACCAATAAGCAACACATCCAAACACTTTGAGATGATGAACTGAAGCTTTATGACCATACCAAACTTCATGTGGTGTTACTTTATCAACAACTCTTGTAGGAGACAAGTTCTTGATATATACAGCTGTGGCAATTGCTTCACCCCAAAAAAAGCCTTACTTAAATTCTTTCCGTGCAGCAAACTAGTTGCCATATCAACTAGTGTTTGATTCTTCCTCTCTGTAACTCCATTATGTCGTGGAGTATAAGGATCAGTTAGATCCCTTCTTATCCCTACAACTTCACAATATCTCCTAAACTCATTTGATATAAACTCTCCTCCCCGATTCATTCGTAAGGCCTTAATTTTAATCCGGTTTCTGTTTCAACTTTTGCCTTAAATAACTTGAACTTATTGAATACTTCAAATTTATCAGTGATAAAGCAGACCAAAGCAAATCTACTAAGACTATTAGTAAACAATAAGAAATACTTGTTACCTCCCAAAGATTTCCCCGGCATAGGACCATATACATTGCCATGAACAAGATCAAGCAATTGAGTTGTTCTTGATGCATGGTGAGGAAATTCATATCGTGTCTTTTTCCCTTCTATATAGCCTTCACACACTTTCCATTTTTAACAGATGGAAACCCATATGAACATCATGCCTTTTGTACTCAAGTCATACAAACTTCTCTCATTTAAATGTCCATATCTTAAATGCCACACAAGTGTGTCATCACTTACAGCGGAGAGACCAACACTAGTGCTTCGTGTGTCATCAAGAGGGAACATGCTATTGCTTGACATGGGAATAGTATAATCCACCTTCCCTTTCTTCAAATTAGTGATGGTGCATACACCTTCATCAAATAGTAACTTGTGTCCAGTTGTCGTTAGGGCTGTTCAAATAGCCCGTGGCTCGCAGTTCGCTCTAAAATAGCTCGAAAAAAGCTCAGCTCGAAAAAGCTCGATTTTAAATGAGCTCGACTCGACTCTGCTTGATTTATAAACGAGCCGAGCTCGAGCCAGGATCAGCTCGGCTCGTGGCTCGCTCTTGGCTCGACTCGTTAGCTCGGCTCGTTGTCTCGTTTAGATTAAACCCTAAATTTTAATATCTATATAAATTAATATCATACCAAGAAATAAATAAATAAAAATTATACATATATTATGTCACTAAATATCTAAAACCTTATGTAAAAATAACGAAAATAAAACATATAAATTTATAAATTCTCTAGTTTATAAATTTTATATATTATGTATGTTAAAATTATATTTTTTGTATTTTACATATCAGAATTTGTAAAATATAAAATATAAAAATAATAAATAAAAAATATTTTTTTTTAAAAAAATTAAAGGAGCCCGGCTAGACGAGCTCGAGCTCGGCTCGAGCTTTATACGAGTCAAGCTCGAGCTCGATTCTTCAGCTCGATAAATAAATCTAGCCGAGCTCGAGCCAACTCGATTAAGTTCGAGCTCGAGCTCGAGCACACTCTGGCTCGACTCGACTAGGCTCGTTTACAGTCCTAGCTGTCATCAGTTGCCCCATATTTAGCTGCCCATCTTCATCATCATTACTTTCTCCTTCAACTGCTGCAGTTTAGGGTTCACTCCAACAATCTCGAGCCAGATGACCGACTATATTTCAATTGTAACATTAAGAACCCCCTCTTCCACGTCCTCTCCCACGGTCTGCAAGGTGCATGCATTTTGAACATTCATGTGTTTTCTTTCTCCCTTACTTGCAACACTTTTTCTTCCACATAAACCTGAAATTCTCGATTTACTCAAGCTTCATGAGATTGCAATGACTCCATCAGCTGATCATAAGACAATATACTGAGGTCCTTGGATTCTCCAGTTGTAGCAACAACATGATCCCCTCTCACCAGCAAACTTCGAAGTACATTCTCAACTACTGTTTGATCTGTAACCACCTCTCCATATGATCGCTTCTGGTTCACCATCTTCATGACTTTTGATAATAAATCAGAAAAGGCTCCCCCCTCCTTCATCTGAATTGTCTCAAACTCTCTACGTAACCCTTGCAATTCAACCATTTGTAATTTTGAATTACCTTGATATTTGTTTTGCAAGAGAGTCCATTCATGCATGGATGTAGAGGCTCCTGCAATACGAGAGAATATATCATCGTACGCATCGGATTGAATCAATGACAATGCCTTCACATCCTTCTTCCTGTTATCTCGTATTCTAACACGATCCCCATCTGCATCATTATATCTGCTACCCACAAAATCCCAAAGATCTTTTGACATCAGAATAGTCCTCATACGAATCTTCCAGAACTCTTAGCCATCCCCTTTGAAGATTGGAAGAGGTGTATTCCGGATACAGCCAGTGTTGGAGGCTATATAGAGAATTAGGGTTAGGGTTTTTGTGATTGATAAATTTCTAAAAGAGGCGATTAAAATAATATCAAAATCTGATGCTCTGTGGTAGGATCAAAGAGTGTAAAACAGAAGATTAGTTGAAAGATTGGATGATTCATATTCAATGAAAAACAACCTTAAACAGGAAACATCATACAACGTTCATAAACGTAAACATACGACTAAATCAAAACCTAACGGACTCATCCTGCTAAACAGAAAGCATAAACGTGCCACTAAAACTAGAAACAGACTCAGTAAATTTTGATTTCTAGAATCATCCTTAAGAAACTCCAACGACAACTTCAAGTTTGGATTATCTCCAACAAGAAGTACATATTTGTTTAATACAACAATTCATCGTCTTAATTTTTTTCTTGATTATATGACATTTCTTTCAATACATGAAGCTTTAGATAAATTTGTTCTTGATTATATGACATTTCTTTCAATACATTAAGCTTTAAATTTACCTACCGTACAATATTGAAATGCTTAGTTCGTTGTTAGAACTTGTTCCATGTGAGCATGAAAATTGTGTAGTATCGTGCTTAGTAGTTCCCACATAAAAGCCTGGTTTTTTTGGTGAAGGTAATGGACCCTCGCTCTCCAACATCAGGATGGCAGAGGACATAGTTGGTCTATCTTCTGGGTATCGTTGAACACACAACAAACCAACATGGATTGAACATAGAACCTGAAACATATTAATTGATCCACCTAGGCACTTAGAAACTAATTGCAAGGATTGGTTTTCAATATAGAGTCTCCAGGCCTGTCAATAAATAAGGAAGATGGATATTATATACATACATATGCATACACACACACACACACACACACACACACACACACATATATATATATATATATATATATATATATATATATATATATATATATGGTTCTTTGTTCAAAAGGACAAATCACATTATAAACAGTAAATTAGCATGCCACTAACTATAAATTGGTAATCTTGGAAGAACCACACTTTACAATTAGCATGCACTAACTGCCAAAGTTAGATTACCTTTTGTTTTATTGTGTTTACTACTCTAAAGAACCCTAAGTTCCATCAATCATGCACTATCACCTATCATTAATTATCGTAGAACTCCATTTTTAATTATGTTACTTCTTTCGACTACCCTAAGGCCACGCAAGGTGGAGCTGAGGTCGTACGGAGGTCACCAGAATAAAATGGGAACACCACCCGTTTTTTTCGATGGGGTTGGGGGAACTATTAGAACGGTTATTTGACCCTTTTTATTTTATAAATTACTTAATCTTATATATATCACTCTACTTGCTTAATATTTTCACATAACTATACTATCTTAACTCTCTACCCTTCTATATATATAACAATCTATATTTTTAGATTTCGTCATAAAACATCACTTTATGGAGTAACCAAATCTCATTCCCAAACCGAGAATTAGGGAACACCACGAATATGGAGCTATGAAGAAGAAATGGTGTTGGCAAATATTTGGTTCCATATATGTTTTCGAAAACTTGGATCCCTTGAACCAACTAATGTTGGGTTTTTGCCAACGAGTTTACGACTATATTATGCAAGAGTGGATCAAGAGATCGTAACTTGGACTAAAAGTATCGAAATAGCAAAATATGATGAGATATATTAATACTCAAAAGTTAGATGATGATGTAATTAGGAATAGTGTTATTATGTTTTTTTTATTAGTGAATACGTATTGTTTTTATGTATTTTCTTTTAATAAATAGTAGTTTATGTATTTTGAAAATAAATACAAACAGGGAAGACCGAGAGAAAATGAGATGACATTGCTTTTGTTTTGGAAAAAAACGGGAAGAAACCCGGGGAAAAGTGGAAAAAACTGATGTAATATTGATGTGACATGCAGGATAAAATGTGAAAAATGGGATGAAATGGGAGCACTTGTATGCTCTAAACCATTTTAATATTCTCTTCCTCCTTTCCAGACACATCTCTCTCTCTCTCCGCCGCTCTCCTACACACACACGGCTTTCTCACTCTAACATCTTTCGCTGGCTTATAGTACCAGATTTATCTTTCAAGCACTACTCTAGTGGGTGACAGCAATGTAAACTACCCAAAAGGGGTATCCGTGTGATGACCCGTCCAGCCTACCAATATCTTTATAAGTTGACTACCATAGTGTGTGTGAAAACATGGACTTGTAATAATGAGAAAAACCATAGATTTTTACCCTTTTATATAGTTTTCTCTTTTAAAGTTAACAAGAGAAAACTTACATGTCCAATAAGGTTGTTGCAATGTTCTTTACGGAGAAATGTAGTGTTTTTTACCCCCACACAATTTCTAGTATATCACACCAAAACTATATATGCCTGACTTGATGGAAAAGATACCATGTCCTGCATACTCTGGTGCCATGTAACCACTGTGAGAAATGAAAGTAATTTTAAGTGATTTAGTTCACTAAATAAATTAGAATCTGGTTAGAGTAGATAATTGATCTTACTATGTTCCAACCACTCTATTTGTGTTTGCCTCTATTTGATTTCCTCTAAAAGTTTTAGCCATACCAAAATCTGATATCTTCGGGTCCATATCTATGTTTAGCAAAATATTGCTGACTTTGAGATCTCTATGTATGATTCTAAGACGAGAATCCTGGTGAAGATAAAGAAGACCACGAGCAATTCCAATAATTATGCGGTAACGTGCATGCCAATCAAGAAGTTGGCTTTGAGCTTTATCTGTAAGATGTTTGAATTTTTAGTTTATGCCTTGGTTTATTTGATAATTTTTGTTGTGTGTTCAAAATATTTAATTTACCAAATATAAAAGAATCAAGGCTTTTGTTTGGCATGTACTCACAAATTAATATCTTTTCAGCTCCCTTTATGCAGCAGCCCAAGAGCTTGACAAGATTGCGATGTTGTAGTTTTGATATCAGGATTACTTCATTCTTGAACTCATTAAGTCCTTGAGTGGATGTCTTTGCAAGTCGCTTCACCGCTATTTCTTGTCCATCTTCAAGTATACCCTTAAACATAATTTTTAAGATGATTAAGTACCACAAGAAAGGCTTCTATATGAGTTTCAAGTCCTACTTGTTTCACTCCGTGTTTTCTTAAAAGTAAGTTGCCTTATCTTTTGTTACCATGTGTTAAGAAACATCTTATAGTAACTCATGAACACCATTTGTACTACATAAAAGGCGATTGAGTCATAGAATACCTTGTAAACTAGTCCAAAGCCACCTTCTCCAAGTTTGTTGTTTATTGAAAAGTTGTTTGTAGCATTAAGTATTTGTAGAGAACCCAAATAGTGGCAACTCTAGTTCCTCTTCAGCACTTCTATTTTGAGGATCATATCGAAATTCGTTACCGGGTGTCCCTGATATGGGTATAACTAAATTCAATCAAAAGCAGTAGAAATACTAATACATATATAAGTGGCAAGATATAGGCATGCTGGGTTGCAGTTGTCTTGTTGTTGGTTGATTAAGAACACTTTTTCCTAACATCAAAACTTTTTATAATAAATTAGTGTCGCAAATATAATGAAGAGAAAATTATAACCTTTTGCGCTAATTGGTTTCATACTCTTCAAAGTACATTTTGACCAATTTTTAGTTTTCGGATTAGAAAATTTTTTGGTTTTGATAAAACACAATCTGAACGACTCATTCGTACCTTGTTGCTGCTGCTTCTTCCTATTATAACGATAAAATAAACATATTGAAACTAGTATGAGCAAAACCGCAAATGTTATGGTTGCAATAACTCGTATTCTTCTCTCTGCACTTGACCTTTTATTATCTGTGTCAAAACATAATGTTGGTTCGAACATTAGACAGATATTTATGAAGTGAACGTTGAAAATAAAATTGTTGTTTTCATTTACCTACCTCTGAATGAGACAGTCGAATGTAAAGAATCCCCTCGTTGTCAGAAAACGTTCTGATATCTATTAGATCACCGAACCAAAGCAGGCAACCACTCCCACTCCCCGAGATATTTGAGTTTGTGAAAGTGGTACACGAACAATTGCTTTTACACGTCTTCTCACATTCTGCAAGGGTCGTGGTCTGGTTATACCATGATCCCCGAGTGTCTGGCAACTTCAAATTCGTATATTTGTTGAATCCCTCCCCAGGGTCACAATTTAACGGGAGAGTATGCCGACACCCTTGAGACCAATCTGCCACCCTCCACTGATCAGGAGATTTGGGCTCAAACCCCTTCAAACATTCACAAACTGGGGACTTGTTAATGCTGCAACTCCCAAATGTCCCGCACACTGCATATCGATCACAACTGTCGATTTCTGGGACCGCATATAGGCTCCATTCTTGTTTGCTATCGATCCATAACAAACGCTCTACATGACCAGTGGGTTGTAACACCACCCTCGTAAAAACAGAACTATTTAAAAGATTATATTGGTAGTAAACTTCCTTTTGATTCAGAACAAATGTGAAGTTGTAAATTGGGTTCGGTCTCAAATTAGGACCTCCGCTAAACCTGAGTCCATTCCAGGGACCTGCCCGAAACTTTATTTTTGGGCCTTCCATTACAATCGCCTGAGGATAACCACTTATATCTATCCCTGCAGAAAACTCACCGGAAGAAGGATCGTCAATGGATTTCCATGATGTGTATCGTCTTTCAATCCCAGTAACTAAATCCCAGCCCTCCTTCATTCCAGGAAGTAAAGTGTCTGTCTGAAAGTCGAAACTTTGCCATATGGGATCTTCTTGATTGATGTCTTTGTTGGAAATAGTGGACCGGTTCGGTTAATTTAACGCGACCAACCGAGTTACGACCCGTGAGAGTTACACCTCGGGCAACGAAATAAAAATCCACTTACATTGTTTAACCGGTAAATGACGAATATAACTATGACAGAATTATCATTTATAATAGTTATAAATGTTATAGTTTATTTACTAAGTAAATAAACTTGTTCGGGCTTTGAACGAGTTGGACTTTGGAGGCCCGGTTAGGTTTTAATAATTATATACTTATATATAATTATATTAACGTAAATATGGCCAACTAAGAAAAAGAGGGATTCTGCCGCCACAACTCTCCAAAGTCAGTGGATATTCCCATATCGTTGGAGATAGAAAACAGTAGCCGCCAAACAACTCAAAAATTGCCGCAAGCCAAAGGAAACCACCGTCCGTCGTTTATACAAGCATGTAGTCACCACCGCACGACGCCGCCTAGCCCGAGCCGTCCTCCGCTGCTGCTGTTGACACGCCGCTGCCTCCGCGCGTAGCAGCTGTTGCAACCCGCTTGTTCGATTAGTCAACTAGCGTTTGTTCGTTGAACCTCGGTATCTCAACCGGTTAATCATTAACCGAGGTATTATTTATCTCATCAGTAGTTAACAATATATTGTATATTATTACTCGTACTCGTATCGTTTGTAACCGGATCCTGTACGGTTCCGTTTTTGGTGATTACTCGTTTTATATTCCGTTGCGTATTCTGTTATTAATGTGATTAATAATTATGAAACTAATTTTATTAAACCGGGTTTAACTGTTAAATCGTTGACTGATCACCACTGGAACCCAACAGTGGTATCAGAGCCTTGGTTACAACATACGAGTTGAATCCGGTCTTTCCACCGGATCTACATTATAAACTTTAAGCTAGTTGAAGTTTTTGATCTAGATATGTTTTTTGAGCAATCTTGGTTTGGTCAATTTTTATTTATTTTATTTGACCAAAATATTGCTCAATTTTATTTTTATTGAATATGTAAATCTGGCCCGACCTTGTTTGTTTGGTTGAATGGTTTTTGGCAATATGGATGGTTCAAAAGTTGTATTTATTTTTCGGTTTTATTTTATGGTTTTTTTGGTCACTTTGATGGTTCAAAATTGTAATAGATGGGGTTTAGCTTTTCATTACTTGTATTAGTGAATATTGTAATGAAGAAGACCCGAAGGAAAAACCGAGGACGAGCTCGTGGAGTTTTTGAAGTCAGTGAGAGTTAGCAAAGATGACCGGATGCACAGGAGTCCATCCTTCTGGTTGTTTGTGTTGTGACCCCTTGACCCGATTGGTCTTGCTAATAGGTTCTAGCAAGACCAATCACCTTTTGGCCATTTAAGATTTACATATTCTTGTTTGCTATTGTAGTTGCTTGCTTGGTTATAATAGATTATAATACCACCAACCTAATACCAAATATATTAAAATAAATTTTTTATTAACCAATTGAGTTTTTGCAAAATTAAACTAAATTTGATTTTTCAAAACCTTATAACTTAATAGTTTTCTATTAACTTAAAATTGGTTAGTCGTTTCGCGACAAACTTAGTTTTTAATAGGTTATTTAAAACTAAGCGTCCTGAGAGATGAAAGAGTTCATCATTTTGTCCCGATAAAATACAGTAAAATTTGACTTTTACTCTATTTGGTAATTATAAAATTAATCCCAATTTAAAACCAATAGTTTATACCAATCCTACTACAAGTCACACTTGAGGCATGTTGCGAAATTTTGAGTGTTTGGAGCTAAAGCACCGCACTTGTTTTCTAGCCTATCCCGTCAAGGTGAAAGTGCTTCGTTGACACATCCGGCCCTTTCACACATCACTGTACTAGGACAACTATTACTTTACTCTCCTGTTACATGCTACAGCTGTCTGGAGACTTAAAGTGGGCAAAGATGAGGCTAAACGTATCGATACAGACAATCGTTATCTTTATAGGCCTCATAACCGAGAGTTGTGCTCTATTCACAATTGACAATCGTTGTCAGTCTGTCTAACCACTTATTAATGTTGTGTGCTACAACTGCCTTTAATAACTAGAAGCCAGATTCTCATACTCCTATTTCATTAATGTTATTGGGTCATTAATAATAGAACTACGACATCGAAAATACTAATTAAATTTACTTTTGCTTTTTAATTAGATGTCATCAAACGAAAAGTCACCCTACGCCCTTAAGTCTATCCTTGAGAAGGATAAACTGAACGGTACCAACTTCATTGAATGGCACCGCAACTTGAGACTCGTTCTCACCATGGCTAAGCGCCTGTATGTTCTCGATGGACCTGTTCCATCTGAGCCTGAAAACAACACAGCCGCTGCTCGAAAAGCTCTTGACAAGCATAGGGATGACTCGGCTGATGTCTCCTGTATTATGATAGCCACCATGAATTCTGAGCTCGCTAAGGGCTTGGAAGACTTTGGTGCCTATGAGATACTGGAACAACTCAAGGGTATGTTCCAGAAACAAGCCCATCAGGAACGGTTCGATACCATGAAACAACTAATTAGTTGCAAGATGGCAGAAGGGTCTCCCGTCAGTGCACATGTTCTTAAGATGAAGGGGCACATCGATCAGCTTAAGAAGCTTGATTATCCCCTGGCCGATGAAATGGCAGCGGATTTCATCCTCAACTATCTCCCCAGCTGTTACGACCAGTTCGTAATGAATTTCAACATGAACGGCTGGATAAAGACAATGTCGGAGCTGCACAACATGCTCAAAATGGCTGAGATGAACGTTCCTTCTAGGACCAATCAAGTTTTGATGATCCGATCTACTGGTGTAAAGAAGCCTAAACCCAAGAATCAAGGTTATAAGGGAAAAGGCAAGAAGAAAGTTACTGTTGCTGCCAAATCTGCCACCAACACTAACAAGAAAGTTGCAAAGGCACCATCGCCGCCTCCTGAAGAGCGCCAGTGCTTTAAGTGTAACAAGATGGGGCACTGGATGCGTAACTGCCCCGAGCATCTAGCTGAGATAGCAAAGAAGAAGGCCAATGGTGAAGGCACTTCTCGAGGTATTTCCATATACGTTATTGAACTTTTCACTGTCTCTAGCAACACATGGGTATTTGATACCGGATGTGGTTTTCACATTGTTAATGTCTTGCAGGAACCTGAGAAGTGGAAGAAACTGAATAAAGGCAACATGGAACTCATCGTTGGAGATGGGAAGAGAGTACCAGTTCTGGTAACTGGAGTTTTTCATTTTACTTATCCATCTGGCCTAGTTTTTTCTTTGAATAATTGTTTGTATGCTCCTGGTTTGACCAGAAACATCATTTCATTTTCATTGTTGCTTGAACAAGGTTTTAAGTACGTTTTTAATGGCATGGCTAATTCTGCTTACTTAAATGATATCTTTTATTTTGAGGCTAAACCTCGAAATGGTATTTATGAGATTGATGTTCAACCAGATAATAACGTATATCATCTTTCAAAATGTATCAAAACTAGCATCAATAATACTTTTCTATGGCATTTCCGACTTGGCCACATAAGCAAGGCAAGAGTTAAAAGACTCCAATCCGAAGGGATTATTGAATCCACATGACCGGACTCGTTTGATGATTGCGAATCTTGCTTAGCTGGCAAACTCGCCAAAGACTCCTTCACTCATAAAAGTGAACGAGCAAGCGATCTGTTAGGACTCATACATTCTGATGTATGTGGACCTTTCAGAACCATGACTAGAAACCATGAAAGATACTTCGTTTCCTTTATCGACGATTATAGTCGATACGCTTATTATGTATATCTTATAAAACACAAGCACGAAACTTTTGAAAGGTTCAAAGAGTTTCAAAACGAAGTGGAAAAACAACTTGGTAAAACCATTAAGATGTTTCGATCAGATCGAGGTGGAGAGTATCTAAGCTCAGCTGCTGCTGTTGACACGCCGCTGCCACCGCGCGTAGCCGCTGTTGCAACCCGCTTGTTCGATTCGTCAACTAGCGTTTGTTCGTTGAACCTCGGTGTCTCAACCGGTTAATCATTAACCGAGGTATTATTTATCTCATCGGTAGTTAACAATATATCGTATATTATTACTCGTACTCGTATCGTTTGTAACCGGATCATGTACGGTACCGTTTTTGGTGATTACTCGTTTTATATTCCGCTGCGTATTCTGTTATTAATGTGATTAATAATTATGAAACTAATTTTATTAAACCGGGTTTAATTGTTAAACCGTTGACTGATCACCACTGGAACCCAACAGTCTTCACCTTCGTTGTGTATTATAAAATTGCCTGTATCTAGAAGCTGACCAACTGGATTTCTCACTAACGTCTTTGACGCGTTAGCTGACGACCATAGAACGTTGTCCATGGTAGCATTCCGGATAATTAGAACTCCTTGTAGGGTGAGAGTCAGCTCTACAGAGGTATCAATGAGTGGTGTGTTCCGGTTGGCTATCCATACAACTGTTCCGGTCGATATTTTCTTGTATCAAATTCCAACATAATGGTTTGTGAAGTTACCCGGCCTAAAAAATCAAGTTCAAAGGTTTCTTGAGAAGAAACAATGGTTTCATTATATCTGATGGTTTGGTTTACAGAAATGGTATCTGCAGCATAGATACAAGTTATTGATGAGTAAAGCATAAGGAAGCCAAAGATCATCTTGGTGTTGGACTGTTAGTCACTCAAGAAATTAAACACAAAACTTCCCTTTTGAAATTAAATGTCTATTTTTATAGGTTTTAATGTTTGGACCCAGTTTAGTATCGTTACGAATTATTTTCTTCTTTTGAAATTTATTTTTTTTCCTGCCTTTCATTGTCACCGTAGAAATTTTAGACAAAATAAACACATGTTGTAAACAAAAGGCACGTCCATGTCATCAACCACTCTACATAATATTTTATCTTAAAGACTTATATGATAGTAAAGAACCTAGCTAGTAGTTCAAGTCATTGAATATATCTCTATTTTAGTAACAGTACAATGAATATGCTTCATTTTGGTCACAATACATTGAATATGTCTGTATTTAAAATAGTGAGAGTTCAATTCATACGTATATATATTAAAACAATCTAGATTTAGAAGTCGTTAAAAAATGTGGATTTAGTTTTAAAACGCAACAATTTAAAAGTTTTATAAGGTCAAGTGTAGTGTACGAAATAGAGCGAATTTGGGCTAGAACACCAAAACGCCCCATTTCTTCTTTTTCTGTTATTATTATTATTATTATTATTATATTCAAATGTGAGTGATATATACACATATACATATAAATATAATATATATATATATATATATATATATATATATATAGGGAAATGTTAAAATAAAAACCCACTCCAGTTAAGAAAACCCCAGAAACTCTACATTAGCCCTTGATCTTGTTAGATGGATGGTTGAGATCAAACCTTTAGTAATAATACAATATTTAAATTAAAAAAACAATTAATAAGTAGAAAAGGGTAAAACCGACCTTTCAACCTCATCTACTTTATGTCATCTCATCTTTCCTTTTCCCCATCTCAAATCTTAAATCATAGACTCTCTCTCTCTTTTTTCATTATTCAAACCAAAACTTTCTCTATCCCTTCCTTCAGCTTTCATTCACACAACCAAAACTCTATCTCTCTTCCTTCATCTTTCATGTTCATTTTTCCTCCTTTAAAACCATGATCCAAAGCATATCGAAGCAAAGATCCAAGGTGATGATGGCGGCGAAGGCCTTGGTGTATCGGAAGGTGATGACGGCGACGAGGGCCTTGGTGTATCGAAGAGTTCTATGTAGCGACGGTCGATCGTTTACCACTTGATCCGGTGGTTTTTCTCTACAAAAGGTTCAGATCTGGAGATTTTATATTGACAAACTTCTGAACAAGAATTTATGGATGAAAGTTGCTCGGATCTCGTCGTTTTTAGTTTTTTTTCTTCTCTTTTTTAAGGTACTATGTTGACAGAGTTCAGATCTGGTCGTTTTAGTATTTTTGTTTTTTGAGATATTCTTTTAAATTTTGTTTGGAATTGAATCTTATTTTATATTTTTTGAAATTTGTTATTTTAGAGTAGAAAAATAGCTTCATTATTATGTTTATTGTTAGCCCTTAAAAAGATTCAAACTATTTTGGTTTTGTTGTAATTCTTGAAGAAATCTTAAATTTGGTAATAAATTTTTTTCTTATATTTCACTGGAAAATAAGACAGTGGAGTGGGGTGGTGTTTAGAGTTTGTACTGGAAATATTATTATTCAGTTTTTTTAAAATATATACGTACATTTTAAAACATATGTTATGCTTATCTATAAACGTATGTTTTAATATGCAAAACATATGTTACACTTTTCTATAACATATGTTTTAAAATGTAAAAACGTATGTTTTTTTGTATTGGAAATATTATTATCCAGTTTTTTAAAAATATATACGTACATTTTTAAAACATATGTTAGCTTGTCTATAAACGTATGTTTTTATATGCAAAACATATGTTACGCTTGTCTATAAACATATGTTTTAATATGCAAAAACGTATGTTTTCTTGTTTCGGAATATTAATATTTAAGTGGACAGTTTTTATTATTTGCATAACCCATACATGCGCAAGAGAAAGTGAAAGACGGGTTATACAAAGTTTATGACCATTTAATACAAAAGAAAGTGTGAGATACAAATATTGTATTTTTAAGAAATCAATCAAATCAACTAAAACATTATATATATGAAACTTAAGAGGTGAGTTTTAAGAGATGGGTTTCAGACTTCCGTTCTACAAGCCACATGTTTAATTAAAAACAAAAACACTAGTATTTCGGAAACAAATTGTTTAAAAGAATTGCATAAAATAAACAACTTTAATTAAATTATTGACCTTGAAAACTTTCAAAAACCAAATCCCAATAAAGCAACATGAAAATATATCAAAGTAGAAAAGGTGATATGACCCCAATAGTACTTTCCATTACCTTGAAAGATATACTTTTATTAAAAACATAAAATATGTCACAATCACTTTCATTACTTTATGTCACTATCACATCTATTACTTTATGACACAATTACTTCCTTTCTCTTTATTTGTAAATCTTATTTTAATAACAAGTTTTTCTATTAAAGAACTTAAATCTTCAAATTATTCAGTTCGTTTGTTTCCGACGACTGTGTAATGCATACCGTCAAAAGAGGAGGTTTGTGGTGTGTCATAAGAATTTTAAAACTTTCTTGTTATTAAGAAGATATTTTTAACATAAAAAATCCTATAAAAATCAATAAAAATTTGAAAATATTTCAATAGTCAACATGAAAAGACATAAAAAGTAAAAAAGTTGATATGACTCGAAATAAATTTTCACTACCTTTAATGATGTACTTTTAATAAATTATTTTTTACAATTTTCTTGTTCATTAAGAATATATTTTTAACATAAAAAAACTATATAAAAATCAATAAAGATTTAAAATATTTCAATAATCAACATAAAAGACTTTAAAAGTAAAAAGTAGACATGACTCGATAACTTTTCATTAAAGGGTACTTTTATTAAAAAAATAAAAATATGTCATCATCACTCTTTCTCTCTCTCATGCACATATCCAAACACTTTATGTCACCATCACACTATCTCTTCTACACATATCCACATACTTTATGTCACCATCAATCTCTCTCTCTCTTACAAAAAATACACTCTTTAAAAAAACGTATTTCTTTTTCATCTTAACTCAATCCAATTAGCCTATCTTCCTGTTTTTCTTTAAAATATCGACAACCAACAGGTTTCCGGCCCAACGTGAATGCTGAAGTTTGTACTGGAAATATTTAGGAGGAACTACAAAATAACAAACAAACATATGTTAATTGTTTAGACATTAACCGGACATATATGAGGTGGTGAGGTGGTGTTCAGAGTTTGTACTGGAAATATTTTTATCTAGTTTTTTAAAATATATACGTGTATTTTTAAAACATATGTTGCGTTTGTCTATAAACATATGTTTTAATATGCAAAACATATGTTACGCTTGTCTATAAATGTATGTTTTAATATGCAAAAACATATGTTTTTTTTGTATCCGAATATTAATATTTAAATGAACAATTTTTAATATTTGCGTAACCCATACATGTGCAAGAGAGAGTGAGAGACGGGCTATACAAAGTTTATGAACATTTAATACAAAAGAGAGTGTGAGAGACAAGTATTGTACCTTTAAGAAATCAATTAAATCAAGTATTCAATACCAAAATACACACTCATATGTATAATTTTTGATAAAAAGAAAAAAATAGTAAAAAAGAAAAAATACAATCATTTAAATCTTGAAAATGAAGAAAATAAAAAGCATCTCTTATACATAAATCAATACAACAAAATACACTAATATAGATTTTTATTAATAAAAAGAAAGAAATAATAAAAAGGCAAAAATACAATCCTTTAGATCTCAAAAATGAAAAAAAGGATAAAACATCTTATCTTGAAAAAATCAAAGATTTACCTAATACATTCAAAAGGAAAAAAAAGGGAAAAAAAAGAGTAAAGATCTATCAAACATAAAAGATCTACAAAAAAGTACATCAAAGACATACCATTATTTATGGGTGAAAATGAATAAAAAAGAAAAATATATCAAAGAAAGAAAGAAGCCTTCAGATCGTTAAAAAACATCAAAAATCTACTGAAATTTCATGTTGATCGTATCCGATTTGCATGTTCCGACCTACCGTCGTCCACCTTCCGCCGCTTCTCATCAACTGCAACAAACTTTCAGTCTTACTTAACCACAGTCCATTGTTTCTTTGGTGAATTGTTTCTTAAAATATTAAAAAATGATTTGCTGATGTAAGTTAAAAATGAAAATGCAGTTTGAGAGAGAGAGAGAGAGAGATGAAGATGAAGATAATCTTTTGATTTTGGTGATAAAAATGGATGGGTCAAATCCATATCAAAAAGGAGAGAGACGGGGCTTGGTTAAAATGTCTAATATACCCCTTTCGTTTATAAAATAATAAAGCTAAGAAACACATATGTGGCAAATCTTGAACCACACAATCAAGTTACATGGTTTTCTCAACTCAAGCAAGTTTCCACCTTATACTTTCTATATATATATGTATATATATATGCTACAACACCACTACACCCTAAAACAAAACCCATATATTGCTGACTGGGCGTCACATGACACAAACGCCTCATTTTATAGTCACTCCACTAGACATAGCTTAGGGGTGGTAAGAATGACAATCCCACCCCTAACCATCTCCTATGCTCTCTCTCCTTCAAGTCAAAGTCACATGATTATTTCATTCCTTATCATCTTTTAATCAAGAAAATGTTGAAAAATTGGATAAGGTGAATGAGAATTTATTGAAATTAATAACATTAAGTTCTCCATATCACTTGTTTGCTTTATAAGAATTTATATTAATATTAAATTATTTATATGGTGAAAAACTAATGAGTAGAGCCTTTATAAACCTGATTAGTTTTTTTTTTAACTTTATGTCTTTAAATTTATAATTATGAGAGATTCTTTACCATTGATAACTCATATACATAGTAGTCTCATTTTGATGATGCTAAAAAAATATAAGCTTGAAAATACAAGGAAAAATATATGTATACATGAAGAGTTCTTGGTGAGGAAGAAAGCCTTGAAGACTCATATGTAGAAAATCTATAAAGATGAGTTTCTCTATTTGATTCCTCTACGTGTTAATTATTTTTAATTTGTATAAGTTCTAACACTGTAATTTACTCGATGTAACCTCGAGCTCTTGGACATCTCTGGCAGTACCAACTACTTCAGCTGTTGAATCATGGGAGACAGACGCGTTGTCTTATGTAGAGGGGCGAAATCTATTTTAAGATAAATGTGTTGAACATGTGTCTCAACCTCAACCATCAACTTTAACTTTAGTTTGTTCAGTCTTGGAACTAAAGAGACTACTAGAAGTCCTTCTTGTGGCAAAAGTTGAACATTTTTTTAAGTTCTTGTCAAGGAGATTACAAGAAGATGTTAAAGAATATTTTGAAGACTTTATCATTTGAAGAGCTTTGTTGAATCATTTAACATAATTGTTATGTTCTTTCAATATTTATTTTAGTTTGTATTACGGTATGTAACCACTCATTTTCTCATGTTAGTTAATAACGAGAGAATCGTTATTATTTGTATTATGTAAAAATTTTAGTATAAAATTGGTTCCATATTCCTACGAAAAATGTCCATCTTTCCGCCCATCTTTCAACCATTATATATATATATATATATTATTTACAAATTAAAAAGACATAATATAGAATAACTATAAAACTAAAATAACGTTATTTTTAAAACCTAAAAATTCATTTATAAAAAAAATTGCATCATTGAGAAAAAAATCGCAAAACATAAATTAAAATTCTAAATTCATAACATATAGTATTAATCAATTACATCAGACTCGTTGATGTAGAAGTCATGATGTAATGATACAAAGAAAATTAACACGGACTAGTTGCAACATCTTAAACATATCTCACATCAGTCATGCACCGGAGAGATTCTTGGTCCATAAAATATGTAATGCGTCTTAGATCATTAACTCGTTTTGGGCCTAGTTGGCAATGGAGCGTATGAAAACTCCATAGTTAAGAGTGCTTAGATGGGAGAAGTACCAAGATGGGTGACTTGCTAGGAAGTCTCCACCCAGGTAACTAATAACAAGTCTGTGAGCTCTTGGAGGAGTCATCCATCAGGGGAAAAGTGAACAATATTGGTGGTAAAAGGGGAAATGCTACAAATTATATCAGAGCCACTCCAAATGTTTCGGATGGTCGACAAACCTCAACGAGAACGATAATCCCTAGATTCAAAATACAAAGAATATTATCATGGACTAATTGTAACACCATGGACAAATCCCACATCGTTTCGCTGATAGGAGAGATCTTTGGTTCATAAGGAATGTATTACCTCTTAAAGCAACAACGCGTTTTGGCCTTAGTTGGCTATGGAGCATATGAAAACTCCAAAATTAAGAATTCTCAAGTTGGTGAAGTATTAAGATGGATGACCTCCTGGTAAATCCAACGAAAACAAATCCATGAGTTCCTGTATGCGCCATATATCAAGGGAAAAACAGGACGGTATTGGTGATATGAGGAGTCATATGCTGTAGGTCTCCGAAATGCATCTCACAGCTTTTATCGAATCAATCCGTGCTAATAGTGAGTGGAAATCACAAATAACACTCGGATCTCGTATATGCCTTAGCAAAAATGAAAGAAGAAATGAGTTGAGAGAGAAAGTTTGCAAAACATATCTACTGAGGATGTGAATAGTTCTCCTTATATAGGGAGAACCATGCTCCTTAAGGTTTCCATAAATTAGGTCTAACTGGGCTTTACAACATAGCATGGCTTCGACCAAGTAAAGAGTTAAAAACAAGCTATAAACATATTACAATAATGAGCTATCTAATACATAAGCCTATCATAGAAAATAGCAAAATGAGACCGAAAAGATGTTACACACGATGTTGAGCTGGAGCCGCAAATGTGGGACGATGTTTAAGAACTTCCCACACAACGATGTGAGTAAAACCGTTAATCATAATCTGGTTTAGGTACTAATGATGTGCCTCTAAAATTGCTTTTACTCTGGCGGCTCGGTACGTGCGGCTATGTATAATTAATTGAATTTTATAAAATTGACTTTCAAATATCAATAAATTTGATATTTGATACAGCCGGCTACAGCAAAATGTTATTCAAAAGCAACATGAATTGTTGACAAAAACTGATTTTTAGTTTGTTTGTTGTTGTAGTCCGACATATGTATCCAAACTATTGCCAAAGCGACCTCTAGTCCATGGAACCGGCCGTGCTCTCGGGGCCATTGCTTGTTTTGTAGGCGATCTGAAAAAAATAAGTAGATTTTGATATAGTGATTTGGATGATAGAATGAAATTTCATGTTAAAACGACTGAATAAAGGTTTAAGTGTATATGGTAAATTAACATATTAAAAGAATGACTATTCAACGACCATGTTAACGTTGAGGGCTCACGACTTTCAGAATCACGTTCCGTGAATACCGCTGCGGAACCGCCACGTTTTTATTGCATTTCGGTAGCCTAACGAACAAGAAAGCCAAAGATCAACTTCATCTTGTTCACTCTTTGCTTCTCCATAAACACATCAAGAAATAATTAAGTAAACATAATTTTGAATGGGTCAAGAAAAGATAAACAAAAAGGCACGCAACTATTTTCTTTCTCTTGAAAGGGGATATTATATTTTTTTTCATCTCTCATTGTATCTAGCTACAGAGACTACTTATTGGACCAAATAAACAGTATTTTATTTCTTTATTTTTCAACAAAATTTATGGAGATATTATTATATTGATAAATAAGTTTTACAGTCACATCTTACCTATTTTATTTATTATTTCTGATTGTAGCAAATAACTTTCTTTTATCATGTAAGTAGAATGATACACGTATCTTGGGTACTTATATTTAAAGGGGATGTATAATTCAATAAATGATTTTGTTAAAAACTTTTCTTCTTTTTTATTCAACTTTAATCAATAATTGTAGGTTCTATTCACAGATCAAACAACCAAGTTCTTGAATCAATCTCACTCAATAGTTAGCATAAATCACTAGTAAGCAACCGAGATCTCGGATCTTGTTCGAATTTGGTTATTTTCCAGAAATAGTAAGAATGAGAGAGTAGGAAGAGAGTTGGTGAGATGTTATGAATAATATTTTTCAAAAGGTTAATGGGTATGCTCTCCTATTTGTAGGAGAAGCATCCCATGCCTTTTTCTATTATATCCGGCCCAATAGGCTTAACATTACACGCCCTTAGGCCCAAACATACATAAAAGAAACCGACAAGCTAACTAAGTACATCGTGAATAGCTTAAGCAAATAAAAAAAAAATACTAAAATACTAAATGTGCAACTTCGTCTTTTGATATTAATAAATAAAAGAATTTTGCTTAATTAATGGTGTGTTATTATTTAGTTAAGTTAAATATAAATAATAGATGGTGAGCTTGGACAATAAAAGATGGAATAATGGGTGGTGATGGGCCTTAGGTCCATGGGCTTTGGGGTATATAAGCACACCCTTAAACCTCCCTAAAACCCTAATTCCACCAACTTTGCCTCTCTTCACACTCATGATGGAGTTGAAATGAAAGTAATGAAATATGATATGATAGAGAATTGAAATATGAAGACGTGGCCGCAAGAAGGAAGGAAAACGAAGTTGAAATTAAGATTTTATGAAGAAAATGGTGTTTTATTGATGTAGCCACCGTAAGGTAGAGAACAAAGCCCTAGGCTACGGCGGCCAGGCCGTAGATACGGCCGGGTCTTATGGGAAATCATTTTTTCTTGTTTTTCTTCCATATTTAAGCCCGATTAAACCCTAGGTCGAAGATCCTTCATACCTTACCATTTTTTGGCGATTTTGGGGCCATTCTCCACCATCCTAACACCTACCACTCACCAAAATCATCCATGTTCTCATCATCTCAACCAAGAATCAAGATTTCCAAAATTCTTATGCTAGGCTAAAGTTTCGGTGACCATCTCCGGGTGTAGGGTTGTGTTTGTGCTTAGACCTTTTGGTATTTTGAACCTTAATATTGGATTTTGATTTGGTTAATCACTCGGTTAATTAAATCTTTACATTTGTTTGTGTGCTTAAACAATTTTTTGTAATTAAATGCTTAAGATTGTATCAGTTAATTGGTTTGAGGTCATCAACATTGAGGGTTGAGTTATTGTCTTTATATTTAGTTGTGATTAAGTTTTGGTAATCAACAGAGCCAAATATTTAGTCTTTTTTGCTTATTAATTCAAACAAACAGATTCCGAAATAGGTTTAATTACTTGTCCAACTTGCTTCACAACCTGAAACCTAGAGATTAGTTACTTCCTCATAATTGTTTACAAATCAAAGTAACATTGTTTTTGCTTAACAAGTCTTTCAAACCGCTTGACATCATGTGTCTACTTAGTTTAATATTTCATAAATTATGAATTTAATTAGCACTTTCCATTGATTCCCTCTGGATTCGACACCTTACTTGCCATTGCTATTAAAGCTATTTTATAAATGTTTATGATTGACCTTTCGACATCGATCAAAATGGCGCCGTTGCCGGGGGATCGACGCACAAAGTGCTAGTTTAGCTTCATTTTTAGTTTTGTTTTGATTATTTCTTCGTTGATTTTACGCGGGATGTTAGTGTTTTTGTCTGTGCAGGTGATCTTACAGGTAAATGCAGACAAGATATTCCCGTGCGAAAGAGCCTCTACAGTTTGATCCAGAAATTGAGAAAACAACAAAGAAACCGAGCAGCTCAGAAACCCAAGTTAAACCGAAAACCAGAAGCCACAATACCAAAAACAAAAACATGAGTACCCGTAAAAACCAAGACCCGAATGACTACCCACCAGGTAACCAAGATCAACCACAAAACTCATTCCTTAAAACAACCCACCACATATCTGAAACCAATATTCTAACCGTAACCGAATCTGAAACCAAGTAAACCATGGAGGGGGTAACCGTAACCAGAGAAGACAACGAAACTTTGATAACAACTTGTCATCAGATCCGCTCCACTAAACCGTTAGAGACCAGCATAATTCAGAGAGGAAAAACACAAGGTTAACCAGGCTCATATACGGGTTGAAGACTGGAATATAGGGGATGGTGCCGGGTTCGTTTATGACGATGAGGAGGATATTTTGGATGAATATGGGTCACTATTAGCAACAAAATATTCAGAATAACCATGAACCTCGACAACACCATACAGAAATCAGTAATAATGAGCCGCAGGTTCCCTTTTATGAGTTTGATGATGGAGTACCAAGAGCATATGTTCCATCACCAGTCAGGGGAGTTCAAAGTTACTTAATCCAACAAGTGGCCACGAACCCTTTGCCGATCATTATTCCAATTAGAAATAAAAGAACTTTTTCAGTGAGACAGAGCAGTTTAACCTGGTTACCGACGTTTCACTGGAAAGCTACTGAAGAACCATATCTGCACACGGGTTATTTTAATTAGATCTATGCACTTATCTCAAGTTAGGGTTTTACCGCGGATGAAGTGAAGATGGTTGTACTCTAGTTTAGTTTGAAGGATGCAACAAAACAATGGCTCATATCATTGCCGTCGGCTAGTATTTACACATGGCAGATTTGGCGCAACAATTTTTGGATGAATATTATACACCACAGAGAACCACCGTGGCTCAAAACCCCATTTGTAATTTTCAGCAGCGTACGGGTGAAACCTTCTATGAGACCTTTTAGAGATTTAAACTATTGTTGAGGACTTGTCCACATCATGGAATATTTATATGGGAATTGATAAAGGCATTCCATGACAGCCTCTCTACTGTTGATGTTTGTGACCTCCAAGCCACTACTAATGTATCTTTTCTTGCAAATGATAAAAATGTGGATTGGGGGCATCTTGGAAGACATGCAACTAATTCGAAGAGACAAGCTCAGTTGAATAGAATGGTCAAAATAGCAGTAGTAAATGCGGTAGACAATCACAATTCAGATGACAATGGATAGGTTGGAAAAGAATATGGACATGTTGGATGAATTTGTGAAAGGAATAAGTAGATCTGGAAAAACATATCCAGTGTGTAAATATTGTGGTGAGTTAGGGCATGAAGTCGCAAGTTGTGGGGTAGCATAAGATGAGGAGAATTAGGAAGAAGAGATCAAATGTGTTAAGGGTGAAAGGAAGTACAATAACATGAATTCAAATACTTGTCATCCGAGCCTAAAAATCATCCAAATTTCAGCTATGGAAACCCGAACACTCAGCAGAACCCGAATTTCCAGGGTAGTTATTAGAAGACATGTTATCAGTAGAAACAGAAATAGTATGGGAACAGTTCAGGTAATGGTCAGAGCGAGTACAATCAAATAGATTCTGAGGGATATAATAAGGGGTACCAAAAGAGCTATCAGCTTGGTCAAGGTCAGGGAGCCGTTCAAGGTAAAATTTCAGCTCAAGATTCGGAAGTATTAATATTTTTAAACAATCATATGACACTGTTAAAAGACCTCAGTCGGAGAATGGAGTTTCAAGAGAAAGGGAATGCTGCAAGAGACAAACAGATGAGCCAAATTGCTGAAGAGTTGTCAGTTTTGAAGAAGGATCCTAAGAAGCTACCGGGTGATACTTTAAAGAACCCATACCAACAAGGTAGCAGTTCATCAAACGGTAAAAGTGCACACGTTAGGGCTATCACCATTGAAGATGATGTGGTGGATGATATTGTTGAAGAATTTGAAGTTGGGCACCACTTATTCCCATCCAAATTGGTGAATTCAAGACCACTGGGGCACTTTTTGATTATGGTGCGAGTCTTAGTGTTTTACTAGGGAGCGTGTATGACAAATTTTATTCCGTGCCTTTACAAGAAGTTGACAAAACCTTGGTGCTAGCTGATTCTACCTGAAGACGGCCCCGAGGGAAGCTGGTTGGAGTTGCAGTAAAAGTTGGGGATTTTTATTATCCGGAAGATTTCTTGGTGCTAGATTATGCATTGGTTCTGAATGAAGAAGAACCAGGGTGATATTGGGGAGATCATTGTTTGCTACTTCAAAAGCTCAGATTAATTTCCGAGACGGAATAATTTGCATGACCTTTAGTAATCGTGTGTTAATAATAAGTATATTTATAAGTTCTTATGATTATTCTTTTGAAAATAAATGTTCTAGGTCATGTGTTACTGACATGTTTCTTCCTCGTACGTGTGAGGATGACACCAAAAAGGAGAATAGTGTTGTTTTTGACAGGTCTAAGAGTGAACGAGAGAAGGAAGAGCTAAATGCAACATATGCAAAAACTGGAGCAGCAGTAAGTACAACAAAAAATACTAAGACAATGATGGAAGTGGTGGTAAATGAGGAAAAGGATGGAACAAACAGGAAAAAACCACCAAGGAAAGCAAAGGTAAAGAAACCAATGGGTTCAAGAATGAACAAAGGAGGTTGGCATGTTTTGAGCCAAGTTGGGAAGCATTAGAGCTACCATTGTGTCGAAGAAGTAGAAGAATGAGGTGGAGGAAGGTATGCACTCCATCAGACCACCATAAAGGCCAAATCAGGTAATGGTCTGGCTGAAGACCTTAACAAAAGCTTAGCGCTGATTGGGAGGCAACCTGGGTTTCATTTTCAGTTTGTATTTTATTTTATTTTTATAACTTTTTTAATGATTATATTTCAAGCGTGCTATTGTAGCAAAATTCAAGTGTGTGGATGCCGCACGAGAAGATTGGAGTTTTGTAGAAGTTAGGTGAAAGAATCGTAATTTAATGAGGATCCCATCAAGCTACCCGGAGTATTCGCATTTATTTATTTTATTTATGTTTTTTCGCTACGGTTGGTTCAGGTACGTGTATATTTTTGTTATATTTGAACTTTGTGGGTGTAGTTCACTATAAACCCTCACGAGACCTTACTCATACACCCGGGCTACCAGGGGGTTTAAAGGGCTTGTTGCATATGATAAATGCAATCATGATTCCTATGAAAGTAAGTTAGGTCTTTTAACATATTTACTCGTTTAACAAATTTAATTATGAAATTCATTTAACTCGGCTTGGTAAAATCAACAGTTTTGCAAGCACGAGTGCACACGAGTTACCTATATCAGGTGAATTCGTTTTCATAATTTTCTTTGTTTTACTAGTTTGTTTGTCAGAAATTTAATTGTATAAGGTGTTATGACCATCACATTAGTCCTGGTTTTAAAATTAATAATGTGTTAATTTTAACCCCGTCCTCAATATATTCTTTTAAAAGTTATATTTTTTAACATTGAGGACAATGTTAACCTCATGTGTGGGAATGGGGGAAAATTAAATTTATTTTTGCCTTAAATTACCTTGATTGTGCGCAAAAGCATGAATTGTAACTTGTTAATTGCTATTATTAATGCCAAGTACAGGTCTTTGGTCATGGTCAGTTTTTAAGCTTCTCGAAAATCTTCCTATCAAATGTTTTTCAAAAAAGGAAATTAAAATGGACCGTTTAAATGAGGATAACGAGTCATGAGGTCGGTACACATGTTTCCTATCAACAACCTATTTCCTCCTGTGTGTGTGTGAGATTTGCTTTATATATAATACACGTATAATATATAGATATATGCACATGTCATATGAGTGTCATTAAAGAGTGAAACTAGTATGTGATATCTAGAACTTATTTATCATATGCATGTCGAGATATCAAGACCACTACATACATGGAAAAATAGGACTATAGAAACCCACATACAATAACCTTTATATGAAAAAAATAAAATAATACTCCCTACCCTACATTATCATCTAGGAGCCAAGTCTGTGCCTTTCCCCTTTCTTTTTTTAAACCCACATTATAATTTGTGTTTGCCTTGACCTTTTATTATTTTAACCATGTGGATGAAAACCGGTATGTTAGAGTTGTATATAAGTTGTTTGTTGAGTATAGTACACAATGTACGTATGTCTGGGTCCGTTGTCCGTATATATTGATGATAGTATGTGAAAAAAAACATAGAGAAAGAAAAAAGTGAAAAATCAAAGAAAAACTCACAAAGAGTCAATGTTTGAGTCAGCATTTGTTGAAAATAAAAGTCAGTATATTTGTTTATTTGTTTAGTCATTTGAATAAATTAGGTTTCATCCACCATAAGTCACTAAATAATTCTTAATCCACACCCGAACCTAAGACACAACAAAACCTTAGTCCTATTCTTTATTCAACTTGTGGGTAATGGGTGGAGATATGACTTGCTTGCAAGCTTATTACGTTGTGTTCATACTTGGTATAGAGGGCAGAGAGATACTAGCACACGTTTTGTTGGTCAAGATATTAAACCGAGAGGAGAGATGTTATATTTTGAGGGGTGTGAACACGTGTGCCTTAATCGGAAACAAAGTACACTCATTTAGTTGGTTCCATAGTTTTAAAATGCATCACTAAATTATTTGATGGGTTATCAATCTTGACAGTGTCAGTTCTTGGGAACTGGGTATGACCTTATACCTCACTAGTATTAATGATGATAATTGATGAACCATCGATCGAAGTGTATATGTTTCATGATAGTTTGGTTGAGGGAAATAAAATGGTAAGTGTGGGGATGTGATGTAAGGATGCAACAACATGCTTTAAGTGTTTTATGTTATGTATTTTACTTGTTTATATACACAAGTACTTCGATTGGTTTTATGTTTACAAGTGATCGGAGCATAAAAAAGCTTAAATGAGAGAGTTTGGAGCATTCATGATGGAGTGAAAATGAAAGTGATGATATGAGAGAGTTTGGAGCATTCATTGAAATACGAAGACGTGGCCGCAAACGGGGAGGAAAACGAAGTTGAAATGAAGATTTTATGAAGAAAAATGGTGTTTTGGTGTTGTAGCCACCGTAAGGCGGAGAACAAAGCCCGTAGGCTACGGTGGCCAGGCCGTAGGCTACGGCCGATATCAAATTGTTTTTTCTTGTTTTTATTCCATATTTAAGCCCGATTAAACCCTAGGTCGAAGGTCCTTCATACCTTAATATCTTTGGGCGATTTTGGGGCCATTCTCCACTATCCTAACACCTACACTCACCACAATATCCATGTTCTCATAATCTCAACCAATAATCAAGATTTCCAAGATGCTTATGCTAGGCTAAAGCTTCGGTGACCATCTCCGGGTGTAGGGTTGTGTTTGTGCTTAGACTTTTTGGTATTTTAAACCTTAATATTGGATTTGGATTTGGTTAATCATTCGGTTAGTTGAATCTTTACATTTGTTTGTGTGCTTAAACAGTTTTTCGTAATTGAATGCTTAAGATTGTATCAGTTAATTGGTTTGAGGTCATCAACATTGAGGGTTGAGTTATTATCTTCATTGACCCATTTCTCATTAACCATAGAATTGATTTCATTCATCAATACCTAAAACTGACAATCAATTAGATTATTATTCAGTTGTGTCAATTGTTTGGATTAAGTTTTGGTAATCAGCGGAGCCAAATATTTAGTCTTTTTTGCTTATTAATTCAAACAAAGAGATTTCGAAATAGGTTTAATTACTTGTCCAACTTTCTTACAACCTAAAACCTAGAGATTGGTTATTTCCTCATAATTGTTTACAAATCAAATTGACATTGTTTTTGCTTAACAAATATTTCAAACCGTTTGACATCGTCTGTCCACTTAGTTTAATATTTCATAAATTATGAATTTGATTAGCACTTTACACTGATTCCCTGTGGACTCGACACCTTACTTGCCCTTGCTAGTAAAGGTATTTTATAAATGTGTTTGATTGACCTTTCAACATCGATCAAAATTTTACCTCCGAAAAACAAATAACAACGGTTATAGCACTATAGACTCCTTCTTATGCTCACGATTTCTTTTAATTTTGGTATGGTTTTCAAAGTTCATACTTTTATAGATATGAGGTTCAGGGAAAAAAATTGTTGTATAAGGGGGAAAAATACAATTTACATCAAGGCTATATTTTTCATTTTAATGCGTGAACATTCGCAAAGAATACAAAATATGAAATTCCCAAAACCCATGTTATGATTTTCAATAAATTTTACAGACACCTGCAGGTTGATGGGTGCTTGAACCATTAATTATCCTGAATAATTAAACTTATACCTTCACATGTATCCAGAAATTTACACAAAATTCAAATAGATATAAAATGACAAGACAGAAAGTCAACACTTACATATAGAGTTTGTTTTTGCGCGTTTGTTCATGTTTAGGGTTTTCCCTCCATGTGACTTGGATTAATAATGTGATTCATAAACATATGTTTCATATATGTGCCTCAAGTTTTTTTTGGGGGCATAAACTTTTTTATACATACACTTTTTTGATCTATAAAAGATCTTGAGCATCCGTGGAACCAAAGGGGATGTCCGTTGACACTCGGGCGCTAGGGCAGCGCGGGCATAGGGCAACGTGGCGACCGGCCGGGGCACTTAATTTTCGGGGCACAAGTTATATATATATGAAAAATAAATATGTATATTTAATGTTTTACTCTAATTGTATAATAATTAGCTTAGGTTCTAGTCTCACTTTAGACATTTTTTATCTTATTTTTATATACAAAGTGTTTTACACAACATAAATCATAACCAAGTAAGCTCATTTAAAAATTTAATTATTTAATTGTTTAAATCAAACAAAAAAACAATTTAAATAAGGCTTTGTAGGTCCCTTGACCGGATCTAACAACACTATTACTAGTTAACTTGGATCAACCTTAACCTAGCTAGCGGAAATCACTAGTGAGGACCGAGATCTCGGATCTTGTTTGGTATATGTATTTGCCGAGAAGAGAGGGAGAGAAGAGAGAGTTTGAGAGTTACAAGATAAATTTTGACAAAAGGTTGTGTGTGTATGAGTTACACATACACTATTGTTTTATTATCATGGCCAATTGGGCTCAAATACAAATGGCCTTGGCCCAAACATACATATAAACACAAACCGACTAGCTAACATACATAAACATTGAAAGATAAAGAAATAGAAAAGACTAATCACAAAATGGGCCTAATAATACCCCTCTAGTCTTTAGTAGTTGTTTCGTTAGTGTCTACCGTCGGTCTCAGATTCGTAGTTAAAGATATCGTCATTGGCAGAAGAGGTTGATTCTCAACAACTAGACGGACGAACTTGTTGAATTTCCCGATGATGGAATCAGTGTTGTCACGACGGACATCTTCAACCGTACACAATGGTGACTTGAGAAGCTTCCACAAGTTAGCTTTGCCGAACCTAGCTAGTTCATGCTCATCAAAGAACCGAAGGTTATGTGTTCTTTCATAGTGAATGATGACCTCACCGTGCACGTTGTCGAACTCCCACGCGATGAAGTCATGGAGAAAGTCGTCGTCAAAGGGTATGCCATGAAATATAGGCTCTCCATGATCGATCATCTGGCATCCTGAATCTCCAACCCTTTGAAGGCTTCTGGGTGTAGGAATTGATTTCCATTGACTTGAACGCTCTACCCAGATTTAGAGAAAAGTTTGGTTAGTCGTTCATCCACTCATGACTTAAGAACCTCTTGAACCATCCTTCCAAAGTATGTTCATCTTCGCAACGCCCCATCGTCTTCCTGAAATAATTAATGTCAAGAACAGACAAGGTATGCATATCTTGGTGGGTGAGATATGTCAGGTCGCCATTTGCTCGTCTGACAGCCCGGCCTTTGCTGCCAATTTGCCACTTTGTGTAAAGGATCAGATCGGAGTCATGATACGGCTTCAATCTCCATCTCATGTTGGCCATCCTACTCACACTATAGTACTTGATGCACTTTGTTGACTTTCTTTTGGCAGGCTTAGCAGTGGGAGCAGCAACCGGTTCTTCAACAACATTCTCTTTATTCTCCCTTACCGGAGTATCCGGGTTAGGAGAGTAGTTGATATTGTCATCACTATCAAATTTATTTTCTTCCTCGGCTTTCGGAACTGATGAGCTAGTACCAGCAACCAAAAAAACGTTAAGTAAAGAGACAATTTAATCCTCGACAGCAATGTCAGTCTCACGAGTTTTCTCAGCCTTGTGTGGCGGATCATCATTACTCGCCTTATTCCCAGTGGCATCACAATCACCACTATCATCACCATTTCCACTATCACCACCAAGAGGTTAATCAAAATTGTCGTACTCGTGGTCATCTTCATCATCATTCTGATATTCCTTCTCTTCCTCATTCTCATCATTGTCACCATCATCATTTTCATCATCAGACTCGTCTTCGTCATCACCGTTTCCATCACCTCCACCACCACCTTGAGCTACTTGTTATGGAACAAATGGAATCAACACAATTGTCACAGAAGCACTAACTTGTGCACCTGTGGTAGGTACAACAAGTGGAGAACTTGTGGAACTGCCCTGTACAGTAGTGGCGGCAGTAGTAACCACAAGTTCAGTGCTCACAACGGTCTCAACAACAGAAGCAGGCTCATCGGCACTCGCTTTCACACCTGAACCTACTGCATGAGCAACTTTCGTAGCTTCACCAGTGCATAGTAAACCATATAAGTTTCCCTGAGCTCTGACCCTATCGGCATCGGCCACCAAATTTGAAAGAGCAGTTTGTCGGCTATTGCTCTGCTCTGTCCTTGGCTCTCTTACACAGAGAAAGCCACGGAAGGTCTCTATCAAGTGTGTCCTCAGGTTTTCCACATCTTCATTTGTCAACCGCGTCTCCTCCATGAGAGTTAGCGATTAACCAACGACTCATTCACGCAAACTTGAATGTCACGTTGTTCTTCCATCTCTCCTTCAAGCTTCTCCATCAAGTTACGCAGCTTCACACTCTAACACATCAATCTATCCACGTCCCTTGAAGAACTGCATCCACCCTCCAACATACTGACTCTTGAGCTAAGACGCTCAAAGTCTATCCAAACTCGATCAAGTGTTGAATCCAATCCCCCCCTATAAAGTTGTTAGCCAAGTTTGAGGCGGAGGGAACATCAGATTCTAAACCAGAGACTCAGTCTCATCATGAAGCTCAGCGTTCCACAAGTAGTTTGAATCGTCAACACTTATTGATTGTCAATTCTTCTTTGCAGATTTTCAATCCATTCTCACTGACTCATGATCCGAGCTTGATCCAAGTCTCTCTACTCTTGTAGAATGGCCACTCGATCAGCCAGAGCGTTGAGTTATCATGTAACTTCTTGATTGATTGGTTGTTGATCTTTGATGAGCTTGATTAACATGAGCTCATGCTTGGCATGGTTATCATTTGCCTTCTCTAGTTCCTTAATCCTATCAAGGAGAGGATCTCGGAACACTGGTTGCTTCTTTGACTTGCCACTTGAAATGGGAGTGGAAGCTCTGATCGGGCTCTTTTGGGTTGAGGGAGGTGTAGTTGATATGGTTGAGTGTGGTGTGGTTGGTATAGGCAGGGTTAAGGATAGGGTTGGGTAGGATGTTGTTAAGGCTAAAGGTAGGCTGGTAGGTTCAGTTCAGGTTTCTATGGTTGATGTGGTGGTTTGGAATTGTATGGAAGATGTGAATGTAGAGGTCGAAAATGATGTTCCTCTAATCTGTGAAGTGATTAGTATGTTGGTGAGGTAACGAGTGTGGTGGTCCCTAGTGACACTAAGGTTTTGGATTTGGTGGTTGAGGGAATATTTTCAAATATTGATGTTAAGGGTTAGTTTAGATGGGTTGGTGAGGTTTCTGGAGGTGTAATAGGTTCTTCCCTAAGTGATGGGGGGGGGGGTTTGTCTTTGGCTTGGGTTTGGTTTTAAGGATAATCCTAGGTTTGGACTTTGATTGGGATTTGGGTGCTGATTTGTGCTTGGTTTTGGATTGGGTTTTAGGTGAGGTTGAGGTTTGAGCCTTATTGAGTTTTATTTGTTTGGCTTGGAGGGATTCTAAGGTTTTGGCTAGGGTGGTGGATGATCCTATGTGTGGGTCAGTCATGGTGGTGGTTTGTGGTGTGGTGGTTTATGTGGTAGGTGATTCACTTATCATAGTTACAGTCGAAGGAAAATATACCTTAATGGAAGGCACTTTAGAAGACGGAGACTTCTTGTAATCTTTTGTCTTCTCTGAGCGTTTCAACGGACGCTCCGACTCCTTTTCTTCTTCCTCAGCAGTAGCAAACTTTTTAGAGGATTCTCCATATTTCCTCTTGCTCTTGTCATGCTTGTGTTTTAACCGATGCTCCACCACAACATCAACTTCTGGTTTAGTCTCCTGTTCAGGTTCATCAATAGGATCATCAACAGGCTCATCTTGTTCTTCCTCGTCATCTCCACCTTCATCACGACCATCATCATCATCATGATCATCACCACTATCTATTTCTTCTTCATCCTCCGTCTCCTCAGAATCAGTATTAGTCTAAGGGAACTGACCGAGCTTTACCCTAGGCTAAACACCCTTATACTTGTATGCACTCCTCCCAGTAGGCTCAAGAATAGCCTTCAAAGCAGACTGTGGAACCATCTTCACATGATACGACTCGAATGACTCGACAACGTTTCCTTCATCATCCACGTCGTCCATATACACAGGCTTGAGGGTGTTAGGAAGCAGGTAATCCAAAATCAATTGGATACATCATGTGTTTGTTCTTAGAAAGCACATTCAGTTGCATGTACTTAAAGAACAACATTGAGTAGTTGTACTTCCTGTTGCATGTCAAACACAACATTACCCCAACCCAATCTACATTTAGCATGTCAAAGCCACCCTTTTGAGATTACAAGCAGTTGGCAACAATGTAAAACAAAAGCTTCCAATAGACGGGAAGATGCCTCTTCTCACATGTACTCCACTTTACATCGTATCCAATTTCTTCAATATACCTAGCAATGTCTTCTTTAGAAAAAGTAGTGAATGGGTCAGCAACATTATCTTTAATCTCCAAAGCTTTACGAATTCAGCAGCATCCAACCCATCTATCTTTGAGGTAATCTCCAAACCATTCTTCACAATCTTGTCTTTGGTCCAAAATTGTTCGACTAATGAGCTATGAATATCCGGATTGGCAGTGATAGCATAAGACAGTGGACAATTCCTTAACCCCATGATCATTGATATAAAGACTTTGTATTCCCTCTTCTTCGGGATTTCCAAGGGAAAAGAACTGTGATGACCCTATGATACACAAAAGGAAATTTAGTGTTGATAATTGAGTATAAAGTTACAAATCATATACAAAGATAAAGAAAAAAAATAAAAATAAAACTTTACAAAACTTTTTGAACAAGTTTGGAGTTGAATCACAAAAAATGTCTAAGTGTTGAATATTCGAATCGAATGGGATTAAAATAAAAAAAAAACTAAAAGTCTCAAACGATTGAATCGAATGAATATAAAGTATTGTTGCATAAGTAATCGAATCGAATCAGTTTGTTAATGAGGAAAATGAACCTTTAAAGAATTTAACAAGTATGAACTTTGAATCTGATCGAATCTAGTTATAAATTAATCTAATCGAATGGGAATTTGATTAGGTTGATTTAGAAATTAGATTAGATTTGATTCAGTTTAAATCAGTTTATTTTTACAGGGGTTGAAAGATCTAATCGAATGCGAGTACTAATCTAATCGAATGGTCATTCAATTAGATTAGATATTCTATTTGATTTGATTATGACCCTTATTTGATTAGAATGTCTTTGTCAAATATAAAGTTTCCTGATTTTTAAATCGAATGGAGATTCGATCACTTATAACTCAACAGTTTTCTGAAATTTTAATGACCAATCAAATAGTCATTCGATCACTTTGTCCTGGAAGTGTTATCAGACATTTCTTTCTAATCGAACATTCATTCGATCACTTGGTACTTGTTAACTTTTGTGTATGGTTATTGTCTAATCGAATAGGCATTCGATTTTCGATAGATTAGATATTCTATTTGATTTGATTATGACCCTTATTAGATTAGAATGTCTTTGTCAAATATAAAGTTTCCTGATTTTTAAATTGAATGGAGATTCGATCACTTATAACTCAACAGTTTTCTGAAATTTTAATGACCAATCGAATAGTCATTCGATCACTTTGTCCTTGAAGTGTTATCAGACATTTCTTTCTAATCGAACATTCATTCGATCACTTGGTACTTGTTAACTTTTGTGTATGGTTATTGTCTAATCGAATAGGCATTCGAATACATGGTTTTTCTAATAGAAAGTTTCATTTGATTACTTGATCCTTGGATAAATTTCCAACTCATCCAACTTTCTAATCGAATAGATCATTCGATTAAATATTTCTTGTGTTCTAAACGAGTCTCAATTCGATTACACAATCCATAACATATATTCCCAACTCAAATTTTCAATCGAATATACATTCGTTGGATATACTTACGCCTATCGTTTTTCCAAATGAGTCTCGCGGATACATATAATTCAGAAGAATATGTGAGTGATTCATACACAACATCTCTTTCCTTTATCAGGGGTTCTACCAATTGATATCTTTCCAAAAATAATTCAAAGTCAATTTCTTGATTTGTATCTTCAATTTTTGGAAACTTAGAAAGCTCCTCTGCCAAACCCTGATCAATGAACCTACAAAATCCTTCAAATTGTATCTGATTAAATCCATGTATTTTGGACATTGCGTCTATCCCGGATTATTTTGAAATTATCAGTTATTTATATTCATCCATATCGAATTCTAAAAAAAAATACCATTTTGGCTGGCTCATTATCCATCAAATATCAAATAAAATCCTATAGATCTAGCAATGATGGAATTTCGATTCTATGAATCTATTACATTTCCCTTGAACCAGTTTTCCATTCACAACTTCTAATCGAATCCCTTATTCGATTACACAATACAAACATTCAAGTCATCCATTCATCATCTCTTTAACACATTTATGGGTTCATGCCCACCAAGTAATAAGATATGGGCAATCGTAACCCATATTCAAACACCTTTATGGGTTTATTAACCCTAAAAACAGTCCGATAAACTTAAAAATTCAAAACCTATACAAATCATGATAAAAACTAAATTAAATCAGAACGAAGGGTCCTAAAGAAATCGCACACAAGATTAAATCAACAAACTTGACAAAGAACATCATATAGACACCTAATCGGGTATGAGCAGTTATGTCAGGAACTGTTCTTGAGCCCAAAAACCAATAATATGAATCAAAATATATAAAAATTATACCACGGGAGGCGGATTCATGTTTGATGATGATTTAAATGTGATTAAGAGGGCAGATTTTGTGTTTGTAAGGATTTAGATTTGGGAAGATCTTTGAAAGCGGTAGGGGCGGTGGTTCTTTTAAGAGAAACAACTAAGAGAGAGAAAGAAGTGGATAAGGTTTGGGTGTTTATGAAATGAAAGAGATTTTGAGTTGACCTTTTATAGGGTCAACCTATCTCGCGATAGAGTCAACACATCTCAAGTTATAAACGTTTTTACACCCTCAACCCCTGAACTCTGAAAATATTTACAAATTTAAACTCGCAAAATATCTACCCACCGAATCTAAACACTTTAAATATATACAAGATATATTTTTGTCGGGTCAACGCTTAACAAACATTGCAAAGAGGACCCTTTTGTAAGACATTAGCCCCTTTTAAAGGACACTTAAAACAAAAATTCAGAAATAAGTAAACCTACAAAAAAATTAAAATAAAATGAAAGATAAAATAAAAGTAAAAGTAAAATAAAATTAAAAGTTAATACACACCAAAAATTCATTTAAAGATGTAAGCAAAACAAAATAAAAATAAAAATAAAATTCATAATAAATTGATTTTGAAGTAATGATGAAATTATTATTATATTAATTACATTAATTTTAAACCTAATTAATTTACATTAATTTATATAATATAAGAGATACATGCTTTTGGTGAGAAAGATCTTGACATGGAATTAAATTGTCTATTACGTCCTAGATCACACTTCTATTTGGATATTATTATGTCATGAACCCAAAGTCGATTGTAGATATAATTTGTCCACTTTAAACATAACAAGTATTTTGATGTCAAAATGATACGTTAAGGTATTAATTAGGCATTATACTTATGTGGTCCCCAGTTAATCCGACATGTTACAAACTCCATCATACCTCAGGCATAGTTTTTGTTTATCAGTATCACCCCGAATTGACTCCGACCCCCTAATGATTGATCTAAACATTTTTTGAGCTTATTTAAGTATTTTTGCAAACATTCTTTCAAACAATTCTTAAAGGCTGAACAATGGACTTACTAGCCCTACGGACTTACATGCCTTCATATAAAGTGTTTATGACTTACTTTTTTACCCCACGTTAAGTGGTTCTAATATATCCCTTTTTGTTTGACAATTTATCAACAATTTTTGTTGTTGATTTTAAATACTTTTTAATCATTTTGTAGTTTTTCTGCTTTAATAATTTTTGATTTTTCAATATTTGAATTTAAAACAAGAAATAATATTTATTGTGACCAATCACTAAACTAAGGGGCTCGTGTATGGCTGACTAATAACACTTTTGCCTTCATCGATATAACTAATAAGAGTGTAACCACTATCATAGACGAATATTTAAGTTTATATCACTATGACACTTACTTATTTGCCAAGCCTATCTATACATTAAGTAATGATCTTGTTAGTTTTGATCTACTCCTTTCAAGTGCTAGGATCATTAAAGATAATTTCTTATCATTTTTCAAAGGTCGGATTAATTTCTCAACATTTTATAATTTTATAATATCCGACTCCCTCTAAGTAGGAGCTCCCTCTAAACGAGAGAATTCTTTTTTGAGACTTGTCCTGATTTTCTTAACGAAGTATACTTAAATAATAATATATAAAATATTTTTGGTAAGTCACGTGACTAATTTTTGTTTTGCTTAGATGAAATCTTTTTGGTGAGTTAAATTTAACTCATTTACTCCCTCTAAAATTGTGACATATTTAAAATATTTACAATTTTCTATACAAAAAGATAAATATAAACCTAAGGTAAAATAAAATAAAATAAAATTAAATTTAGGATTAAAATAAGGTGAAGTAAAATAAAATAAAATAATATGAAGAAAGAAAAAAAATAAAATAGGACAAAATTAAGTAAAATAAAATAACATAAAATAAGAAGTAAAAGAATAAAAAATAAATTAAATAATAAAATTAAAATAAAGTAAAATAAAGTTAAAATTAAAATAAATTAAAATAAAAATAAAATAAAGTAAAAAATAAAAATACTTAATTTTGAACAAAGGAGATCATGTCCAATGACTCAACAAGATACAAAAATCAAGCACGATCAAAGGCTTTTGTAAACAGGTTTGCAAAGTTGTAATTAGTGTCGACCCTTTAAAATGTGACAAGTTTCCAGTCATAACAATCACAAATGAAATGAATTCGGATGTCAATGTGTTTTTTTCTTTAAGTGTTGGACCGGGTTTTTGGCAATACAAACTGCTGCCTCATTATCACACTTAATTGGGGTGTTAAAGAAATTCAAACCGTAATCCAGTAGCTGATGATGGATCCATATCGCTTGAGAACAGCAAGCGGAGGCTGCAATGTATTCTGCTTCAGCAGTGGAGGTGGATACGGTGACTTGTTTCTTGCATTTCCGGGAGATCAACCTATCACCTAGGAACTGACATCCACCCGATGTTGAATTTCGATCAAGATTACATCCCCCATAATCGCTATTGGTATAAGCATGTAGTACCATAAAGGAGTCTTTGGGATACCAAAGACCTAAGCAAGGTTTTCCCTTAAGGTACCGAAAGATGCGCTTTACAGCCTTTAAGTGGGAATCTTTCAGATTACTCTGATATCTAACACACTGACAGACAGGGAACATGATGTCCGGCGTGCTGGCAGTGAGATACATTAGGGAGCCGATCATGGATTTATAGAGATGTTGATCAACTGGAGTTGATCTAGAGCAAGCACGGGTCTGGTAGCAATCGGAGTGAGAAAACAAAAGGAGTCCATAAATCCAAATTTCTGGACGATGTCTCGAACATATTTTTCTTGATGAATTAAAATTCCGTCCTCCTTTTGTTTAACTTGAAGACCAAAAAGAAAGTCATCTCTCCTAACGAGCTCATCTCAACCGGCTTTGCATGACCTCCGCAAACTCTCTATAAAGTTTATCGTATATAGATCCAAAGATAATATCATCAACATACACTTGGACCAAGATCTGATCACCATTCACCTTCTTGATAAAGAGCGTTTGATTGATAACTCCTCTTCTATAGCCATTCTTTAACAAATGTTCAGCTAAGGTAGCATACCAAGCACGGGGTGCCTAGTGAAGGTCATAAAGAGCTTTATCAAGATGGTAAACGTAGGTTGGTCGATCAGGATCCTCAAAACCTGGTGGTTGCTTCACATAGTTTTCCTCCTTCATCTTTCCATACAAGAAAGCGGTCTTCACATCCATTTGATACATTTTGAAATTCATATACGAGGCATAGGCCAAAAAGAAACGGATTGCCTTGAGCCTAGCCACTGGTGCATAAGTTTCATCATAATCAAAACCTTCACGTTGAGAGAAACATTTCACAACCAATCTTGCTTTGTTTATTATTATTACCCCCTTATCATTTTTCTTGTTCCTGAAAACCCATCTTGTCCCAATTGGTCTCTTGTTCACTGGCATCTTGACCAGCCTCCAAACATGAAGCTTCTTGAACTGCAACAGCTCATCTTGCATAGCTTCTACCCATGAATTTTCCTTCAGGGCCACTCTATAGTCCTTTGTTCTACCTATGAAATAAGAATGCAAAAAGACATCTGTTAATGGTACCAGATTTGCTCCTTGTTTGGATGCCAGCAGATGGAAAACCAATGATATTCTCTATGAGATGATTTCTATGGATGGGTAACTAAGGATGTCATCAACAATGGTGACAGTCTCTGCCTGATGATTGACAGTCAGATTCTCAATGGGATGAAAAATGCGAGGAGCATTCTCAAGAACATCAGTGATTGATTGAATAGAGTCAGGTTGATCAACTCTATTCGCTTGGTCAATTTGTTCTTCCTAGAGATGTTCACCATAATGAACAGAAATCGCATCAATGGGAGTTGATGCAGTATTGCCAGATTCACCAACGACATGATCTTCAGTGGAAGGAGCAGATTGAACAGTTTCTTCTTGAGAGGGAGGTGTGGCGACAAATTCTACCATGCTTGGAGCTGCTTGAATGTCTGCCATGGGGTTTTGTCTGGTGTTGTTCCACATTGTCAGCAGACTGAAAAGAGTCATATGAATTGGTGTTAGATACATCTTCAACTTCAACCATTTCAGTTGAATAAGCAGTTTGAGGAGCAGTATTGTCAACAACTTGATTATTTTCTGGCAGGGGATCAGCTGGTGGTGCAACTGGTGGTACTATTCTGCTGGAAGGCTCAGCAGGTAGACTCACTTCAGACAAACTATTGATAAAGGATTGCATCAATAGAGGCTCGGGTAAAGAATATGGGACTTGAGAGTTTGCATGTGGTGGAGTGTACATGTCACGAAACTGTTTGAACAAGTATTCATAATCAAACAACCAATCTAGTCTCGTGCGTGTATCAGTAACATTAAGCTCTTGCCAGTTAATACTAAACGATTCCCTTATCAGCCTAGTCTTCTTATCATAGACACGGTAAGCGGTTTTGTTAGCAGCATAACCAACAAAGTAACACTCGTCTTCCTTTTCAGCAAATTTTGCATCAGGATTAGCACAAGTATGAAGCAGGGTGCAGGGACATCCAAATGTCTTAAAGTAGTTGACTTGTGGCTTTGTCTTGTAGTAGACCTCATATGGAGTCTTCTTCAAGCGCTTATCGATGATCACACGGTTTTGAATGAAACATGCAGCATTAATTGCTTCACCCCTGAAAAACAGAGGAAGTTTGAAGTTTGATAGCATCGTTCTAGCAGCTTCAATCAATGTTCTGTTTCGACGTTCAGCTACACCATTTTGTTGTGGAGTATAAGGTGCACCAAAGTCTCATTCTATTCCATTTGAAGCAATCATTCACAGTTGCAGAACTCGGTTCCGTTATCGCTTCTTATACATTTCACCTTCGTGCCTGTCTGCCTCTCCACTAATGTAATGAACTTGATCGGAAATTGAGCGGTTTCATTCTTGTGACCTAAAAGGAATGTCCAACTGAAATAAGAAAAGTCATCAGTAATCACAAGACAATGGGCTTTTCAGCCGATTGCCAATGGATGGATAGGACCAAACAAATCCATATGTAACAGCTAAAGAATGGAGTCTATAGAGTTAATCATCTTGGGCCTGTGAGGGAGCTTATGTTTCTTGCATTTAGAACATGAAATACATTTTTCGATGCAGGAGAATGATTTAACAGGCAATCCCAACACATGCTCACCTTTGACCAATTTGTTAAAGTTTTTGAAATTTACATGGCCAAGACATTTATGCCATAAAGATGATTCGATCTCTGAGGCCTTAGATATTAAACATGAAGCGGTCCTACATGAGTAAGAGCTATTCATATCCAATATATAATCATCATTATGCCTTGGAGTATGCATCAATATCCATTATTTTGGGACTTTGAAACTTGGTTTTAGAATCAAGCATTCATTCTCAGTAAATAGTGTGGAGTACTGTCGATCACAGATTTGTGAGACACTTAGCAGATTGTCGTTTAGTTGCTCCACCAAATTGACGTAATCAAAACGTCAAGATCTCATATGACACTCTTCCACGTTTTGTGATATTACCTCCCACGTCTCCAGCGAAAGATGTAGGTTCCCTGGACGGATCGCACGAGATATCTCGATCAACTCAGGTGCGGAATCCCTGCGTAGATCGTTAAGAGTATAGAACACGAATCTCACGAACACACGAAACGAACACACGTTATATAATAACTCAAACACGTGATACGATATCACTATTACAGACTCTCGTCCTCACGTTACAATGAACTTGATAAACTACTGAAACGAACAACTAATTGGAACTTCACACTAAGCCGTAAGCTAGGTATATAAATACACGACAACTTCGCCTGGCATGTTCAGGCGAAGTTGTCCATAACTTCGCTTGACTAACAAGTTCGCCTGTTAAGCGAACTTGTCAGTAACTTCGCTTAAACATACAAAACATAATTAAACATTACAGACTCGATTACAGACACTAGACTATGAACTACTGACATTATGCACCAACAGACTCCCCCTTGGCAGTAGCTTCATATCTTGATCTTTAAGCACTTGTCTTGTAATCTTCAACCTTGTATCTTCACGCATGCACTCCTTCTCTAACACAAACTGACACAACTCTTTGATACTTCCTCGCTTCGTCCTTCCAAGCAGGAATATAAAAGATTTTCTTCTCATTGAGCACCTGCAGATCAGCTTGCGATAAGTTTACCAAATGCATCGGATCGTAAACTCTTAGGAGCTCTTGTTCATCCTCGTCTTCCATCACTGCCTCTGCTGTCTCACAATCCACAAACCACCACTTTAGGTCTTTAAGCACATCCTTGGGCATAAGCTTCATCGGTACTTCTTTCAAACACCGGATCGGTTTATACTTCATGACCATCCAAGGTTTTCCATCAGCTCTCAAACCTCTATCATTGTCTTCAACAAGTTTTCCCTTCTGCGGTTTCAACAGCTCAAACTTCTTCTCTTTTATACTCTCTCTCCATACAATTTTCCCAATAACTCTAGCCATATTATCGTCACTCTGATTGATTAACCCCAATCTGGCTAAGTCTTTCACTTCACATTCCGGCAGTGTATTCAACGACCTTAACATTCTTTTAAAATACTGAACGCCGTCATACCGTTTAATCACAAAGAGCTTCAACTGCTCATCATAGATCCAGCAAATAATCCCTTTCTTCGCTTCAGCATAGCCTTTAATATTGTAACTCTTCTTAAACATTGTAGGGACCGCCGGTTTCTTCGTTTTGACGAACCACTGAGCATAGCCTTCCTTCCACCTAGGCTGCTCTTCCCATTCAGTCTCATCGATTACTGTCTCATTACCCATATCTGCTTTCTCCACACTTGGAATGTCATGCTCCACATTCTCTTCTACTATTTCACCTTCTTCAACATCTTCTTCAATCACAATCTGAGCACCAATCTTTTCAATCTCTTCGACTGGCAATACATCATCATCAAACAACACATCATCACTAAACATATCATCATCTAATTCTTTCAAAGCATCAATCACATCATCTCCCATTTCTTCATCATCAACCATCACCACTTCATCACCACCAGAACTGCCAGCCGCACCTGCAGACTCCCCTTGAGCTGTGGAAGTCCCAAGAGCTTGAGTAGTTCTTGGCAACTCACCACCTGCACCTTTCGATGCATTGGGATCATCGTCTCTATCATTTCTCTTCTTTGTCCTTAACTCGTCGCCTTTACAGCCTTCTCCCCCTGAGATGCCAAGAACTCCTTCATAGCATCTATAATTCTCCCATGTTCAACCAGGAGGGACGACTGTAGTTGATTTTCTGCTACTAGGCGTTGAATAGCCTGGGTCTGGACAAGATTCACCCTTGATTGTTCTGCCACGACCCGCTCAAGTGCAGCTATTCTCTCCGAGTCTGAGAGGGTTGCATCGAAATCAAACCTCATGTGAGATGTGTCTTGAGTATACTCAGCAGGGATTTCGAATGAAACCGGGACATCAGAAGCAGCTGTGGACGTAACCGCAGGTGGTATCGTGACCGACAACCCTGCAGTTGCAACGACTGTGGACTCTACAAATTGTGCAACCACCTCTGAAGGAGTAAGCGTTGGAGGTGGTAAAGACACAATCTCTAGAGTCGTCCTCTGGAAAGTAGTAGATGGAATGCCGAAAGCTGATGATGTAGCCACCACGGGAACATCCGCGGCGCTTAAACTTGTGACCTGTAGTGATGTAGGAACAATCGACATACCTGACAGTGCTGGCAGAGCGAAACGTACAACTCTTGAAGTCTCTCCAGCTCCCATACCTGCACCTGTCCTTTCCCGTCTTGAACGTCTAATCAACTTGTGAATATCCTCTTCTTCTTCTGACTCACTATCATCAGCTGTCCTCTTTCTCTTTCCAAACGTCCTCTCTTGAGTCACCAACATCCTTCTCGCCTCATCCATAACATCATCAAGATCTGAGTCAGCCACCGTCGTAGCTGCTCTAGTAATACGCACAGTCGAGACACGTTCAACTAGGATCTGAATGTTCTCCTCTGGATCCACCCGATCCATATCGAAGAATCCTTGACCTCCGAATTCTGCATCAAGGTCCACTTCCTCCTCCGGTGACACAACAGGAGCAGCAGGTATAGCTTGAGATGCTCCTGCCTGTTGTGGTGCCGGGTCTCTGAACTCATCCCCACGAGCTGGCACATACCCCGGGTTTATTAAGTACCCAAAGAGTGGAGTATGCCTTGGACGCAGTTCAGGCTTGCTCCTCGCACTGGATGTTCGGCATTGAGCGAAGATACGTTTGCTCACATTCTCCACGTATCGTATTGGACGTCGTTGAGGCAACGTGGGAGCAACATGATTCAAGATCATCTGAATGAATCTTGGATACATGATGAACCTCTCACGGGCCATCGCTCTTCTCTGTCTATCGATCTCGTAAAAGACCATCTGACTAAAGCTATAACGTTTGTTATAAGTCAGAGCAGTCATTGCTGACTGCATGGTCGCACCCATACCATCAGTGCCCGCCTTCCTCCCAGACATGTAGACAATCATTACGTGCATGAGGAAGCACCACTGATCAAGTAGGAAACCCTTCCTCCGTTGTGTATCGCCCAATGGACCAGAATAGCCCATTCGTAGAAATGCTCCATCGCGGAACGGAGCAACAAACTCTGTAGGGTCATCCCTAGTCTCCTCTCCAAAACGTAAAGCCACCCGTATTTGTTCAGAAGAGAACTGAACTTCTTGATTGTTAACGGTTGCTCGCATAACCGGGGGCTCAACGCGGCAATCGTATTCCACTGTCTGCCAAAAATCCTCAATATTGGGTAAGGAAATCGGCAGAGTCGTAGTGATTGCATGGAATATCCTCGAGCGAAGGAGGAAAGTGATTATCTCGCGGTAATCTTCAACTCCGTTCGCTTCCGGGTCTAAGGTGATATACATATTGTGACCCGGGAAGAATTGCCTCTGATTATCTCCGTCATCTCCTCCAGCACCTCCAGCACCTGCTACTGCAGCCATATCTGCAACAAACGAACCAAGTTAGATAAACGTTAAGGCATAACACAAGTTCTCTTGTTACCATGAGCGAAGTTGTGATAAAATCTGTATAGGCGAAGTTAAAGATGGGGCGAAGTTGGGAACAACTTCGCTTCATCTTTAAGTTCGTCTGATAACTAATAAGTTAAAAGGTCCAGGCGAAGTTAATGTTAACTTCGCCTCACCACAACATCGCCTCAGGCGAATTTAAGCCTCAGGCGAAGTTACGGATAACTTCGCCCAAACCTTAAGTTCGCCTGAATCTGAAACGGCAACAGTAAGATCGATTCAAAATCGAAAAATCTGATGTTTCGGTCAATTTTGACGATTGAGGAGTCTAAAACACATGATATTAAGAGTATCTGGACGATCGTTTTGTTCATGACCACGTAAAGACAAGTTTTTGAAATCGGGTTCAAAAGTCCGACGTCCGAGGTCACTAACCGGGTGTCGAAACAACCTAGGATTAACAACATGAACATCGATTATACGATATAATGACCCAACCAACCTTTAAATCGGTTTGAAATCGAAGAAAGATAACAAAGAAGATCGAAAGACAAGATCGATAAGTTCGCTGATTAATCTGAGAGTATAAGTTCGCTGATATTGAAAATACTGAACGAATGACCTTAAGTATTCTTTATATAGGGGCGGAGTTACACAGGCGAAGTTACGGTTAACTTCGCCTAGGCGAAGTTATTCACAAGTTCGCCTGTTTAACAACTTCGCCTATATTTACCAAATCAAACCTTATAATTTGAACATTTTTCAATTAATTTTTAAAAACTTCCCTTTAAGAATTAAATGACACGATCAAGTCCAAGTAACCAGATATAAAATCATAAAACTACCTAAGTACTAAAAACTTTTAAAAATTAAAGTACAAGGGATCAAATTTCAGTCTCGATAGGGACTACTATGTTTTAGAAAAGATCCGAATAGGAATCATACTAATTACGTGACTGTCACATAGATCCGTGTTTAGCTGTATTATGACATAAAGAAACAGGTTGTAAGCAGGTAAATAACTTAAGATGGTTTTCATCGTTTCTGTGATACGAGTTAGGTTCAATTATGCCTCAAAATTTAAGTGAGCAACAACTCAGAGATTATGATGCCTCCTATCTATTCTCAAAGCGTATTTGGCCTTCCCCAAGTCACCCCGAATTGACCTCGACCCATAGTGTCTGATTAACTTTGTAAGTACTCTTCATCTGATTCCCGTTCTCTTTCTTACTCCATGATTGAGAAGTCTTGACATTTTCAGCTATAGAATGTTTCAATAACTCCTAATTTTATTTTTTTTTTATGATAAACATTTACATAGACTTCAGAGTAGTAAACAACTGCAAGTCCCGAATCTGGATCACTGCAGTTTCTTCACACACTATCTTTGCGGGAATCAGAACACTTACGGGCTCGTGTATGACTGGGTAATCGCTTTTCTGCCTATCATTCAGAAAGATATATATGAAGACATGCAAAACTCGTAAGGAGTTTCCACGTAAAATCGAGTAGATTTAGTTTGTATCACATCTACTTTTACGCACCATAAAAAGCTACCATGACATACAATGACTGTCCTAAAGTCTTTTAAGCCTAATAACTTCACTAGTTAAGCACACAGAATCAGTATATCTATCATTTTCCAAGGTTGGATCAATTTTCTGTTAAACATAGCAAACGAACTTCTTACGAAGTAGTAGACTTGAAAAATAATTTCATTTCCCTTTAAAAAATTTTAACATTAGTCGCCCCGACCAAAACAAAGTCTTCAGATAAACGGCTATCCCGAAGATCCAATGGATCAGCTGGACCGACCACATACTAGTATGTGTCCTTCTAACTAGGTATGATCGACTAATTTTAAGCGAAAGAATGAAAACTCATCATAAACCGCCCCGGTCACTTTCAGTCATCTGGTTAATGGCTATCCTCAAATTCTACAAGTAGAAAATGAGGACCAAACATATCCTAAGACATGTCCTTCAAACTGAGGTAACCGACATAATTTTAAGCGATAATGACGTTTTTTTTTTTTTTTTTTAAACGCACACACGTTATATAATAACTCAAACACGTGATACGATATCACTATTACAGACTCTCGTCCTCACGTTACAATGAACTTGATAAACTACTGAAACGAACAACTAATTGGAACTTCACACTAAGCCGTAAGCTAGGTATATAAATACACGACAACTTCGCCTGGCATGTTCAGTCGAAGTTGTCCATAACTTCGCTTGACTAACAAGTTCGCCTGTTAAGCGAACTTGTCAGTAACTTCGCTTAAACATACAAAACATAATTAAACATTACAGACTCGATTACAGACACTAGACTATGAACTACTGACATTATGCACCAACAAAAGAAACGTGTCCACCATTAAATGGTTTAATGTCGAACAGTAAGGACTCGTCTCCCGTCATGTGTTGGGTACAACCACTGTTTATGTACCAAATACTGTTGACAGACCTTCTTGACTAAGCCTACACACATTAACAATTAATTAGACATGGGTTCCCGAGACTTAGTTATCTCAGGAAGGTTTAGCACACAGTTACCATCTATAATATTCATGTCATCAATTATGAAGTTTTGAGACATGTCGGAATCAGAAGAACAGTCCTTAGGAATCCATGCACGTGCAGGTTTCATGGTTTTGGAAGATTTTCTTGACTGTCTTCTGCTTGGTTTTAAAACAAAATCCTCAGATTTTTCAATCATTGGATTCCTTTTGTCGTTTCTTTTTGGTGAATTCCTTTACTTTTCAGTCTTGGAATTCCTTTTTGCTCTCTCCCTTTTGGTTATCCAGAAAGGAGTTTACTGTTTTTTCTTATTTCTGGATCTCACATCCATTTCACTGACAGAACTGTCAGATCGATCATTTCTTGTCTTGAGCTTGGTGTAGCTCTGGAACGGAATTGATTATCTGACTGTTCATTTCACGTTGCTTTCTATGCCAGTTCTTGCAATGTCTTGCAAGGTGAGATGGGTTACCACACACATAACAAAGTCTTTTCATGTTATCCCTTAGAACTCATTAGAATTGTGATACATTGGTTGTGGTGAATATGGTGATGCTTCGAAAGGAACAAACGAATTATCTGACATATAACCCTGATCCTCAAAAACATTTGAGTAGAATGAATTGATATAATCTGGTTGATGACTCCCATAGTACCTGTTATCAAATTGATTGTATAGTTGAGGATGATAAAGTTGACTTGATGTATTTGGTGGTATATATGGTGGTATATATTTACTTTATGTATTTGGTTTTTCGCTTTTAACACAATTTTCTTTAACTTTGTCTCCCTATACTTTATAGTTTCTTGATGAAAAACTAGGTTTGTTAGTCTCAACAGACACATTTTCTTGCATATTTCTATTATGAACAATCTCATCAAGAACACTTTCACAATCAATATCACAAGTGGAAATATCATTTTCATTCACATTATCAAACAAGATACATGATTGTTCAAAACATTTTTCAAAATATTATTATTACAGACCGGGTTATCAATTGATGATTTTAGATTCACACACGAATCAAAGAGTGAATTTAAAATCCCTTTGTCTCCAAAACCCTTGTTCGTTTCCACACAATCATTTTCTTCTACACGACATGCTAAAGAAGATGAACTACCATCATTTTCTTCTACACGACCTACGGAAAAATTGGATCAACAGTCTTTGGAACAACAAGAACAAATGTCTTTGGTTTTGGCACGTGACCAATACCAAAGAACATTTCATCCTCAGGCAGGGTGTTGAAGCTAAAGTGAGGCAGACTGGTATAGTTATCATTAAATGGAGGTGGAACAACAGTATGATCATAACCTATTCCGGTCTTTAATTTCACCCTAATCTATGCCCCAATTATTCAATTAAGCTTATCAAAAGCTAACTCTAATTTCTCAACGGCTATTTTCCTTTGGGCTAAATCTAGCTCTAATTTGTCAATTTTAGCATTTAATTCCATAACATGTCTTTCATGGTGTTCAGCTAGTTTTTCAGCTTGGAAAAGTTTTTCATTAAGTTTAGCCATATAATTATTATGAGTTTTAATCCTAGTGGCATAAATCTTTTCAACTTTTCTTAGATCATCGTTCTGGCATCTAAGGCTAAGATTTTCATCAATAATGGCAGCATTATGAGTTACTTTAACAATACAAGCTTGTGAGAAAAGTTTGTGTACCTCAGGAATGACAGAGGTAGGTGCAGATGTTTCAGTAGGGCTTGATGAGGTGCTTGCTTGATCAGTGAAGTCCATTCCAGCAAAGGTCAGAGGATTCTTCAGCTCTTCAAATTAGTCATCCTCCCAATCTGGTTGAGTTGATTCAGCAGTTCTTGTAATCATGGTCCTTCAGATCGACTCGAAGTTTCCCTTGGATGAGCTTCCTTGACCGATTCTTGGGATTCTTGGCTTCGGGGAGTAACTTGGAACGGGCCTCTTGTCATGTCTTCTAACACCCTCATTGTCAAACATCTTAGTGATCTTGATGTCACTTACAGCCATCGGTGGATTGGTGCATTCTCTTGCGAAGTGACCAGTTTCATTGCAATTGTAGCAACACAGCTTGTCTTTCTCAAACCTAATATTCTTCCCATCAGAATCTTTGAAACTGTTCTTTCGATACTTCTTCTTGAAATTTGAATCTCTGTGAACAGCTATGGCCATCTGGTACTTGATGTCCATTTTCTTGAGATCCTTCTTGTTGATCTCAGGAAGATCTCCTTGCTTAAAATAAGGAGGAAGTAGCTTTACTTGCAACAACTCCTCATGGCTTTCCATAAACGCATTAAACAGTGCCACGTTGGAGTCATTGGCGAAAATGGTTTGAGGGGCCGAGTGAGCTTGATTGCTTCTTATTGTCTTGATCCCATGAGCCTTTAAGGCTTGTGCAACGGCTTTGTCAACTGCATCTTGAAAGGAACTTGAGCTTAATGGTGCTTGAGGTGCGGAAGTAGTCTTGAGAGCAGAGTTAGCAGTGTGAACAACGGGGTGTCCAAGACTTAGAAATGTTGTGCTTACACCTGATCCAATAGCTATTCTTGCTTGAGTGAGAGAACTAATATGATTACCCATCCTTAATATGTCATCCATTTCAAATGACTTGATAACGGAAGTCAAGTCAGCAAGAGTGGTAATTTGCAGATTTGTGGTTCTCTTGATTGTGATCACACTACTATCCAGGCATAAGAAAAGGAGTTAAGCAACTTGTCATAGATTTTGACTTGATTATAATTAATTCCAACACTTTTGATTTTGGTAATCAACGTTTCAAATCTATGAATGAGGTTGGCAACCGATTCCCTTTGAACATGTTGAATTCTCTCTTTAGCATTCCCTTTGTTGTTCTGCATCTCAGTATTTCCTTCAAACTTGCAAATCAAGGCATCCCATAGACTCTTGGCAGTATTATAATCTCTATGAATTTGAGCAAATTCACGTGAGAGGCAAACACTAAGAACCCCAAAGGCCTTTTTATCTTCACTAAGATATATCTTATCATCATCTTCATAAGAAGTCACATGCTTAGGAACTTGGTCATCAGAAATGGTGGTCATAGGAGTATGTGGACCTTGCTCAAGTGGTCTAAGAAGATTATAATAAAAAAATTGATGTGTTTTAAAACACACTTGTTTCCGCACCATTTATCATAGTTTTAGTCATATATATATATATATAATATTTAATGCTTCTTAACTTGTTTTAGTATGATATTACAAAGTTATTTATGTTTCGTAGATTGCGGGTTTTAAAGAGGAAAAGAACCAAGTTGTTGCAAGATTTAAAAGACCGTTTTGATCAACGTTTGAAGAACCAAGTTAAAAGACCGGCCCGAATCCATTTGTGTGAAGCCTTGCATACTTAATATATAAGAAACACAAAAAATTAAAAACCCTAAGCACCTCTAATTTGTTTTCCGTGCGGCAGAAGTACAAGAAAGAAAAAATAATAATAATAAAACTTAAAACCCTTTCTCATAATATTTGAGATCGGAGCAGGAAAGAAAAGGGGAGCAAGACAAATTGATTCTCTCTTTTATAAGGAGACATATTAATATATGTATTATTTGGTTGAGACAGATTAGAGGACGGGAAAATACAAGACAAGAGACATGATTTCTTTTAAATTCGGCAATTAATTTGGAGGCTGTTTTGACACAAGTTTCGAGCACTTATTGATTCGTATATTATTCAGTTTTACTTGTTAAAACATCATTTACTTCGTTCAAGAATTGTTAGACATGAGTTTGGCTCCTATTTATCTTGATTCTTTTATTATTATGAGTAGCTAAACTATTTGCACTATCTAGGTTAAGATGATTATTGACATTGTTTGACGATTTACTTGGTTTTGATTGATCACATAACGTATTATTATTGAAAGGCTTTATTTAATTTGATATTTTGTGTTAAAATATTTTTTTATATAATTATTGCTTGTGATTCTGCGTATTACTTTGATTGAATTATTGTGTGCCATTCGTTTAAAGTTTTACATTTAGGTCATAGACTTGATGTTTTTAATCTATTTGTGGTTAGTGCGGCCATAGGAATCTTGAGTATGATTAATTATTAAAATTCAGTAGGTTCACCTTGCTTGCGACTGAGAGGTAATAGGGAGTTGGTTTGTCTCGTGTCTTTATTCGGTTATGTTAGAATTGCGCGAGGGAGAGTTTTGGTCTTATCCGGTTTAGTTTTGCGTGAAAATATGTGTCTTAGATCGAGTTAGATTTTTGTTACCACTTTATCCCTAGAATTGCTAGTACCAATTTTAAGCGGGTTTTGTGTCATTGAGTCCGAGAGGAGATGCGTGATTAGGGTACCTTAGTAATCTTTATCCCGGTGCATTTATTCAATGTTCTTAGATTTGTGAGAGTTAGTTGGTGAGACCAAGAGGTAATCTAGCGAACTTTAATAAGCCTTAGTTGATTATTTTAAGATCCCGGTGTCGTGTGATTAATTAATTCCGTTAGCCATTGAACTATCAATAGGATTCTTGCCTAGGTAGTCGTTTCTTCATATTCGTTAAGAGTTCCGTAAGGTTTGTTAAGTTTTCCAGTTAGTTTCGTTAAGTTAAGTTATTTTTAAATTAATTAAAATAGAATAAAATAAAATCAATTAAATATTTTTAGGTAGACTTGGATTAGGGTCTATAATCTGAGCCGTTCTCATGTGTCTTCAAGTTCGATATCCGGACTTTCCTTTTCTTTGCTATACGCGACCGGTACACTTGCCGTTTGTGTGAACTAGGATAGGTTTTTTAGGTTTTAAAGCTTAGTTGTGATTCGTGTTTTATTTATACATATATTTTCACACATCAAGTTATTGGCGTTGTTGTCGGGGACACGGTTTGAGGCGATTAGAGAACGACCCGAGTTTGGGGACTTACCTATTTCTTTTTACTTGCTTATTTGTTTTTATTTTTTTAGCTTAATTTTAGCCTAGTTAATTTTAGTTTTTCTTTTTAGTCGTATGCGTCATACCTGCTCACAAGGACCTCCGAAGCTTGAAAAGTCTACGATCCCGAGAAAGTTCAGCCTGAGCGAGAGCGCTATGTTTCACCGACAGGTTTTGATTCTTCTTCACTTACTTCAGCTTCTTCTGGGGATAGGAACATGGGTGACCCACCGCCTAGGTGAGTAGTAGCTGACTATGTAGGCCTACTCTGAATCCTCATTCTAGCATCACCTTACCGAGTGGTGCCGCCGCTGGAAACTGGCCCATTCCTGCCCACGTCATGTAACTCATCAAAACCGCACTCCAATTAAAAGGGTTAGAGAGCGAAGATCCTTCAAACCATATCGACATGTTTGTTCAAATCTGCGAAACTTTCAATACCGGCAACATGAATGATGTAGCCATCTATCTCCGTCTTTTTCCCTTCTAACTTGCCGGAAAAGCTTACAAATGCCTGAAATCACTACATGCTGGATCCATCACCACTTGGGCGGGCCTTCAAGAGAAATTCATAACCAAATTCGTTCCACTATATAAATCCGCTCGACTCCGTGAGGAGATCTGTTCCTTCCACATGAGGTCTGACGAGTCTTTCTGGGAAGTTTGGGAAAGATTCAAGGACCTCCTTCTTAGTTGTCCTCGCCAAGGTTTAGAAAAGTGGATGCTCATCGAGAAATTCTACAATGGAGCCATACAGCACGTAAGAGAGATGTTGAACCAAACTGCTAACGTGAACCTCCTTAAGAATAAAGATCCCGATGAGTGCGTCATCCTTTCTATTGATCTAGCAGCAAGCTACGAGGGGCACGGGGGCATAAATTCTTCCACTTCATCGAGAGGAGTACTTCAGGTCGATTCAAACACTAGCATGCAGGCGCAGATTGATGCTTTGAACAAACTCGTTAGAGATCTTACCGTTAAGAGCGTCGTGAAGTGTGTGGTTTGTCACAAGGGTCACGACACCATTGACTGTCCTGTTAAGCCGGGTAGCAATCAGGAGGAGGTTGACTTCGTCAACAACCCATTGAGATATCAAAACCCGCCTTTGGCGGGGACACTGGATGGAGTATCGAGGGGGACAAGCCAGTGTCTTCCAAGCCCAATACCAAAAGAATCTATTCGGGCAGGGGAGTTCAGGTCAGGAGATTTCAGAACAAATGGGGAGAAAGGAGAAGAAAGCCTCATTTGAGGAGATGATGGTTGAGCTGCTGAAGCGGGATGAGAGGAACCGAGTGACAAATGAGGCGAAATTTGTGGAACACGATGCTATGTTATGGAACCAAGCAACGTCTCTAGGTAATCTTGAGCGTCACGTCGGAGAGATTGCCAACAAGTTATTCGAGAGAGCACCGGGTTCACTACCGAGTAATACCGAGAAAAATCCAAGAGGGTTCGCCAAAGCAGTTACTACTAGGAGCGGTGCAAGAAGAGAAAGAGAGGCTGATCCTTTGAGAGTTGTCACACCTACGGTCGATGAAGATGAGCAGGTGGACCAGGAGATCCAAATGGAGCCTCCTCCGGCCGAGGCACACCAGCAGGCTATTCCAGCGAGTACGAAGCCGGCCGATAAACCTTCATCATCATCAAACCCACATCTGAGAGTCTACAAAACCAAATTTCCTTATCCTGGGAGACTCCGATCAGACAAAACTCCAAGTTCCTAAAACTTCTCAAGCAGCTTCACCTGAAAATTCCTTTCCATGAGGCGCTCACTCAGATGCCCAAATATGCCAAATTTCTCAAGGACATTCTTTCCAATAAGGAGAAGCTAGTTGAGGTCTCTTCTATTCCGTTGAGTGTTGGGTGCTCTGCAGTGTTGCAGAGCAAGTTGCCTGAAAAGATGGCTGATCCTGGGAGTTTCACAATTTCCTGCATCTTAGATGACGATATGGTTCGATATGCTTTGGCCGACCTTGTGCCAGCATCAATCTCATGACGTATTCTGTGTTCAGTAAGTTGGGCTTGGCAAACAGAGGCCAAACCGAATGAGTATACAACTTTTTGATCGTTTGGTGAAATACCCGCGAGGGGTGGTCGAGAACATGCTTGTTTGTATCGACAAGTTCATCTTCCCGTTGGACTTTGCCATTCTGGATATGAATGAGGATGATAGTGTCCCGCTCATTTTAGGTCGACCATTCCTTGCTACCGCACAGGTGTTGATCGACGTCCGTGAGGGAAAATTGATTTTGAAAGTTGGGGATGATAACGTCACCTTTGACGTAAGACAGTCACTCAAGCACCCCAAGTCGGCGGACGACTCCTTGTATTTCGTTGACACCATCGTATTACATGTGCGGGAGTTTTTCACGGACATCTGTGGAGGAGCTACCTTGGACCCACAGATCGTCGATAGGGATATTTCAGAGGTCGAGATGGTTGCCATGACCACTCAACCATTGATGGATGACACCGTATCACCACCACTAGATTCAAAGTCAGCTGTTGAGATTGTGCAAGATGATTCGAGAGACCGACCCTCTGTTGAGAGCCCTCCTCCTTCCTTTGAACTTAAGGATCTACCCGATCATCTGGAGTATGCAATTCTGGACGAGGAGAGGATGCTACCCGTCATCATCGCGTCTGCCTTGACGGAGGTCGAGAAGTTGAAGCTGTTGAATGTGCTGAAAGTGCATAAGGAGGCGATAGCATGGAAGATTATCGACATCAAAGGGATTAATCCCTCGTTCTACGTTCATAAGATCCTCATGGAGGATAATTTCAAATCTGTCGTTTATCCTCAACTGGGGCTTAATCCGAAAATGCTAGAGGTCGTTAAGAAAGAAATCATCAAACTCCTTGATGTGGGAATCATTTTTCCCATCTCTGTAGCGCCTGGGTGAGTCCGGTCCAAGTTGTTCCCAAGAGGGTGGCATGATTGTCGTCACCAATGAAAGGAACACGCTTATTCCCACTAGGACCGTAATTGGTTGGAGAGTCTGCATCGACTACCATAGACTGAATGACGCCACTAAGAAAGATCACTTTCCTCTACCCTTCATTGATCAGATGCTTGAGCGTTTGGCGGGTCAGCAATACTACTATTTTCTGGATGGTTTCACCGGGTTTTTCCAAATCCCGATCTCTCCCGATGATCAGGAGAAAACCACATTCACCTGCCCCTACGGTATGTTTGCCTATAAACGTATTCCCTTTGGACTCTGTAACGCTCCAGCTACTATCCAGCGATGTATGGTGGCGATCTTTCACGACATGATCGAGGATTCCATGGAGGTCTTTATGGATGATTTTTCTGTCTTCGGGAATTCTTTATATCATTATCTCTCCAACCTTGATAGGATGATGGCTCGTTGCGTCGACACCAACCTAGTCCTCAACTGAGAGAAGTGTCACTTCATGCTACGCGAGGGATTGTTCTAGGACATAGGATCTCGAGTGCGGGGATCGAGGTCGATCGAGCTAAAATTGAAACCATTTCTAATCTTCCCCCGCTCAATTCTGTGAGATCCATCCATAGCTTCTTAGGTCATGAAGGTTTCTATCGCTGGTTCATTAAAGATTTCTCGACAGATGCTCCATTTGTCTTCTCTGAACAGTGTATCGAGGCGTTTGATCTTCTAAAAGACAAACTCGTTAACGCCCCGATCATGATTGCTCCCGACTAGTCTTTGCCATTCAAATTGATGTGCGACGCAAGTGACTATGACGTTGGAGCCGTGCTTGGGCAGCGGAAGGAGAAGCAGTTCCACCCGATCTACTACGCGAGCCGGAGCCTAAACAGTTCTCAGGAGAATTTCACTACCACGGATAAAGAGTTATTAGCTGTGGTGTTTGCATTTGATAAGTTTAGGTCATATCTTGTTCTGTCCAAAATAGTCGTCTACACGGATCATGCTGCCATTCATTATCTTTTTAGCAATAAGGACGCTAAGCCTCGTCTTATCCGATGGATCCTGCTGCTTTAAGAGTTTGATATCGAAATCCGTGATAAAAAGGGGTCGGGAATGTAGCGGCCGATCACTTGTCACGTCTTGAGAGAGCCGAGATTGGAGATGCTGGGTCATCATCAATGACCATTTCCCGATAGGGAATCTCATGTTTGTCAAAGCCCATGATGAAGGCTACCCGTGGTTTGCTGTTATCGCGAACTTCCTCGTCGATGGTTCCCTCCCTAGGAGGATGTCTCACCAGAATTAGAAGAAATTCTTTGCTGACGTAAAGTTCTACATCTGGGACGACCCGTTTCTTTTTCTTATAGGTGCTGATCAGCTGGTGAGGAGATGTGTGGATGTTGAAGAGGGGTGGCGAATTTTGAGCCACTGTCATGAGGAACTGACAGGAGGTCACCATGGTGATGTTCTTATTGTTAAGAAAGTCTTTGTATTAGGATTCTATTGGCCTTCGAATTTCAAAGATGCTCATACGTTCGTCAAAAGCTGTGGCCGATGCCAACGTGTCAGCAACATCTCATCCCGAAATGAGATGCCCCAAAATGCTGTTTAGGTTTGCGAGGTTTTTGACATTTAGGGTATTGATTTTATGATCTCGTTCTCGTCGTCTCATGGGAACAAGTACATTCTTTTGGCAGTTGATTACGTTTCCAAGTGGGTCGAGGCCAGAGACTTGCCTACTAAAGACGCCCGAGTTGTGGTGAGATTTCTGAAAAATCTCTTCTCTCGTTTTGGTGTACCGAAAGCCTTGATCAGCGATCGAGGAACTCATTTCTGCAACGCGCAGATGGAGAAGGCGTTGCAACGCTATGGGGTCACCCATCGGCTTGCGACTGCCTATCACCCACAGACCAGTGGACAGGTAGAGGTGAGTAACTGGGGCATTAAACACATTCTAGAGAAGACAATTGGGCTAAACCGAATGGAATGGTCCAACAAATTAGATGATGCTTTGTGGGCTTTCCGTACAGCATACAAAACTCCGACAGGTTCCACACCGTTTCGGATGTTTTATGGGAAAGCTTGTTATTTTCTTGTTGAGTTGGAGCAACGTGCTTCTTGGGCTTCAAACAGTTAACCTTGATCTTTCGACTGCTGAGTTCATCGTTTCCATCAGATACATGAGTTAGAGGAACTTCGCGATCATGCCAATATACACTCGTACAATTATAAGCTGAAGACCAAAGAGATGCATGATAGGAAGTTGAGAGGTGATAAACAGTTCAAGTGTGGGGATCGGGTTTTGCTATACAATTCTTGATTACGGTTATTTCCGGGGAAGCTAAATTCCCGATGGTCAGGCCCGTTCACCATTACTGAGGTATTCCCATATGGCACAATTGAGACTGAAGACGAAAGTGGGAAGTTCAAGGTGAATGGTCACAGTTTGAAGCACTACATTGGCAAGCCAATTGCTGATCAGACAGTCGAGGTGTTCTACCTTGACTAACTCACCAAGGCGTAGACGTGTTGGATGCATAACTCGGGAGACAGCTCGAGTTGTTGAGTGTGTATTATGATTTTCTTTATCATCTGTTTTATTTATTTTATTTTTGTTAGTTATAAAAAAATAATAATAAAAAAATTAAAAAAAAAATCAAAAAAATAAAAAAATACAAAAACACAAAAACACAAAAACACAAAAATATGTTTATTTCTTATGTTTATGTTTTCTATTTTGTACGCCGCTACATGCGAGCGAGTTTGAGTTATTACAGGTATTATTATGCGCATGGTAGCTCTTATGGCGTTTTGAAACCAGTTCTCCCGAGGTTTCGATCACGAATGAAATGCTATACGGTTGTTCGAGTGATACACAGCTGGTGAAGATTCTGCATATAAACCAAGGGAGTAACCCGTTCTCTGTTTTACTCATGAATATTTTAAGTTTTATTTTTTATATTATTTTATTTTTTTCCTTGTTCTAATTGAGGAAGATTTCGTTCTAAGTGTGGGGATGAGAATTTATTTTACTTAGTTGTACAAAAAAAGTTTTTTAAAAAAAAGCAAAACATATTTTAATAATAACTTTTTTGCACTCTTCGTTGAGAATTATGTCAGTTACTCAAGTTTGATGGACATATACTTGTATATGTTTGGTCCTGTTATCTACTTGTAGACATACGGGATAGCCATTTACCCGAAAACTGAAAGTGATTGGGGGTACTGAATTTTAAAAAAAATGTTTAAAAAAGAAAAATGTCCCTTGAAAATTGTTTTTGTTCTACGTTAAACAGGAAATGATATTATTACCGTTGTGTTAACAAAATCTCGGAACTTTTGAAAAATATAATATAGTAATAAAAGAAGAGATGGTTTGCATATGATTTGCGATGTGTCGGTAGGCCCAACTAGCTTTGATAGTCCTCTTTCGCAGATTTTATATATATAATAATTTGAAAAACGGTGAAACCGAATTTCGATGCTTAAGGAGGATTACCATAATCTAAAACCTTTGAGATGGTAAGACTTAAATGCACTCAAACCCGCACACCACCACATGTCCGTCTTTTTACGAGCTTATAAATAGTTATATACTTTAGGGTGATATAAAAAAAAGGAAAAAAAAAGTATGTTATGAAAGTGTATTATGAAAAGTTGTTTCAAAAAGCCAATGATTGTTATTGTAAAATACTAAAGAAGCATTCTTTAAAGTTAGTAAAAGAGGCCAAAGATGCACATACTAGACGGGACTTAGAGTTTACGTGTTACCAAAGGGATAGTGACTCTGAGGTACACTATCGGGGCTCGAAGGTTCTTAGTCAATAAATATTAAATTAGGAATTTATAGGACAAAATCCAATAATATTTAGGAATAGCTTGTACAACCTCCACAGGACCATTCATACATCAAATTTCATTGAGTGCATCTAATTAGTCCATCAACGAGTCCTTGGCTTATGGTGATTTCTCGGACCAGTTTGCTTCGACTCTAGTTCTTCTAGCTCTCTTTGTCTTTGCTTTGACTATAGTTCTTCTAGCTCTCTTTGTCTGAGATGGGTAGGTGTAGCCTTGATTTTTGGACTTAAAACGTTTAATGCAATTGAAGGCTTGATTGGTTAGTGGATGGGTTCAAGTGGACAACAATACCGGCAATCACGGTCAATAGGTCGAGCTGTTTCTTATGCTTTAGTAATGTTAAATAATCTGGGAGTTTGTTGTTTTTCACTTGGTTATGATCCCATGTAGATTTCTTTTTGACGAAAATGTCTATGTTTGATGTGTTGTAAAACACGCTTATTTCCCGCACCTTTTTATCATCTTTTAATCGCTTAATTATATAATAAATAATGCTTTTAACTCGTTTTGACTTGATCGTACAAAGTTGATTATTTTGCGTAGGTTATGAGTTTAAAAGAGAAAAGACCGAGTTTTCGCAAGACTTAAAGGGCCTTTTTAATCAAGTCTTGAAGAACCAAGTTGAAGCCTGAGCCAAGCCCACTAGAGGAAAACCTTACTTGTATTATATATATTATAACATAAAAATAAAAACCCTAACTATTTTTATTTCGAAGTCCGTGCGGCAGCAAAAACAAATAAAAAAAAACCCAATTTTGGATTGACGTCCAATCGAAAAAAATAAGCAAAGAATTAAAAAAAAGGTATTTCTTTTGTGTGTGAGGGTTGGTAGGCCAGTAAGGGAACAACTCACAAGAAGAAGAATAAATAAATATATTTGAAGTGCAATCATGTGTTTGAAGGAGGAGACACAAGGTTGAAAAAAAAGGTGTAAGCACGTGTTCATTCAACGACAGAACGCCCGGTTCAATAACCATTCATCCAAATTTTGTAGCTCAATTTGATTTTTATATAAGTTATGAATTCAGACTTTGAACTTATTTATTTTGATTTTTTATTGAACATGATTGTTGGCTAAACCTATAGCACTACCTAGGATGAGATGAATATTGATTTTGTTTGAAGGCTTATTTGGTTTTGATTTATCAAATGCCGTATTATTATATTATTGAAAGGCTTTATTTAATTTGATTTTTGGCGTGTTAAAATATTATTTTTATATAATTATTGCTTGTGATTCTGCGTATGACTTTGATTGATTGATTGTGTGTCATTCGGTTAGAGTTTTACGTTTAGGTCATAGACTTGGAGTTTTTGATATGTTTGTGGTTAGCGTGGCCATATGAATCTTGAGTAGGATTAATTATTAAAATTCAATAGGTTCAACTTCCTTGTGACTGAGAGGTAATAGGGAGTTGGTTTGTCTCGCGTCTTTATTCGGTTAAGTTAGAATTGCACGAGAGCGAGTCTTGGTCTTATCCGGTTTAGTTTTGCGTGCAAATATGGGTCTTAGATTGGGTTAAATATTGTTACCCCTTTATCCCTATAATTTCCATTACCAATTTTTAGCGGGTTGGTGTCGTTGAGTCCGAGAGGAGATGCGTCATTAGTGTGACATTCGTCAACTTCAGGTCAATTGTATTTTCGTTTCGTATTTGTTTATTATGTAAACCGACCCGTATTGTAAACCAAACTTGTTTACTATTTTTGTTAAATAATTGTTTAAACATGTTTATTGTTAGATTCAAGTTACTAAAATCATTTTTATAAGTTCTCTGGTTATGGGTTTGTAGAATCTTACCTCGGTCTTAACTCGAAACAAGATCCGAACCGAAAACAGAACTTTCGTTTAAAGACTTTATTGTTAACTTTTGGTTGTAAAACTTAAGCATAATCACTTATACTTAATTATACAAGTTCTTTGATATTTGGGCATGTGGCAACCATCCATGAACTTATTGGGAGATGGAAACCGAACCAAACTGAACTAAACCAATTTTCACTCGCTTAAGACACATAAGTGTGTTTTTAGCTATCAAGACTTGTATAAATCTTTAAAAATACTTTATAAACTGATTTTAATTATTTTCTTAAGTACCTGGAAATGTTGGCTCCAGCTTGATCTCATAACAAAGTTTGGACCGACAAAACGAACACTCGCTTAACGGACGTTGTTATTTCTAAAAAAATAGAACCACATATTTGGTTAAGTCTTATTAAATTTTATTGAGTTATCTGATAACATTCATTATTTTGGAAAGTTGACTTTGGGTTTGACCAATTATCAAGACCCGAACCAACAACCCGAAACACTCATTAATACCTGTTTTAGTATCTATATAATAAAGGGACTTGCATTCTTGCATTTTTGTCCACCTTATTACTTAACATAGGTTGAGTAAATATCGAGGACTAGATACTTTAACCCGGTTTCGAGCAAACTTATATTTTAAAAGACTATTATTATGTTTTTCTTAAATATTTACATTTTAAACCTTAAACTTTAAATTGTTTACATTTTCTGGCATTTATTTTATTTAAAGACTTCCTAAGACAACCTTTCTAATACAAGACTTCCTTTCTTCTAGACTTTGCTCGTTAAACCTGATCCTTCCGGTTACTCGTCATTTTACCGATCAAGTTTATTACTTGAATGTGAGTACTTTTCATACCCCGTTTTCTATCTTTCGTTTTGGGATGATATTGCATACTTATTAAAACTAAATTCTTTATACTTGAGTCTTAAACCAAAAACATTATTGTATACTTTACTTAAATAAATGCTCGATTTGGTGTTCTATGCTTACATGTGTATATGCTTATGTGTTTACCTCTTTTGGTTGGTTGATTCATAAATCAATGAACTATTTGTTATTCTCTTATAGCACGGTGTCATTAATGTATTCTTATTAACGATCTCATGGAAAATCAGAATCTATTTGGTATTCTCTTATAGACGGTGTCACTAATGTATGCTTATTAGCGACCTCTTTTATTCAAATTGTTGTTATTATTTATTGTTTCGTATACAAGTTGTGGAATTTCCTATTATATACTTATTGTTCAAAAACTATGAAATTGTTCACCAACCTTTGTGTTGACAAAACTTTATTTTATGAAATGTTACAGGTTTGACTTTGGTTGACCTGAGGATTTGACGAAAAACGTTATCAAGACTATTAGGATATTAGCGAAACAGACAAAATATATTTTTTTACTTGTATTCAATTTGTCTTGTATGAACAAGTTATGTGACGTGTTATGATTTGATGAATTTAAATGAGTTGACTAAATATTGTCACTTTAATAGCGTCTTGTGTTTTGGGCAATCCGTTGTACCCCGGCATGTTTCGCCGTCTTTGGTCGGGGTGTGACAGATTGATATCAGAGCCACAAGACTATAGGATAGGTGGTTAGACGTAACGACCTAGTATAGTTTTTTGCTTTAGGGTCCTTATACGTGTTGCCTATACGTGTTTACCCTACTCGTTTGTTCATTACACTTATTTATTTATATACTTATTTATTTCATCAAATCGTAAATATACACAAACACTTAAAACATTTTAAGTTATCATTACCTTACTTTTATTTAATTTTATACGCATACACACACTCTCATAATAATCTTATGTATCCTTATCTTACCGCAAAAACATTAGTTTCTATTGTGTTTTATAGATCACAAGCTTAACTTGGATCCCGTTGTTTTAAATCTCCTTAAAGATTGTCTCATATGAGATGACTACTTTAAGTTGTCAAATGCGAGCGTTCCGGTCGCCATCCAAGTTTTGGTGTTGAAACATAAAAGGCTCGGTGGTACGTGGGCTAGTGTTTTGACATCCCGTTGTGTCTCGATTTATTACTTTTTCATTATCATTATTTGAGTCGAAAACATGAAAAAGACGCGGTGGTACGTGCACATGTTTTGAACCAACATGGTATTTTTGTAAAAAAGTTTTTAGTGTCGGAATATCAAGTTATGGTGGTTCATGCACGATTTTTCCGCCTTTAAACCTTAAGACATTATTTACAAATTTCAAGGATTTAAACAATTTTACCTTTTTTACTTTGTTATATAAGTTCTCATCACAAAAATTTTTATTTATATAATTTTATTTGTCCTTTATGATTAATTCTCACATGTTTTGAATTCACATAGTAAAGCTATTTCACACCATTATTTTTATTATAAGATTTCGTCTATTGTGATTTTTCTTAAATCTAAGTTAATATATTTCAAATTATTTTTAATAACTTTCAATATGTCATCCTTGTTCATCAAGACTTTTTATAAACAAAAAAAAATTATCATATGAATTTCATCAAATTATAAAGGTTTTATGATAAATTTTACCTTGATTTTTTCAAGTAAACTCCCATTATATAGATTTTAAATTGTCTTTAAAGTTTTCATACAAGATTTCAAGAAAATCTTAATTTTTTAACAATCCCGCTTATTTTGAAACTATCATCTCACAATATCCATTATTTAAATTCTCACGGCGTTTTAAATTACACTATATTATATAATACGCGTGGTAAAAATTTTCATTACCCAAATTTATTCTCCTAACAACTTTCATTATGAAATTTTTAATTCATTATAACTTTTCACAAATAAAAAAAGTTGCATTATACGATTCAAATTGTTTTAAATTTCGTAAGATAGTTTTGCCTTAATTTTTCAAGAAATTCACAAACTCATAGCTTGTAATTGTCTTGAAAATTCTCATGCAAAACTTCATAGAAATTTTAATTGTAAAGAAGATGTCGTTTAATTCGATTCAAGATTTATAATGCCGATCATTTTAACTTACCATAATATTTTCGTTACACGACATTAAACAACGAACTTGGTAAATTTTCATTTCGCAAATGTATTTTCCCATACGACTTTCATCATTCATATTGATACTTCATGACAAAATTTCGACATTCAATCCACTTATTTTAATGTCCTTATAAGCAAAAAAATTTATTTTGATCCCTATAAAATTTATTTTGCTTCCTCATGACAATCTATTTTTATTTTTACAATAAACTTTAAATTAAGCAAGCCTTATTTACTTAGTTTCCAATGATATTTTCCACTACTAAATTTTAAGCATATCAAGAATGATTTACGTTACGCGGGTTGGTTTATTTCAAGAATTTGCTCGTAAATTATTTTACAACCTAAGCCGACCCGACGTATCGTAACAACTCTCATTTTGGTGGAAAATTTTTAGCAAAAGAATTTTTGTTGTGATTCGCAAGCTTGAATCTCCATATTGTATTTATAGAATATAAGTTAACTTGTAATTTTATTATCAAAATTTCATGAAAGTTTCAATCACTATTTATAAATTATGATATTTTCAATATAATACTTATTATTAGTCGTAAAAAAATTTTCTAAACACAACCCCAAGTTTCCAAACACTCGTATTCCAACTCAACCTACTACCTTAAACCAACCATCCTTACACTTCAAAAGTTTTCCCTCGCACTCAAATGTTTTCCAAATATGAACGAAACCTAACATACCAAAGTTATGCCATTACCAACTCAAACCCCAAGCATGTCCAAGATGTGCAAAATCAACCCAACAAAAAGCCCTAAATACCGACACATTTACGCCATGAAGACCTATCAAAAAACTCACTATTTTGATACACCGAAGACTCCGAAAAACACGTCCACAAGTTTTGGTCATTTATATATATAATATTTAATGCTTCTTAACTTGTATTAGTATGATATTTCAAAGTTGTTTATCTTTCGTAGATTGCGGGTTTTAAAGAGGAACAGAACCGAGTTGTTGCAAGACTTAAAAGGCCTTTTTTATCAATGTTTAAAGAACTAAGTTAAAAGCCCGACCCGAATCCATTTGTGTGAAGCCTTGCATACTTAATATATAAGAAACACAAAAAATTAAAAACCCTAAGCACCTCTAATTTGTTTTTCGTGCGGCAGAAGTACAAGAAAGAAAAAAAATAATAATAAAACTTAAAACCCTTTCTCATAATAATTGAGATCGGAACAAGAAAGAAAAAGGGAGCAAGACAAATTGATTGTCTCTTTTAAGGAGACATATTAATATATATTATTTGGTTGAGACAGAACAGAGGAAGGGCAAAGACGAGACAAGAGACATGATTTCTTTTGGAGTCGACAATTAATTTGGAGGCTGTTTTGACGCAAGTTTGGAGCACCAATTGGTTCGTCTATTATTCGGTTTTACTTGTTAAACATTATTTACTTCATTCAAGAATTGTTAGACATGAGTTTGGCTACTATTTATCTTTGATTCTTTTATTATTATTATTATGAGTAGCTAAACTATTTGCACTACCTAGGTTAAGATGATTATTGACATTGTTTGACGATTTACGTGGTTTTTATTGATCACATGACGTATTATTATTGAAAGGCTATATTTAATTTGATCTTTGGTGTGTTAAAATAGTATTTTTATATAATTATTTCTTGTGATTTTGCGTATTACTTTGATTGATTGATTGTGTGTCATTCGGTTAGAGTTTTACGTTTAGGTCATAGACTTGCTATTTTTGATCTATTTGTGGTTAGCGCGGCCATAGGAATCTTCTTTGTGACTGAGAGGTAATAGGGAGTTGGTTTGTCTCGCGTCTTTATTCGGTTAGGTTAGAATTGCGCGAGAGCGAGTTTTGGTCTTATCCGGTTTAGTTTTGCGTGCAAATATGTGTCTTAGATCCAGTTAGATTTTTGTTACCCCTTTATCCCTATAATTGCTAGTACCAATTTTAAGCGGGTTTTGTGTCGTTAAGTCCGAGAGGAGATGCGTCATTAGGGTACCTTGGTAATCTTTATCCCGGTGCATATTCAATCTTCTTAGATTTGTGAGAGTTAGTTAGTGACACCAAGATGTAATCTAGTAATAAGCCTTAGTTGATTATTTTAAGATCCCGGTATCGTGTGATTAATTAATTCCGTTTGTCGTTGAACTTTCAATAGGATTCTTGCCTAGGTAGTTGTTTCTCCTTATTTGTTAAGAGCTCTGTAAGTTTTGTTAAGTTTTCCGGTTAGTTTCGCTAAGTTAAGTTAAGTTAGTTTTAAATTAATTAAAATAAAATAAAATAAAATCAATTAAATATTTTTAGGTAGGACTCGGATTAGGGTCTATAATCTGAATCCGAGCTGTTCTCACGTGTCTTCGAGTTCGATATCCGGGCTTTCCTTTTCTTTGCTATACGCGACCGATACACTTGCCGTTTGTGTGAACTAGGATAGGTTGTTTGGTTTTTAAAGATTAATTGCGATTCGTGTTTTATTTATACATATATTTTCGCACATCAAGAATCCTAATGTAGTTCTTAAACCGCCACTTGAATTCCTCAAAGTCATTATCACAAGTCATTAATTTTGGAGGCTTAGTTCTAGTTCCAGCCTCGTTCTCAAAGATTACATAATTTCTTACAGCCTCATTACAAACTTCCTCATTTGGATTTGCCATTGCTTAAACAATCTTCAATATCAAATACAAACACAACAAATTTTGCTGAAATAACACAAGTATGGAGTATTGAGAGTAATAGAATACAAGGTAATTGAATGAAATGTAATCGAATGCATGGTAATCGAATGGATAAGAAGATTCTAAGAAAATTATTAAGTATAAAGTAATCGAATGGCTTGATAATCTAATCGAATGGATGAATCTAATCGAATGAGAATATAGTCTAATCGAACGGTCTAATCTAATTGAAAGGCGATTCGATTCAATTAGGTTGTGATTTGATTAGAATGTAATCTGAATTCAATTCAATTACAATTTGGATTCGATTAGAATACTTTGAGATTCGATTAGATTAAGCAACTTGATTTGATTCGATTATTCATGAACTCGATTAGATTAAAACTTTGATTCGATTCGAATACGAGATTCGATTCGAATACACGGTCGATTCTATTACAATTGTACTTGTGGAAAGTACAGTGTGTACTTTTGCCACCTTTTTCAAGATTGCATTTCCAATGAAAGTCACTTCAATCACCTTTTGACACTTTATGGATCATCACAAATATCTATATTTTAACACTTTTAAACATCAAACTTTGAACTTCTAAACGCTTTAACACTAGAATCGTCAAAAAACAACACACAAACTTTAACACCCGAAGCTTGAACACATGAATATTATGAACTTTGAACACTTTTCATTCACTTTTATGAACCCGTAACCCACAAGAATTCTTGAAAATCCGTCTTCAACACAAATAAGACCAAAATCCAAGGTTGTGACCCAAGATCTACAACTAGTAGAGCCCGAAAGCTCTGATATCAGGTCCCTTGACTGGATCTAACAACACTATTACAAGTTAACTTGGATCAACCTTTACACTAGTTAGCGAAAATCACTAGTGAGGACCGAGATCTCGGATCTTGTTTGGTATATGTTATTGCCAAGAAGATAAGGAGAGAAGAGAGTGTTTGAGAGTTACAAGATAAAGTTTGACAAAAGGTTGTGTGTGTAAGAGTTACACAAACTATATATAGTGTGCGTGCTCATACACTATTGTTTTATTATTCACGACCCATCGGGCTCAAATACAAATGGTCTTGGCCCAAACATACATATAAACACAAACCGACTAGCTAACATAACGGTCAAAGATAAACAAATACAAAAGACTAATCACAAAATGGGCCTAACAGGCCTAAATATTATATATATATATATTGCTTAATTATATTATTTCAAACTCGTTTTCAGTTTATGGGCCTTTTTATTTCGGCTTGGTCGGCGCATATAATATCTCGGAGATGGCCCTGCTCCGGCCGACAAGGTTCCATTAGTATGGTAGCAATCACAGTTTCTTCTTTCTTTCTTTTTTTCCTTTTGACCATTCAAAGTATGATCAATATAGTTAGAGTGAAGAAAGATGGTCAAAACATGGCCGACTTTTTTTTTCCGGCAGGAGACAACGGAGACAAGTTGCAGCGGCGGGTGCTATGAAAGAGATGAAGATAAAGTTGAAATAACATAATGATGGGTTTTATCAAAAATATGTATATATATTTCATTAGTTTTCCAAGATTAAAGTATGAGATAAACTTAAAAGGCTACAATTGCATAGTTACCCTAAAGCTAAAAGCATGCAAGTGCAGTTCTTATACCATGTTATTTTAACAAATAAATTGTAAATTAGATAAATGTGACAAAGTAAATTTAAGTTTCTTTATATACTTTTACTTTTTAATCTTTGTTGGTTTCTTTAATTTCACTTTTAAAATATTTGGTTTCAAGCCTACCAATCCTAAGTGATACATAGCATTGTCCACACATATAAGTTATAAGTAGGGTCATCAAGTTTATTGTCTTGTATGTGCATTTGTATCCTGAATTCTTATATCAATCAAATGTACTTTGTGTTTGCTTTATTCTCAACCTCGTTTCTGTATCAATTATTTTTCTTTGGTGCTTCTTGATTTCATACAATATTCTGTCATTGATAAAATACAATGAACTAGTTAGAAGAGATGGTAGTACAACCATTTTAAACATGGTAAAAACAAAGAGTAGATTAGCAACCTAGAAGTGATGGTAGTAATATCATTGTAAACATGGTTAAAAGCAAAGAGGAGATCAGTAACTTATTTATATGTGTTCATTCTATATATTCCGGTCCTAGGAAGTACCACAATAAATAAATTTTCACATTTTTTACACAATAATACAAGTTATCTTGATGAATTGGAAATGCTTAATAAGCTTATGCCTAGAAGTTGTTATTTTAGAACTGCAAATTTTCATTTTACCTACCAATCAACATTGAAATACTTTGTTCTTATTAGAACCTGTTTCATATGAGCAAGAATTAGCTTCTTGTCTAGTTTTTTCAACATAAAATCCTAGTTCTTTGGGTGAAGGCAATGGACCCTCACTCCCCAACATCATGGTCACAGAATTCATAGTCGGTCTATCTTCTGGGTCACGCTGAACACACAACAAACCAACATGAATCGATCGTAGAACTTGAGACACGTCAATTGTTTCACCTAAGCACTTTGCAACTAATTGCAAAGATCTGCCGTCACTATGGAGACGCCAAGCCTATAAAATTAATGATTGCAAATGAGTATTACGTTTAGGGCAAACTGCGTTAAATAGATTTTGAGTTTTGCTTTGTTTCAGTTTCTGTAATTAACTAACTATATTGGGCTAAGCTTTTGATATTGGTAATCTTAACTAAAATAGCCACCACATGAGGAAAAGAAATCAACATGGTACAAATCGCCACCTCCATTTGACCGGGTAACCAGGGGTTGGTACGTTTAACCATTTTTTCAAAATGTGAGGTTTTCTAATTTATTCAAGTTTTTATAGTTTGAAACAAAGACATTTCAAGTTGTTGCTAAAAAGGTGTCGCCGCTAAAGGGTTTGCCGGAATCTGGGAACCGGCAGGCTATTAGCGACAACTTTGTCGCCGCTATTGCTTTTAAAGTCGTCGCTAATACTAACTGTCCACAATTTTTTTTTTTTTTGCTTTCGACATTTCTAGGTTTTCCTTGCTAAAACAAATACATGCAGATTTTTTACAAATACATACCACAACCATTGGATATATATATAAACATAAAGATGTACACAAATATCAACAAGGTCGAATGTTTTGTAGAAGTCAAACACAAAAACTAACTAAAATAACTAGTCTGTATCGCTATTCGTCTTCCTCATGTTGCTTAATTATTAGATGTCTTTCTCAAATACATAGTGTACCAGCAATACTCTTGACCACACAACTACAACCTACATGTCAGAAACCACATATTAATATTTTCAACGAGGTTTAAATATAAAGATTACAATTTAAAACTTACCATGTCAATTGTGAAAACTTTATGTGGTTTCTTTTGGATTATTCTCTCTTTCCCATTGCTCAAACTCCCCAAACATGGAAGTAGGTCAACATCTATACCATATTTTTACAAAGTCAATTTCCAGTAAGATAAAAAAACATAACTTATATTGAATTAAAGTGTAACCTTAAGAGTTGGAAGCAATTGACCATCTATTATCAAGGCTTGCTAGAAAAAAATGTCTGAAAGGCCTAATATAGTACCTGGTATTTATAAATAAATAAAGATATATTATAAACTAAAACTTTGCATTAACCAAAAACATACAACAAAAGAATGAAGGTACCCGCTTGTGGTGAGATGCACAAAATTGGTCTGCAAGTCTTTTGCCTGATTATAAAAAGTAAAAAAAAACACTAATTTTAGCAACTGCATAACATAGATCTTCTCTCAATTCCAAAGTTAAATAAAAAGGTTCCATTTGGGACAAATGAGAATATAACCTGTAAGTTTCCAAAAGTTGAATCTCAGCAAATCGAGACTTGAAGTAGAGACTTTGATTAAGCATCAGAATATGCACATGTAATACCCTGCACAGGTAGTTCATAAGCCTTAATAGTATGTGTGTAGCATATTTGCACATCATGATGATATTAAGTGTTTCACTTTATGCAACATAGTTGTAAAAGTACTTCACCCTGGTATTAAAAGTTTCAATTTTAAAACTGAAACATGTTTAACAAATGCATATGCCTGAGGTGTACAAAAAGAGTATGTTGTATAAATCCATACACATGTGGAAGTAAAAAACAATTATATGTCATACCTCTAACTAAAAGGGTGGATTTTACTTTGTTTAATCGGCCAAAAGCACCTGACCTAAACTCGACTACAATCAAGAGACTTCAATTTGTACAATGTAAGCCCCAAACCATTAACCGCAAATCTTATATTACACAAATAAGAAGCAGCTTTATGAATCGCCACAAATGAATATATAATTAAATAAAGCAATTACAACAAATACACTGCAAGAATAGATAAAAAAACCCTAGAATACGAACCGTAATTGAGCTAGCAAACTATTCAAAAGCAAACAAATAAAGAACAAATGAAAAACTCAGAAATTTGATAGGTCCTGAGTATGTTCAACTTAAGGCTAAATTATATTACATATATCCTAACATATTATTAATTGACATGAAATACGCAAAAAAATCAACCCATTTTACATATATCACAAATCTGTACACATGAAAAAAAGTAAAGAAATTAAAAAGATCAACTGGCATACCATTTTTCAAGCGATGTCAAACCCACGAGTCAGCAGCAACAATGTCAAACTCGATCAGCAGCGGGTCTCGCCGGAAAGATTCAAATGCACACATACACACAAACATAAAATAGACATGTGTTAGACCTAAAATACCAAATATTAACATGTATTATACCCAAAATACCCAAATCTAACATTATTACACCTAAAACCCCCAAATATTAACACGTATTGTACCATAAATACCCAAAATTAACATTATTATACCTAAAATCCCAAATATTTGCATGTATTACGAATCAATGTTTACCGGAATTAAGATACAGTGGTGGCCGGAGGATGTTCTGCAGGCAGCTAGGTCGTCGGAATTGAGCGGTGTCCGGCAAGGGTGGCGCTTGTAATAAGCAGGTGAGCGACGATGACGTTCAGTGGTGGCGACGGCATCAGAGCAAATCGATAGAGAGAAAGAGAGCAGAAATCGATGGCCTCCGGTGGTGAAATTGTGTGGAGGTAAAGAGGCTGAATTTGGAAGAGAGAGATTGGGATTTTAGAGTTAATTTGGGGGAGAGACGTCGGGGGAAATAACCCCGCCTAATTTTTTTCACTATGTCGCCGCTATTATATGTGTCGCCGCTAAAGGTGTCGCCACTACTGGAGAGATTTCTTGTAGTGATGTAATTACTGATTTTTAAATTGTTTTCCCATATTATCTACCAAATATGATTGAATCGAGGCCTTTGTTTGGCATATATTCATAAATCAACATCTTTTCGGCGCCTTCAATGCAACAACCTAAGAGCTTGACTAGATTGCGATGTTGTAATTTAGATATTGAGATGACTTCATTCATGAACTCGGGAAGTCCTTGGTTGGATGCTTTAGCCAGCCGCTTCACTGCTATTTCCTGACCATCTTCAAGTATGCCCTAAAACAACTTATTAAGATAAGTATGGCAAGAAATAGCTTATTTACATCTTCAATACTTACATGTTTTATGTGTTATCTCATTCCATATTTCACAGTTATAATTGGGTCTATCTTAAACACCAATTGATGACGAATCACACAATACCTTGTAAACCGGTCCAAAGCCTCCCTCTCCAAGTTTTGTGTTCATTGAGAAGTTGTCTGTAGCTTTAAGTAGCGTAGACAGTCCAAACAATGGTAGCTCTATATCTTCATTGTCATTACTTGTCTTTTTAAGACCCTGTCCAGACTTGTTTCCTGGTGTCCCTGTGATAGGGGATTTGCACAACTTCTTTCATAAACTGGTAACACTTGTACATATGCCATATATTGGTGGGTTGGGTTAGAGTAGTTTCCCAGTAGTTGTGGGAATGGAAATCCTTTACTAGTAAAATTGAGTTTGGGAAATGTATTTTGAGGGACACCCGAGAGATCCTATACAAAAGTTTCAGCGACGGGATACCCAAGTTCTGTTACCATCTTTTACAATTTGTTGATTAATGATCGATTCTGATTTTGTCATTAATACAATCTTATCTTTACTGTCTCCAACATAATATTATCAAGGGACAAAGGATGGTCGGTGCAATTACTTCCGACCTCATCAACCGAGGTTGGATTTTAACAGTGTCCGTATAGTTGTTGATAATCTGTCGGTAATGATCAAAATATCGTGGGTTCGAATATATATGATATATATCCACCGGGGATGCGCCCCTAATTATCGAGGGTAATACAGTTTTTCACTATTATTATTAGGTGATACACGTAATTTTAGTACGGCAAGTTGCTATTACTTGAACTTTGCTAGATGCATACACAATAAGGTGTTTATAAGGGTGGTTGTTTTTTTTGTGTTAGTTTTAGTAATTGTGAATATGATTTTTAAGACTCATTCTTTAGAATGTGTTTTTGGATAAGAACTAGAAAATATGAGAGAAAGGTGGGCCATTTTGCAAGTGGTTGAGCCGGGTGTGGGTTTTGGTGTAAAAATGGTGATTTTTTTTGAACGACCAACTAAGTAACGCCGGGTACTTTATGCGTGGCCCCAATTGGCTAAAGGCATCCCGAGCCGGTCACGAGTTTTGAGTGTTTTATACAATATTTTTATGGCACGACATCTAATTAGGCATGATTTTTTGTTGTTTTTTATAGGATGCTCTAATATGATCATAATATTTTTAGCTTTTAGATTTTCGATATTTTTTTCGTTTTGGCATAATAATCATTGACCTAAATTTACGCGTTTCATTCATAAGTATAGATATGCGTGGTTTTCAAATTTCATACCTTGTTGTTGCTGCTTCTTCGTATTATAACGATAAAATAAGCATACTGAAACTAGTATAACCAAAACCAATACTATGGGGACGATAATTCGTATGTTTCTTCCTGCACTTGAGCTTTTACCTTTTTCTGTTAAGTCTGTATGGAAACATATTGTTCATTTGACATATAGAGAGAATATTATATCACTTAAAATCGACTAACATATGTATCTATGTATGTATCAAGAAGTGCTAGGAATTGATGTACCTAATTCTGAAGGTGGCAAACGTATATAAAGAGTGTCTCCATTTTCAGCAAACGTTCGGATATCAATCAGGTCACCGAACCATATCAAGCAACCGTTCCCCGTCCCTGATATATTAGAGTTTGTGTAAGCAGTACACGAACAATTGCTTTTACACATCTTTTCACATTCTACAAGTGTCATGGTCTGGTTATACCATGACCATCGAGTGTCGGGCCACTTTAAATTCGAATATTTGTTGAACCCCCCCCGGTTCACAAGTCAACGGGACAGTACGTCGACACCTTTGAGACCAATCTGCCACCCTCCACTGATCAGGAGATCTTGGTTCAAACCCCTTCAAACATTCACAAACCGGAGACTTGTCAATGCCGCACCTCCCAAATTGTCCGCACAATGCGTATCGGTTGCACTGATCAATTTCTGGAGCCAAATAAAGGCTCCACTCTTGTTTGCTATCAATCCATAACAAACGCTCTATACGACCACTTGGTTGCATAACCAGCCTCGTAAAAATCGAACTATTTAGAAGATTATACCGGTAGTAAACTTCTCTCTGGTTAAGAACAAAGGTGAAATTGTAAATCAGGTTCGGTCTTAACATAGGGCTCCGATATCGGATCCCATTCCAGGGACCGGCCCGGAACTTTGGTTTTAGGCCATCCATTAGGATCACCTGAGGGTATCCTCTGATGTCAACTGAATAAGAAAACTCACCGGCAGCAGGATCATCGCTGGATTTCCATGATGTCAAGTGCCTTTCAGTCCCCGTAACCAAATTCCAGCCCTGCTTCATTCCAGGAAGTAAAGTGTCGGTAATAAAGTCGAAACTTTGCCATATGGGATCTTCTTGATTGATGTTCTCACCTTCCTCGTAAACTATAAAGTTGCCTGTATCTAGAAGCTGACCAATCGGATTCTTTAATGATGTCGTTGATGAGTTCGCTGAAGACCATACGATCTTGCCCATGGTGGCATCCCGGAGGATCAAACTCCACGAACGGTGAGAGTTAGTTCGCCGAAGGTCTCATTAAGTGGTGTGTTCCGATTGGCTACCCATACAACAGTTCCTGTTGATATTTTCTTGTACCAAATTCCAACATAATGGTTCATGGAGTTACTAGGGCTAAAGAAGCCAAGTTCGAAGGTTTGTTGTGGTGAAATGATGGTTTCATTGTATCTAATAGTTTGGTTTGCTGATAGGATGTCTGCAGTATTGATACAAGTTATTGATGAATATAGTCCAAGGAAGCCGAATATTAGCTTCGTCTTGGTCGCTCTTCTTTCCTCCATTAACAGATCATGAAATGATAAGCATAATTGTGGGGTTTTAATTTTTTGGTAATTTGGTATGAGATGTACATCAGCGATCACTATGGCATAAATTTTATTGGGAATGACCAACATGTCCATTATACATCAAATGCTTTTTTTTTCCAAAATGTCCACCTCATCAAATCCAATTGAACCGCCTACTTAGTAAACACTGTGTGATAAGATTTTTCAATCAACAAGATTCTGTCACGCGTTAGAATATCTTGGTGGAAGAAAAAAAAACTCTCCAACGAAAAATCTCGTCGGAAGATGAAAATATCCGTCGTAAGAAGAAAAAATCTCGCGAGTAGTAAAATATATCTAGTCTGAAGAAAAAATCTCGTCAAAACGCCTTAAAATTCCATCGTGGGCCTAAATATCCCGTCCGTTCGATGGTTGTTTTAAAAAATTCTGAGCCTCTCGACGAGATACTTACTTGTGATGTGACATGGCCGGTTTGTTGTCAACTAGGAAACCATGTTCAAATAGACAAAATAATTTCTTTGGTTAGTCTTTGTGTATTTATTAATTTTATTGCTTTTTATGGTTTTTTAATGAATCCATTCGTTTTGAAGTACCGTTGTTTCTAGTTTCTTACTAGATTTTTATTTATATGTTATATAGTCGTCGTTCTAAAATAAAAATGTCTAAAATCACAAAAAGAAGTGGTTGATCTGATAACCAACTTATGATGTGCGCTTAAGAGGCGTACGCCACAAACAAAAAGAATTAAAACAATGGTAGACTAGTCTTGCATGGAATTGTAAGAGCGTTTTCAGAGTGTCTTGAAGATTTTACTTTGAAAGGAAACCGCTTGTTGCCACTTTATTAGTAAGAGCAACTACAACGGGTCTTCGACTCCAAAGTCTGAATACACACTGCAGTGACAAACTGATGATGCAAGCATATGACTTTGATTTGGAGCTAAATCTGAAAATTGAAGTCTGCAACTGCAACCTTGAAACAAACAACATAATGGGGCGCTCCAACAAAACCCAAAATTTAAGAAAATAATATAATAAGTTGAGTTAATCAAACATGAAGCTTCTATCTATGTTTTCAACACTGTCAGTTTGTAATAATAATAATAATAATAATAATAATAATAATAATAATAATAACCTCCAAAAGGGTCACATTACAAAAATTGATACAATAATAATAATAATAATAATAATAATAATAATAATAATAATAAAATCAAAAACACCCCAACTGTGACATTAAACAAAAATTAATACATAACTATAAAACCTTATAAATACATTTTAATATTTTAACTAAAAAATAAAATATCAGAGAATATTTTTTCTTCTTGTTTCTTATTATGCCAATCAAATACAAGGAACATATATATGAATATGTTATGTTCTATCTCAACCCAAAGATCTAGAAACAAGTTATAACCAAACTCAATCTCTATACTATCGGATAATAACAAATAAATAAATATAAAGGATGTTTTTTTAACTTAAAATCCAATACTCCCTCTCAAGCTGGATAGTGCAGATCTCTAGCACCCAGCTTGCCAAGTAACGTCCGTAAATGTTGTGCACCAAGAGGCTTCGTAAACAGATCAGCAATTTGTTGTTTGGTCCCAATATGAATTGGTAAAATATCTTTTGACTCTACTCTTTCTCGAACAAAATAGCAATCCATTTCAACATGCTTTGTCTGTTCATGAAAAACTGGATTATTAGCAATATGCTTAACCGCAAGATTATCACAATATAAAGGGGTTGCTTCCGTGTAACATACTTGAAAATATTTTAGTAACCACCGAACCCATAAGACCTCACTCACTGTTGTCCCCATGGCTCGATATTCAGCCTCTGCCGAAGAACGAGAAACAACTAACTGCCTTTTGGTTTTTCATGAGACCGGAGCTCCTCCTAATAATAATAGGTAACCTGTTCTTGAACGACGAGTAATAGGACACCCTAACCAATCAACATCACAATAAGCAACCAGGTCCAAATCTCCTTGTTTAGGCAAAAAAATACCTTGCCCAGGTGTGGTTTTTAAGTACCTAAGAGCACGATTAAGAGCTGCCATATGTTCTTCATGTGGATCTGAGACAAACTGACTCAAAACATTCACCAAGTATGCTATATATGGTCTTGTTGCCTGTAAATACAACAATCTTCCTATCAACGACAGTATTGAGAAGCATCAATTTTGTTGCTCTCTTCACAATGACCCAATTTTAAAGTTTGCTCCATAGGAAATGGACTAGGACGACATCCCAGTTGACCACTATCTTCCAGAATGTCTAGTGTGTACTTTCGCTGACTTAAAACCATACCGTCAGATGAACGAGCTACTTCAATACCTAGAAAATATTTCAAAGGCCCCAAATCCTTTATACTAAATTGTTCATTCAAATGAGCTTTGGTCATCTCGATCTTCTTCTCATCACTCCCAGTTATAATGACATCATCTACATAAATTAGAACAGCAACAAAGGAGTCCTTAGAAACCAAGGTAAATAGGGAGTGATCCGCCTTAGACTGAACATATCCAAATTTTACCAAAGCGGTGGTAAACTTTTGATACCAATTCCTGGAAGCTTGTTTTAACCCATAAATGGATTTTTGTAACCGACATACTCTGGTTTCTGCTTTCTTAAAAAAACCTTTAGGGATTTTCATGTACACCTCTTCCTTCAAATCTCCATGCAAAAAGGCATTATTTACATTGAGTTGATGTATTATCCAGTTTCTTTTTACAGCAACCGTAAGAAGAACTCTAACTGTCACGAGTTTTGCAACAGAGGCAAACGTTTCATGAAAATCGATACCTTCCATTTGCGTAAAACCTTTTGCCACTAATCGTGCTTTATATCTTTCAATTTCTCCGTTGGGTTTGTATTTAATTTTATAAACCCACTTGGAATCAATGGCACGTTTTCCTTCTGGTAACTCTTCAATGGTCCAAGTATTATTCGCCTCAAGTGCTTTAATATCTCTTTTCATAGCTTCAACCCAATTCTTATCTTTTATAGCTTGATGGAAAAATTTCGGCTCGTCCTTACTCGTAATGGCCGCCAAGTAAGCTTTATGAGACTTAGAAAATTTATCATAAGATAAATAATTAGAAAGAGGATGTACCGTCGAAGAAGATTGATTGTTTGTGGAGTGTGAATGATCAATGGACGGTGGTAATTTTATATCAAAACCTTCAAACCATTTTGGATGAGAAATGTTCCTTTTTGGCCTGTTTTGACCCTCATTCTCAATATTGATCGTTTATGACCCGTGTTCAGTTCGTCGACAAACTGGATCAGCCATGTTAGTTTGCTCTTCCGGCCCATTAAAATTGTTTTCTTGTTCAGGGATATGTTGATCAATTGTTGGACCACTGTTTGGTTGTGGATTATCGAAATTATTGTCCATGTGTGGGCTATGATCATCAAACTCCATATGTGGGCCACTATGCTCACTTGTTTATAAATCATGAGTATCTGGATTAGTTTTTGACCCTTCATCAGAGATCCCATCTAAATTGTTGTTATTAGTTCCATCTTCATATTTATTTGCAAATAATAGCCAATATTCTTCATCAATTGGTGGAGGCTCAAAGACTTGTAAATCTGGGGTTTTTGATTTTATTTTCTCAAAAGGAAAGTGATCTTCTAAAAATCGAACATCACGAGACTTAATGATTTTCCCGTGTTCAATATCATATATTTTGTATCCTTTTGTGCCTTGAGGATACCCTAAGAATACCCCGGGTCTCCCCCTTATTTGGAATTTATCTCCACCCGTCTCCGTGATCCGATAATAAACTAAGCACCCTAGAACTTTCATGTTTTTGTAATTTGCTGTCTTCCCAAACACCATCTCATACGGTGTTTTGTTCTTGGTAGCTTTGATAGGTAACCGGTTTATGATGTATGTTGCAGCTTGTATACATTCTCCCCAAAATTTTCTTGGTAAACTTCCTTGAAACATAATAGAACGAGCTGTTTCAAGAAGGTGTCGGTGTTTTCGCTCGACCACCCTGTTTTGTTGTGGAGTGTGTGGGCATGTTGTTTCTAAAAGAATTCCTTCTTGAGCATAGAAACTCATCATTTGATTTGAAGTGAATTCGCCACCATTGTCACAACGTATCCTTTTAATGCGTTTTCCAAACTGTGTTAGCACCATCCTTTGAAAATTTATCAAACACTCACTTGCATCACTTTTGTGTTTGATAAGGTATGTCCATACCGCTCTACTAAAATCGTCAACAATTGTTAAAAAGAAACATGCATATGAAGTGGATGGTTTGCGGTACTTACCCCAAATATCACAATGAATTAAATCGAAGCAAGCGATACTTTTTATATGACTCTTTGGGAAGGTTAAACGGGTAAACTTTGCTTTCATACAAGTATCACAATCATCGTTTTCGAAATTCAAACAACCGTTGTTGGAAAAACCAATTCGACAAAGTTTTTCATACGACGCATGACCTAGTCTTTTGTGCCATATTTCTGCATCCGTTTTTGACATCATAGCTTTGCTTTCTCTAACCACCATGCCCATGCGATAAAGACCATTCACGCATTTACCCACTCCAATTATATTCTTCGTATGTAAGGACTGCATGCAACAAAAGTCAGGAAAGAAGCTAACGATACATTGTAGATCATTGGCTAATCTACTGACCGAAAGCAAGTTACACATTGTTCGATTAGTTAGCATGATTTCGCCCCTGGCTTTAACAGAAATATTATCACCATTAGGAATCACCACGGGTGATTCATTGGTGCACCCTGTGTAATTTTCTAGTAAATGTAACCTGTTAACGATGTGCTCTGTTGATCCAGAATCAATAATCCACTCGTTTCGTTGTTGTAGCTTACCTTCCATGGCCATGTTAGCCATAGGTTTAGGGTCACCATGTGAATTGGCAGTTTCTTCTTTAAAGTGTTTGAGGAGAGTTTGATATTGAGTTTCACTCAATCCTCCAATAGTAGTGTTTTTCTCCGTGTCTGCATAGTCGGCCTGCTGTTTTCTTTTTTTCTGTTTCGCTTTTTCGGGCCACAAGTCAGGATACCCAATTTCACGCAATGCGCACGCAAATCTGATCCGATGCCCTTTTTAACTTCTTTCGCACCAGTTTTTGGTTTTTGTTGATGGTTCCCTCCATCATGTTTGGCGACGTCTTCGTTCTGTGATCGTTTGGCGGAAGCGATAGAGCGCTGATGTTCGTCCTCAGAAGCAAAACCCATGAGGAATTCATATAATTGCCCGTGTTCTTTCATCTTCTTTTGAACATCGCGTGAGCAATTTCCACAATCGCGGCATGACGAGGGTAGAACGTTTTGAATTTCGTCCCATAAGGGTCGAAGCTTGGTGTAGTAGCTGGAACTTGGGTCAGTAGCTTTCGGCTCGATCTTGCTACCGGAATCTTCATCTCCCGTCATATCGTCTTCCTTGTTTGAGCGTTTAGGGTTTGTGATTGAAAACCCCCCGCTCTGATACCATAAAAAATACAATATCATAGAATATTTTTTCTTCTTATTTCTTATTATGCCAATCAAATACAAGGAACATATATATGAATATGTTATGTTCTATCTCAACCTAAAGATCTAGAAACAAGTTATAACCAAACTCAATCTCTATACTATCGGATAATAACAAATAAATAAATATAAAGGATGTTTTTTTAACTTAAAATCCAATATTAACTATTTAGTGTTTAATAGTATTTATTAAAAGAGGATTATAATTAATTATTTATGAAATATAAAAAATAAATATGTTATAAAAAGAAGTTAAATATAAATTAATTGTAGTTAAATGTGGTAGTTTGTGGAGGTTTTTTGTTGTGGTAGAAAGTGAAGGATTTTAATAAATGTTTTAAATCTGATGTGAGGGTTTATATAAGTTTGTTGTTATGGATGGTCTAAATTTATCTCAAGAAAGTAAGAAAATAATCTGACATGTTAGCCGACTGTTAATTTGGGATCAGAGATACTCTAGGTAAGACAAGTTGCAAATATGATAGAACGTGTTCTTTGTAATTCACTTCACCTAACAACATTGAATGTTTCAGAATATATTTAGTCATTTTCACTATCCATTGACTTTGGTAAATAGTTTCTTTTCTTTTTTGTTTTTGGGACTTTTTCTTTTTGTAAAAGTCAGGCTTATTTTTTTTACTTCAAAATGTCCTAATCGCTTCTGGTCAGAGTAATAATTATATATTGGAGATTTGAAGATACGAGAGTTATGTAATTATATTCATATATGATAAGATGATATTACATACGTAATCCATTATTTAAATGTGTTAAATGGTAATACCAAGATCGGGTACTTAACGCAATTTGATATAATTGCCTCAAAAATATTTGAAAGGTATGCATCATGACATATCGATGTTCAATATGCTTGCATTAAGTACCAAGTGTTTCACGTTGTTTAGTCACCGTTATAAACAAGTAAATTGCTCCAAGTACGAAGTCAATTTCTTCCTTCTCCTGGTCGTCATGAGATAGTAACTCAGTACACACAACAAATGAACTGCATAATCAATCATTGAAGAGTTGCATTTGGAAAGGCCAGATATGCTATGTAAACTTGAGGGTATGTTTGATCAGTTTTGGTTAGCCTACGTGAATGTAATGAATCATTACTTTTTGCTGTTAGGTTGACGAGAAAAGATGAAGAAATACATACAAAAAAAGACAAAAATTAAATATACCTTGCCTCAATATAAAGAAAATTACTAAAATACAAAGAAAAATAAGCGGTAATTGTGGCGATGACAATGACGATGGTGGTCAAGTGATAGGTGGTGCGACGGTGTTGGCGTCAGTACTGGTAGTGATCAGGTGGCGAGGGTAGACGTGACAATCGTTGTGGCGATGGTGTTGGTTAGGTGGTAGTGGCGATGGTGGGTTGGTGGTTCCGTCGTGAAAGTTTGTGAGGTTATATTTATTAGGCTTATGTATTAGATATACTCGATATGTAATTTTACACTTTATTCTAGCTTTCATTTAACCATTGTATAGGCCCAATGCCATTTTTGTTGTAACAAGCCCATTTGAGCCCAGTAATGAAACCGTACGGAGTCATGGAATGCGCTATATAAGGTACACTATTCACTATAAGCTCATTGGACACTTTGAGCATTCATCAAAACTTCATCTATTTATCATTTATTTTCTTTCAGGTTTAACGTACTTGATCCGAGATCCGAGTGTTAAGAGTGATTTTTGCTCACTATTAACATGGATTGATCCGAAACAAGTTTTTAGATCCAGGGGAACCTACAATTGATATCAGAGCTTCACTCAACTTTTGAGATTTTTGGGTCATCTTTTCGGATTTTGATAGAGTTGTTTTGTAGATCCGAGTTTAGTTTCGTGTTTGTTGCTAGATCTAGTGTGTTTTGGACCTTGTTTTTGCTTGAAATGGACTAGATTTGAAATTTGGTGTTCTTGGCAGTTTCGGTTTGCAACCGGATTTTAAAAAGAGACAAAGTGAGAATTCTTGTGGGTGTTTGAAAGAAAAGGTTAGTGACTTGGAACCTAGAAAATGTGTACATTCCGGACCTGATGGCATTTCTGAGTTTTGAGTAGTTTTTAATTTTGGCTCTCAGAAAGTTGCTCTCAAAATGCCGCTTGCAAAAAGTTGCTCTCAAAAGCCTGATTGCAAAAGGCTGCTCTCAGAAGCCTGATCGCAAAAGGCTGCACTCAAAGGTTGCTCGCAAAAAGCTGCTCTTAAAAGGCTACTCGTAAAAAGTTGCTCTCAAAAGCCCACCGAAATCTTTGGTTTACATAATAACCCAAACCAAGCCTATAACGATTAAGTATAAACCATTTAAGTATAGCCCAACACTCTCACATATTTGCTGTAAACATTAGCTACGATCAACATTGTTCTAGAGTTGTACTTCACTTTTCTTCTATTAAACAAAATTTCTAAGGCAGACCGACGTTTAGTTTCCTCCCTAGGTTTTGTGCCAGATATACCCCCGGAATCAAGGGTTTTTTCTCATATATCCTAAGTCGTTTACTGCTTTATCTCAAACACTTCTTGCAATATCCTTTAAAACATACGACCTCACTTACAAGTTTGATCACAAGATTGCTTTTGTAATTTTTGACCAACAGAGTATGGCGCACACCATGGGGCAAGTGGGGTTTTCAATCCTTAAATTAATTTTAAAACTCATTCTAAATCAAATCTCTCTCTTTCCAAGTTCTGTTCAAATATGGCATCTCAATCAACATTCACTTCTTCTTAAAGTCGTCTTCCACCTCTGGAATGTCACAACGCCTTCCTCATTTCGCCTGCTATGCCAAGGAACAATGACAATGCAACCAGGAAGACGACTTCTACATGAACAAGCATCATACTCCTTGAAACTTCTCCAGTATACCAGCTCAAGCAACAATAATCTCTCTTAGAGTGCCTACTCATTGATCAGGATCCTCCACTGTAAGACAAATCTTTATGTCTAACACCAAAATAATTGTTATTTTGTCACAGATGAAGAATCACACGGAACAACAAATGGAGACTAACAATTCCTTCATAACGGAGCTTCGAGATATGAGGTCACAAGGAAACAGACCAGTGGAAGAAACGGTTGCCCCGCTACATCCCACAACTTTGAACCTCAAATCCTCTGGATACTGGGAACCGCTAAGATGATTTCTTTCTCATATAATCTATAACAAGATCGAGCGAGCCAAGTCAGGCTACAAAAACTACTACGTACCACTTGGGATTTTGGTGTTGTTCCGGGATCCTTAGCCAGGAATCTCAACACTAGTAACATAAATAATAATAATAATAATAATAATAATATTATTATTATTATTATTATTATTATTATTATTATAGTAATAATAATAATAATAATATACTTGTGACTAACGGAGAAATTTGCAACATACCATAATCAGTCCAATGATGCGGAATGAATTGCAAAAGTGAGTGACTTGATCTCTAGCGTTCCTAGGATAGTTCAAACGATATGTGAGGCAGCTCCCAGAAGTCATAAGATCTAAAGATTTCCAATCTACCATCTGTAACTCCAAGAGCCATAAGTGCTTAACATGAAACTATATGATAGAACTGCGAAACCTGAAGAGCATGTTGCTTAGTATCATGAAAGGATGGAAATCAATTCCAACCCTCAAGATCTCAAGGATGCTTGTTTGTGTAATGGACTTGGTTCAACCTTAACCTGAGACGCTAAAATAGCTCCTAAGGGTTCCTCCATTTTCTATTCAATAATTCTCTCATTTAGTTAACATGTTTAATAACCAGTTTTCTTAAAAACAAAAGCTTTGAAAGATTAGCAAGTGACTTTTACTTGGTAACTAAAAGTTATGATCAATCTTTCATTGATTATGTGAGTATATTCAACAAAAAAGCTTTGAAGATCCCTAACCTTGACATGGCACCGACAGTGCAAGCCTCTTTGCACACGGTTTTAAACAAATTCACGGTATGCACAATCATGGTAAACTTAAAAGTTTAAATAAAATTTATCCTCAAGGTTTTAAATAGGTTTAGGGGGGGGGGGGGGACAAGAGAACAACTTTTTTGCACAAAGTTACTTTATTATCAGTATTAAGGGTGTGCACAGTAATCGTAAGCTTAAAAGCTTAAATAACATTTCTCCTCTAGGTTTTAAACAGGTTTATAGATTGAACATGTAAACAACTTTTTGCACAAAATTACTTTATTATTACTTTTTGCACACATACAATTAAGTGGGCGCATAATCACGATAACCTTGTTTAAAACCTCGAGGAGATGCCGAGATGACTTTTTACATACATTTCCAAGAAAGTAGCAACATAAACATAAGTTCATATTTTTTACATAGTACTATAAGTTTGTTTGATGAATCTGAAATGGTTAATAGACTTATAGCTAGAATTTGTTTGCTTTGATACATGCAACTTTCATTTTACCTACCATTCAACATTGTAATGCTTAGTTCGTTATTAGAACTTGTTCCATATGAACATGCTCCAAACGAACATGAAGATTGGGAATCTTGTTTAGATCTTCCAATATAAAATCCTGGTTCTTTAGGTGAAGGCAATGGAATCTCACTCCCGAACATTAAAATCACAGAAGTCATAGTTGGTCTGTCTTCTGGGTGACGTTGAACACACAGCAAACCAACATGGATCGAACGCAAAACTTGACTCACATTGATTGATTCACCTACGCACTTTGTAACTAACTCCAATGATCTACCTTCATGATGGAGTCCCCATGCCTGTTAAGAACAGCGAACTCTAGTCATACCTTTCCTTGCTTAAAATGGACAGATTGTCTATATGATATTTCATTTTGAGTAATGTTATAGGGCTTATAACAATTTGTTCTCTAGTTTACTTTGTTTTTAGAAAACTAAAATAGGTATAAAATAATTTTTACCCAAATAAACAGTGAACCAATTTAAAATTAAAAAGCAAAAACTTACATGTCCAATAAGGTTGTGGCAATGTTCTTTGTGGGTGAACCCTCTGTTTTTCTCCCCACATACAATTTCCAGCACTACTACGCCAAAGCTATACACGTCTGACTTTATTGAAAATATACCATCTCCTGCATACTCGGGCGCCATATAGCCACTTTGAGTAATAAATTAAATGTTAGTAATTCACTAAACACATTGAACTGAAGTTGAGGTAAATGAATCTCACTATGTTCCAACCACTCTGTTTGTATTTGCCTCTATCTCATTTCCTCCAAAAGCTCTAGCCATGCCAAAATCTGATATTTTCGGCTCCATGTCCATGTCAAGCAAAACATTGCTGACTTTTAGATCTCTATGTATGATTCTAAGACGAGAATCCTGGTGTAGATAAAGAAGTCCACGAGCAATTCCATTGATAATGTGGTAACGTGTTGGCCAATCAAGGACGTCACTATATGTTTTATCTGTGAATAGTTTGAGTATCAGAATACGTTTTATATTGATTTGATACATTTCTTAATGTTTTCATGTCTTTTGCATTTACCGAATATAAAGGAATCGAGGCCTTTATTTGGCATGTATTCATAAATCAACATCTTTTCGGCACCCTCCATGCAACAACCCAAGATTTTGACGAGATTCCGATGTTGTAGTCTAGATATTGATATGACTTCATTCTTGAACTCATGAAGTCCTTGAGTAGATGTTTTTGCAAGCCGTTTCACTGCTATTTCCTGTCCGTCTTCAAGTACACCCTGAAACATATTTTTATAAGGTGAGTATGACAATAAATATAGCCTTCTACCAATATTTAAAAACTACAATTTTTCTGCTGTATTTCACTCCACCATATATAATTATTTAAGTTGGGTAATAATGGTACAAGTTGAACATAAATTACATAATATAGTAGTTAAATTGGAGATGAATGTATATAAAATTATAGTTTTAACAAGAATATTCCTATAATTAATGTTTCTTACATGTGCCCTTAGGACACATGTTAGAAAATCCCAATAAAATAAGAACACGGTTAGGGAGCATATGTTATTTACATGGCTCTACTAATTATGTGATTAATTTTTTGAGACATTCTCAAGGAAATGATTAAGATGTTGAAACAAAAAAAAAAAAAAAAAACTCAACGAAACGAATGTGTGAGCATACTGCTAGAACTTCTAATCGAAATGTTGGTGATGTTCATGTTCTCAAGCCATTTTGATTATTTGGTATTTACACAAGACTAAAGGGAAACAAGAACATAGATTAATATGTGTAAGCATTTGTGGGTAACAAGCTCGTGACAACTATATTTTTATGCACCAACAAACTCAGGTTTCAAGGGGCAGAACATCCTTGGTGGGTTCGGGGTAGGTGAGTTCTAATGGGTATACCCCTCGTGGGGGCCTCATAGAGTGGTATTTCATGATTATTGGTAACTATGCCTTACTGGTAATCAAGTGTGAACAACATTTGGGTTTTAAGTACCAACTAAGTTACCTTTTATGAAGTAGTCTGTTGACTGTTGAGGGTTTTCCAATATTAAACTTTATAGATTTCGACACTTTGTCTGCTAAGTGAAACATTCTGATGGTTCTCTATTTAAGGATGATCTTTGGTTTATTTCTGGTTTAGGTAGTCCATTGCAGATCGACTTGAATATTTATTTATTTAATAAGTACCATCAAAGTATTTCTATTTTAATAAAATCTACAAAAACTAAAATTCTCTATACATGGAGATGCCAATAGGTGAATTAGCTCGAGACATGACGAGCAGTTTGGCAACCATTAAGTTATCTAGTATATCATTAACGCGAGGGTTTAGGAAGAGAGCAGGAACAACATAAAAACTGAAGTGTTTTTGGATGCGCCCATTCTTCAGTAGCTCATTTACCTTCTCCTTCATCGTTTCCATTCCTTAAGAGTTGATGCAATAATGGTTATGATTATGAACATTAGCACACGGGATCAAGTTGAGTCGGAGTTAGATGTTCCTCCAAGGGGATAATCAGTTAGGATGTCTTCAGACATCACCTTATTAAACTCTTGTTATGATGGCTTTACAACCTTTGCCACATCACCCATTGATTATGAGGGAAAAAATGTCTCCTACATCAAGCTCATGATGACTAGGGATGACAATGTAACCCGAACCTGATAGGAAAACTCAAAACATTTGGAACGTGTAGTACATCACATTAGGGTATGAGACAGGTTTCAAATTACTTATAAAAGTTTCATGGATTTGGTTTGAGTACGGGATTTGTAAAATTAATCTTACCTTTTCAAAGACAACTATTTTAGATATCTTACTTATTCTTTTAATCTTGTTCACCCCAATCCATCCCAATATCAAGGAATCCTTTCTTTTTCAACTTCCAAGATTTATATCCTTATAACGAAAGATGTTTTAGAAACATTAATATTTTATTAAAAACAACTCAAGGGTTCAATTCATGTTTAGCAATATTTTATACAACTATGATCTTCTAGTATACAATCAAAAGTATTAAAACTCTTCTCACAATGTTATGGCTTTCAAATATTTTGTAACCCACACGATGGGACGAGTTATGTGGACCATTAGACGATAAATTAATTATGGTCCGGAACATAATTATCAAAGTTCTCGCGTGGAAATCATAGCGAGTACAATCGCGTGTCATAAGTTTTGGAGTAACCAATACGAATGTTAAGATGATAAGGACATGGTGGATACGCTGCTGGTACATCCTATATATTAGTGCCCTTATCGGATTGTCATTTGTAGCGTTGCACCGACTACTCGAAGTTCCACATTATGATATATTCTAAATTTTATCTACAGTTTTTACTTTCTCAAAAACTAAATTTGTTTTATTATTCTCTAATTTCGAGACAAAATTTCCAAAAGTATGGGATACTGTAACAACTAGGGTTTTCATATAATATATTAAAATACCAATACCCGACCCGCTTTCGTTTTCGGATAATTTTAATCAAAAAAACATCGCTTTTATCTAGTGATTACTATTTTATTATTATTGTTTATTATATTTAATTAATTATCATATATAGTTTTGAGATGTATGCCAAGATCCACCCTAAACATGATATTAGTTCAATTTGTCTCCACACTTAAAGCACAAGGATCAATATGTAAAATTTATAAAATATCCTATTAGTATTTGTTTACCCAAACCTTTAACCCGTATTTGGATCCCAAACCCTAACCTGTTTAATACCTTGTACCTTAATCCTCATTGTATTATTGGAATTGATCTTTTTAGGTCATTTATAGGCCTATTACGAACTTACACCGAAGATTAATTTAGGATTAAGATAAAAGAGATACGGGTTAACATTTATATACAAAACGACTTTATCAAATGGGTTTTATACCATATAGAATTGATAATAATCTAACTTAACTAGTCTGCATCTTCCCCGTGACCTCGCAAACATAAGTCATAAGGTTAATTACATTATCGAAGCCTGCAATGATAGATACTAATTCGTTTTTTCCTGCCCTATTTCAATCGGTTTAACCTTTAATTCATCGTTGTTCCAGGTAATTGATATATGTAACAAGGTCGTCTTTAATCCAATTTCAATAACCCTAAGTTTAATCAAACAAACATTAATAGATTTCTCGATTATAAATGTTAGGGTTTATAGGTTATTAGGGATGAACTGGGTTGTGTATTTAAATTAGTGATTTCATGTGTTAACTGGCTGGTGTGTATGTGTTCAAGATCATTATGCCCGCCGAGGCGCGGGTCAGCCAACCCGTTTCTTTTTGTTAATTTAATTTTTAATTGTTTAAATGGTTTATAAATCATAATAATTGATATAAAATATTTAAAAACATTATTTTATTAAAATCTGACACATTATTAATGATCTTTGTCGTTGAAAGTTTTTAAAAACTTCTTTTCTTTAGTATATATGTATATTATACATACATACATACATACATATATATATATATATATATATATATATATATGGTGAGGTTAGAATAAGAAGTGAGTTATTTGTAAGAAGTGTGAGAATTAATATCGGGCGTTGGATTTGATCATCTGACGGTGGATATTGTTAGTGTGTTTTTTGTTCGGTGTGTTTTTTTTATTAGTTCGGTGTGTTTTATTTTTTTAAGGGTAAAAACCACTTCTTACACTTCTTAGGATAGTTTTACTTCTTATTTTAACCTTGCTCTCTCTCTCTCTCTCTCTCTCTCTATATATATATATATATATATATATATATATATATATATATATATATATATAAGAAGTAAGGTTAAAATAAGAAGTAAACTATCCTAAAAGTGTAAGAAGTGGTTTTTACCCTTAAAAAAATAAAACACACCGAAACTAACAAAATAAAACACACCGAACAAAAAACACACTAACAATATCCACCATCAGATGATCAAATCCAACTCCCGATATTACTTCCCACACTTCTTACAAATAACTCACTTCTTATTCTAACCTCACCATATATATATGTGTGTGTGTGTGTGTGTGTGTGTGTGTATTATTTTTAAACAAAAGTATGATAAACGTATTCAAATGGTTAAATATATTTTCATCGCTAATTTTCGTTAAAAGATTTAAAATAAACTATTTATTTATATTATAACTTATTACATATTACTATTTAGTTTAAATGATAATTTGTTTATTTGCAATATATTCATTTAAAGAATATTATCACATATATTATAATTAGTTAAATATTTATTTCCTTATATTATATTTATGTAATACTTTCCAAATTATATCTACTTAGTTAAGCATTATTATCATTAAAATTATTTATTTATATTCGTATTATCATAATTATATCTCATATTTATTTATTTAAACTAATTATTTATAAATTCGATTATATGTTTATTGCATTGAGTTTAAAGGTGATTTTATAAAAGTAATGCTTCTTATGATTAAATGATAATGATTTTACAATAATAATAACGTTAGAAATTACTCGTTTAATCAATAACATTTTAATCACAAACATATCTCAAATCTTCCAAACCCTAATTCATTATATATGTTATATCATTTATAATTAATTTATATTATATATATAACTAGGAATCCTTGACGGTAAATCCTGAAGGGTTTAGCATTCTTGCATCATCACATTGATCTTTTGTTTAACCGTTAAGTTGAGTAATCACTCCCCTGTTTTACTTGTTTTCAAAATTTTTGGGGATTTATGCGTAACAACTATCAAATTACACATTTTATTATATTCTCAAATGCAAATTATTAATATTTGTGTTGTGTGTCAATTGAATGACTACTTGCAATTTGCTTATTTTATTGCATTAAGAGAGGTCCATCATTATAATAAAATTATGCCGTAGTGGCTGGCGTCCGATCGCATGACAATGGTTTCACCGACAACTCAATTGTTCTATCATGGTAACCAATGCTCGTTTTTCATGGCAACGGTTTAGCTGACTCATTATTATTTGTTTGCAATATTTACTTGCAATGGTTTGATTGTTTATACTCATGAATAACAATTTTGCGGTTTTGTTATATATATTATTGCAGTGTCAACATTGGTTTCCCCAAAGCCGGATAACCCTTAAATGGGTTACAATATCTCATTTATTTGTAAAAATTTTTCATCAGCAAACCCTAATTTAATTTCTCTCCTCTACATATCCATCTTTGCCTGTCTAGCCTCTCCATCATGTTGGGAATATCTTCAAATCGTATATCTTTGGAAAATTTGAGAGTCGTGAACATTTTCAGTTCAAAATTATTTGTTGTTTCCTAAATGTTTTGACATCTAAAAATCAGGTCGAGTGCAAGAATATTCAGAGGGTTTTTTTAACCAGAGAGAAAACATCGTGTGATCAAACGTTGGCTATTAGAGTTAGAATTCATGATAACTGCTTTCAGTTATCATATTTTTATTTTCAAAGTCAAAATACGCTCCTTAAGTTGACATATAATATAGCTCGACCCAAGCCAGGGGCTACCGTCCCTTGGACCCTGCCAGGGGCGCTACACTCGGATCCCGCCGAGGGGGCATGGCATTAAGGATTGATGAAAATAGGGAAAAATCTTGACAGACGAAATTATGGGTTTACATTAAGGAATTTGGGTATAACAGTTGGTAAAAAAGCCTATGATCCTTTTCCACATGATCCAAATCATGAGGCCATTCCATTCGTTGGTTATGTCCACGTTACTCCGTTCCTAGTGCCCTTTGTAGGTGGTCATTTTCTGCAAAAAAATTTCCCTCTCGAACGGGTGCAAATCAGAAACCATAATTCTTGGATAAACTTTGTATCATCGATGATAGGTCTCGGCTTTTATATGAATATGTTGGACATAAGTTTATACTATATTCATGTATTCACTATGAACAATGAGGGTTCAGTCCTTAGTGAGACCTTGATATTTAACTTTGACGTATAAACACAAACCGAGCTACATCTGGATAATGGGTAAGCGTGCAACAAGAGGCGCCGCTATCCCATTTTGAATCGTAAAGCCTATTCTACTAAATATCAATCCTTGGTTCCTCGGGCTCTGCGAGTCACTGTGGACCACCTTCTGCACCCGCTCCAAAAAGCGAACCGCCTCGGGAGCTAGGGAGCCAAAAAGCGTCCGGAGACTGTTGGAGACCCCTGGCCACAGAAAGCGTCTAGAATATGTTGGGCCCGCATACCATCCCTCCCACAAGATATACCTTTCAGGAATGATTTAATACATTTTCAGCACACAATCATCGTCTACTTGCAAGGCTGGTTCCGATGGCACGGCGGAGGGCATAGTCTGGGTCCACCACATGATATTTATGTATCAATGCTCTCAATGTGTCCCCAAGAAGGCGTGACCCCGAATAAAGACAAGACTTTGATCACCGCTGTGTAATGGCCATCCGCTACCTTCCGGAGGCACTGCTTGATATTGCCCCCTCCTTCTTCTTTAAGTTGGTCATCCCATATCACAGGAAGCTCAAGGAGGGGTAGCACCGACTCTTCTAAACCTGCCTCATCTTTCCAAACAGCCAATGCCCGCATAATGGAGTTACATTGAAGCAATTTCCTGTTACTGGACCTTCGTTCCTGCCTAGTAGCCGGTTTGACAACACGTAACGTGCAGCGAGGCAACAACAAAAGTTTAACCCAAGCCTCAATAGACCCAGGGCATCCACCACTTTACGGAGCCCACTGACAAAGCCTGGGCAAAATCCATGCGGCATGTGGGCGGGATACTATTGGAAAGTGTAATATATTAGGATGGAGATTGATGCAGGAGCATCCGGTCCATTAAGTCGGCCGGCCCAAACGTTTATTTTTAATTATAAATAAAGTTGTTAGGTCTTTAGTTTCATTAGTTTTTGGTTGAATTTTAATTGAAGAGAACTTTGTTCTTGGAACATATGGTTCAAATTATCGGTCTTTGATTAACGAAAGTGTCATGAGCCATTTGAATGCTTCCGTTCCCGCATCATTTGACAAAAGATCGTTTTTCTGTTGGGGAATACAACAAGTTATCAGCTAAGAAGATTGGACCCGTGGAAATTATGGAGAGGATAAACTCAAATGCTTATCGTCTAAAGCTGCCGAGTCACATTCGTTGTTCTGATGTGTTTAATGTGAAACATTTACTACCTTATTATGGGGACACTTCTGATGATGAGGGTGCTATTGATTCGAGGTCGAATTTTTTCTATCCAGGGGATGATGTGGGCCCAAGTATAGAAGATCGGGCCATTATGTTTATGGAGGCCCAAGATCGTGCTTCAAAAGGGACTTCACGAAAATGGGCTTAACTTGGGCTACGGGCCTCCGTTTCTGGCGTTCTACCGGTCAAAACGACCGTTGGAACGTGGGCCACGTTGTGGTAACCGCCATAGGCGGGTTATCCCGTTTATTTTTCCAAAATAAGGTCTCTAGATACACTTTTGGGCCACTTTTATGTTTTTCGTCTACGTTTTGTGTTTTGTTTTGGATTGCTGGGCCTTTAGTTGTTTATTTCGGCCCAAACCTATTTTGGCTTCTCTATTAATATGTTATGAATGTAATGTGACTGATCATTGATCAGAATTAATAAAAAAACTTTTGACTTTTCAAGTTCTTGACTTTTGGGTTGAATTTGGGGGTTTGGGAAGGATTTTCACGGGTATTCCAATAATCAACGTGTTTAGCCTTCGGATTCTCATTGTAAGCTGCATCAGAAATAGAGTATTTCATACATTTTTAATTATGAATTGCTATGTATTTTTGTTGTGCGCCAAGGGCCTTGGTGGGGTTTCTAGGGCAACACCCCTCTTAGGGTTTAAAGGGATGATCTCTTAGTGGAAAACCAATTCGCAATTTGGTCCATCGATGGGAATAGTCGTCAGTGGCAAATGGTAATTAGTAGCAAGTGGCAAGCAATGTCAATCCTAAGTGTTGTTTGATTTTCTGTAGTAACTATGCTTCAATTGAAATTGCGCATAAATAGTGACTCTACTGTCAATGCTAACCAAGTTACCACACATGAATTATAATGATAAAAGTGTTTTCCACTGGTATAGCCATCGACTATCAATAGTTATTACCGACAATTCTTAGCCACTAATTGAAAATGTTGTGAAGGTCCCTATCTTAATTATGCAAAGAATATTCTTATATGCCCCGAATAACCGAATCGATCTATTCATAACACGAACCAGAGTACAAAATCCAACGATTTATTTGTAAGGCCAAAACTATAAGACTATCGTACCAAATACCATCAGGTCAGTAAGTTTTTGTTATCTTTATTTAACTTTATTTTGGGTTTCGGGTGGGTTTTCATAAATCATATGGGCTTGTACTTTGGACATATAAGTATATATACTTTGTATATATACTCTGGGAATTAGGGTTTTCGTTGTGGATTCTCAATTGGAATATCAATATCAACACACTAAGGTATTGTTTGTTATGCCGGAATGACAGGGGATATGAAATGATTCATTACATGGGAATGAAAAAAATGATGTTTGGTTGCTCAATGGAATGGAATCACCCATTACACATGGAATCTCATTCCATCAAAACCATTCATTCCCACCCCCTTCTTTTTTTTTTCATTCCATTCCTCACTCACCTTACTTTCTCAACACCACCACCACCTAACAACAACCACCACCAGTACCATCTCCGCCACCACCTCCGCCACCGTCGCCACCACCTCCACCACCACCACTTTCGCCACCATCTCCGCCACCACCTTACCACCAGCTCTACCACTGCCACCACCACTATTGATGCGTGACCACCACCATCGTCGCTGCCACCCTACTATCGCCATCACTACCAATGCTACCATCGCCACACTCACCACCACAACCACCTCGCCTGACCGCCACCACCACCATTTTCGTCGCTGGAGTTGCCACACCGTCGCCATTTCAGTTTTTTTTTTTTTTTTTTTTTTTTTTTGTTGTAAAAAAAAATATATTTTGGGATATGAATATTTTTATTATTTCTATCTCATTCCTACAATTTTATTTGGATACCAAACAACATAAATTAATTATTCATTTCATTACCATAGGTTAACCAAACAAGACAAAAGAATGGTAATGATCAATTTCATTCCCTTGTTCATTCAATTCCTTCTATCATTCCATTACCTCTTCATTTCATTACTTCCAACCAAACATTGTTATTTGGTTCTCTCCATCATCCCAACCTATTATTTCATTGTTCACCATTATCTCATTTTCTACACTATGGATCTAGGCAGGGGCGAAGATTAGTTATGGGCTAGCGTCCACTGTATTGTTCAGCAGTTTAAATTAACGTGCATTCATACAAATATTTTTATATGTAATGTAGTTTTACATATTTTTGTTACAAAATTTTAACCCCCCCCCTCCACGGGGTGCGGTTTCATCCAAGCTTCGCCACTGGATCCATATTAGTGATAGATCTGGTTTAGTTTGGGACCCACAATATTCGTTCTTTTGTTATCTATTTCAGTTATCCAATTGAATTTCTTTAAGTCTCATCGTTATATTTTAGTCTCAAAGTTATTTGTGCAATTGTACACTGCTGGCCCATTGCACTTCTAAAAAAACCTAAAAAGTATATGAACACGAAACCTTATATTCATGTCATGGAATCATAAAATACCTTGTAAACGGGTCCAAAACCCCCCTCTCCAAGTTTGTTGTTCATTGAAAAGTTGTTTGTAGCTTTAAGTAACGCAGACAAACTAAATACTGGTAGATCTAGATCTTCATTACCACTTCTATTTTCAGGATCACTTCCAAAATCGTTTCCTGGTGTCCCTGTGAGGTGGAGAACGTCATTAAAATGATTTTGGTGACTTTCAACTTTCAAGCATTACTTTTTTAGTGCTTAAATTGTTCTAACATTAAAAAAACATAGGTAGAGCAATACTTGGTATTCAAACGGCATACCTTGTTGCTGTTGTTTCTTCCTGCTAAAATGATAAAATAAGCATATTGAAACTAGTATGACGAAAACCACAAACGCTATGGGGACAATAATTCGTACTATTATCCCTGCATCAGAGCTTCTGCTGTTTTCTATAGAGTCTGTGCCAAACCATAATGTTCATTTAATATTTAGTTATATATATTATGAAGAATAGTAAAGAATATAGAACTATTGTTATGGTTTACCTAGCTCAGAAAGTGGCATCCGTATATAAAGAGCGTCCCCATTGTCGGCAAACATTTTGATATCAGTTAGGTTACCAAACCATAGCAGGCAACCACTCTCAGTCCCTGAGATATTCAAATATGTGTAAGCCGTACACGTACAATTTCTTTTACACGTCTTCTCACATTCGACAAGAGTCATCGTCTGGTTATACCATGACCTCTGAGTTTCTGGTAACTTCAAATTCGAATATTTGTTGAAACCTTCATCAGGTCCACAATCCAAAGGAACAGTACGTCGACACCCACGTGTGGTATCTGCAACCCTCCACTCATCACGAGATACTGGTTCAAACCCCTTCAAACATGTACAAACTGGGGAGTTGTAAATGTTGCAGCTTGCATATGGCCCGCATACTGCGTATTGATCACAGTGATCTGATTCCGGGTCCAAATAGAGGCTCCAATCTTGTATTCTATCAATCCATAACAAGCGCTGTATATGACCACTTGGTACTAACACCACCCTCGTCAAAACTGAAGTGTTTATAAGATTATACTGGTAGTAAATTTCTCTCTGATTAAGAACAAATGTGAAGTTGTAAATCGGGTTGGGTTTCAAATTAGGATCTCCGCTAAACCTGAGTCCGTTCCATGGACCTGAGCGAAATTGTATCTCCAGCCCATCCCTTAGGAGCACCTCAGGGTAACCTCCTGTATCAACCCTTACAGAAAAATCCCCTACAGAAGGATCATCTACAGATTTCCATGAGGTATACTGTCTTTCAAATCCAGTAACCAAATTCCAGCCATGCTTCATTCCGGGAAGTAAAGTGTCGGTCATAAAGTCGAAACTTTGCCATATGGGATCTTCTTGATTGATGCCCTCACCTTCCTCTTGAATTATAAAGTTGCCTGTATCTAGAAGCTGACCAATTGGATTCCTCACTGACGTTGCTGATGAGTTCGTTGACGACCATATGATGGTGTCAGTGGTGGTGTCGCGGAGAATTAAAAACCCCTCAAGAGTGAGAGTTAGCTCGCCCGAGGTATCTTTGAGTGGTGTGTTCCGGTTGGCTACCCATACAACTGTTCGTTTGGATATTTGTTTGTACCAAATTCCGACGTAATGATTCGTGGAGTTACCCGGGCTAAAGAAACCAAGTTCGAAAGTTTCTTGTGACGAAACAATGGTTTCGTTGTATCTAACGGTTTGGTTTGTGGATACAGTGTCTCGGGCATGGGAACAAGCTATTGATACATGAAGCACAAGGAGGGTAAGCGACAATTCGGTCTTGGTGAGTCTTTTATCTTCCATTATTAACGTATTACGTATCAGTAAGCCATTGATGATAAAAACATTTTGATTCAGTTTTGAGAGCTGAAAATCAAATTCCATGTTATATGATGTAGGAATTAAATGTCCATTAATTTGTAGGATGGTGGTCCCGTGTTACATTAAGTTATATATAATTTTTATTCAATACAATTTACGCGTTTGTGATGATCAGTTGTTTTCTATATATAAATATATGAAAATGTTGTTGCACACTTGCGACTTATTCTGTTTTTCATTTATATATACATCTAGTTATGATGTTTTTTTGTATCTAAGAAATAGCAGTGAATCGGTCAAAACTTCAAAGAAATACTCAACCATTATTAAGGTGAGTCACTATGAAATAAAGTTGAATCACCCAGGAGCACGTATTTATTATATAAGCGCCTGTCGGAAATCAGGAAGTGACCGAGGCTATACAGGTTTCACTTGATGAGATGTATTTTCCCTCTCTTGCTCCCTCTATGGTGACGACATGTTGTTCCTACACATGCTGCCAAAAAAATCTCTTTTTAACTCACCCTATAGCGACGTCATCTCATCGCTTAAGTACATCTATGAGGACATTTATCGTCTAGTATATATAATATTATTACTAATTTGTTTGCTTAGGAAATAAACTTATTAGCAACAAAGAATTAAGAAAAACTCAAAATCTTATAGTTGCAGTTAAAATTTCCATTGCGGAGTAAATTTCCTTCTCTATTTTATCATCTGTAGTTCTGACGGTTGGCGATTTAATGTTAACACCGCGACCCAGCCACAAGCGTTTTTCATGAAATAATATGATCTCAAGTACTACAGCCGATTTTCTTTAAGTTAATCAAATTCAACTAATTATTTCACTACATGTCAACGCTATATCTTGGTCTACCCTCCCCTTGACGTTGTTTGACTGCTATTACTGGCATTTGGCTGTCATGATCACAACAACCTTGCTCATAGGGCAAACGAACAAGCCAATTCGTTTAGCAAATGCCTCGGCAGCTATTCATATCTCTTTTGGACGGAAGCCACAAGTTACCATTTAGTGTAACAGCTCAACAAGTGTAGACATGCAACTATGCAACTATGTTTAACATACATGTAATCTAGACTAAATGGTATTATTTTTATTATTATTATTATTATTATTGTAATATCCTACTCCATCCGTCCCATTAGAAGTAGTCATGGTTTAAAAAACACAATGTTCAAGGTAAATTGAATGATTATTCTTTTTGCTTGCCAAATGACGATAATGCCTTTGAAAATTGTTTCCATCAATATTGTTTATTAATTCTAGTTATGTGTGTTCAAGGGTAAACTTGGAAATTGATCAATAAATTTTGAAAATGGACATTTGTAAAGAGACAAATAAAAAAAAATGAAATATGGACATTTTTAATGGAATGGTTGTGTAAGTTTTATTATCAAGCAGGTAAAAGTTTGTTAAAAGGTTGTTATTTGTTGGGGTATTTTTTACCCATTAGAAAACCCAACATTTAATCCTACATGGGTTTTATTTAATATTTAATAATAAAGAAAAAAAAGAAAAGAAATATATGTTCACGTTTTTTGGTCAGTTTATACACAACCACAAATAGGTTGTTTGGTGGGCTTGTATTTTTTGTAGCATGGGCTTTGCTTGGACGTCAAATGATCTACAAGAAAATATTAATAAGGGTTTTTGTGGTGGTGACATTATTCAGCCGCAACAGTATACACCAAAAGAGTTTTGGGGTTTATTTAATTCCTTTGTTACTATTGAAGAAAAACATAGACGAGACAAGGTTGTGTGCTCTAATTCTTTTGGTGTTTGTGAAGAGATAAGAGACGTTTTAGAGACCGAGTATTTTCTCGTTGGTGTTACCTTTTACTCGTTTGTTTTATTCCATGTACTTGATATTAGTTTGTACCAAGTATATGATGATTTATGTATGCCTCTAGTTTTATCTAGAGAAGAACTTTGTATTGCTTATTATTGGTGATAGTGGCTTTGAAGCGGCTCTAGTAGTCTCGTGGTTTTTACTCTCGCCTTGAGAGGTTTTCCACGCTAAAATTATTGTGTCCTATTTACTTTTAATTACCCTATTTGTTTGCATTCTCATTGGTTCATTCGGGTCGGGAAAAATTTTAGCCAAACGAAGATTAATTCATCACGTTTTGTTTACCGTTCGAGGCTAGGTGGTCGTTTTTTCCAACAGAGTGGTATCAGAGCTTCGGCTATTGTTCTTCGGTAGGGCTTGTTTGAAAGATGGAAGCTAATACATGTAGGATGGTGAGTTTGAATGGTTCTAATTATCATGTTTGGAAAGGCAAGATGGAAGACCTTCTTTATATGAAGGATTATTATTTGCCTGTTTTTAGTACCTATAAACCTGAAGATAAAATTGTTGAAGAATTATTTTACATAGAAAGGTTTGTGGGCATATTCGGCAATGGGTTGATGATAATGTTTTGAACCATATTAGCAGGGAGAGTCATGCTCGTACTCTCTGGACCAAGCTTGAAGAGTTGTATGCTCGGAAGACCGGGAACAATAAGTTGTTCTTGATTAAACAGTTGATAAACTTGAAATACCGTGATGGAACTCCTGTTACTGATCATTTGAATGTTTTCAAGGTGTTATTAATCAGCTTGCAGGTATGGGTATTAAGTTTGTAGATGAGACACAAGGTTTATGGATTCTTGGCACGTTACCAGATTCTTGGGAGACTTTTAGGACATCGTTGTCCAACTCCGCAGCGAACAGTATTATCACTTTGGAATTGGCTAAAGGTAATATTATAAATGAAGAGATAGAAGAAAGTCACAAGGTTCCTCTTCACAGTCAGATGCCTTAGTTACCGAAAGTAGGGGGAGAAGCCATAGCAGAGGTCCAAGTAATAAAGCAAAGCACCGCAGTAAGTCTAGAGGAAAGTTTGAATATTGTGAGTGTCGTCATTGTGGTAGAAAAGGGCACACAATAAAATAATGCAGACAACTGAAAAAGGAGAACAAGAAGGCTAATTACAACAATAATAAAAACAACCATAAGAAAGATGACGGTGATGAAGGTACTTCTGAAATTAACACTGCCACCGAAGAGTATCATATTTGTTGTGATTATGATAGGATGAATATTGCACGTGATGATTCGAGTTGGGTTGTTGACAGTGGTGCTACTTATCATGTGACATCAAAAGGGAATTTTATTCGTCTTATACTCCAGGTGATTTTGGGAATGTCAAGATGGGTAATAATGGGCTATCAAAGATCGTTGGTGTTGGGGATGTTTGTTTGAAGTTTGATACTGGGATGGATTTGGTTTTACACAATGTGAAATATGTTCTAGATATTAGACTTAATTTGATCTTCGCAGGCACATTAGATGATGATGGTTTCCACAGTACCTTTGGTGGTGGAATTTGGAAACTCACTCGTGGTTCGTTGATCGTGGCAAGAGGTGAAAGAACTTCAAAGTTATACATGGCATATCCAAAGATTTCCATAGACTCGGTTAATTCGTTGACGAATTCTGATGTGACCGATATGTGGCATAAGAGATTGCTCACATGAGTGAAAAATAGATGTCTATTTTATTGAAGAAAGATGCCTTGTCCGGTGTGAAAGATGTTCATTTGAAGAAGTGTTCTCATTGTATGAATTGTAAGCAAAATAGAGTTTCTTTTCATAGTCATCCGTATCATAGAAAAGAAAGTATACTTGACTTGGTGTATTCAGACGTATGTGGTCCTATGAAGACTAGAACACTTGGGGGCTGCTTAAATTTTGTCACACTTTATAGACGATCATTCGAGAAAGGTATGGGTTTATACTTTAAAGTCTAAAGATCAAGTTTTTTAAGCAGTTTCATTCCCTAGTTGAGAGACAGACTGGAAGAAGCTCAAGTGTGTTCGTACAGATAATGGAGGTGAATACATTGGTCCTTTAAATGCTTATTGTATAGAGAGAGAGAGAGAGAGAGAGAGGTATTCGACACCAAAGGCCACCTCCTAAGACACCACAGTTGAATGGTTAGCAGAACGGATGAACAGAATTTGGTTGAAAGGTTTAAGTGTTTGCTCTCACATGCAGGGTTGCCTAATTCTTTTTGGGGAGAAGCTTTAAATACAGCGGTACATATTATTAATCTTACTCCTTGTATTCCTTTGAATAATGATGTTCCAGACAGGGTTTGGAGTGGCAAAGATGTTTCATATCGTCATTTGCGGGTCTTTTGATGCAAAGCATTTGTGCATATTCCCAAGATGAAAGATCAAAGCTTGATGTGAAGTCCAGACAATGTATATTCCTTTGTTATGGGCAAGATGAGTTTGGATACAGGCTATATGATCCGGTTTGAAAGAAGCTTGTAAGAAGTCATGATGTTGTGTTTGTGGAAGATGAGAGTTTGAAAGATATTGAGAAGACACAGGTAATTCCTCAGTACACTGATGATCTCATTGATTTGGATCCTATTCCTACTCAGCATTCTGAGCCACATCACGAAGATGGTATTCAAAATGACGAACAATATGATACCGATAATGTTGATAATCAAGAGCAGATAGAGTTGGATGAGGATATTCATCCCGAGTTACCAGTTGATATGCCTGCATTTGTCCCACTTAGGCCGCCAGCCTTCTACTCGTTATTCTACTGGTGAGTACGTCTTACTCACTGATGGGGGAGAGCCGAGTATTATAAAGAGGGTGGAACATAAGCATAAAAGAGAGTTGGTTGAAGCCATGCAAGATGAGATGAATTCCTGGTATGAGAACAATACCTTTGAGTTAGTGTAGTTGCCTAAGGGCAAAAGAGTTTTGAAGAACAAGTGGGTCTACAAAGTGAAGACTGAAGAACATACCTCACGGCCTAGGTACAAGGCAAGATTGGTGGTCAAAGGGTTCAGTCAAAGAGAAGGTATTGATTTTGATGAGATTTTTTCTCCAGATGTGAGAGTTCCATCAGGGTGATCCTTGGTTGAGCTACTAGTCTTAATCTTGAGGTTGAGCAAATGGATGTCAAGACAGCATTCTTTCACGGTGATCTCGATAAGGAGATCTATATGGAGCAACCTGAAGGTTTTAAGGTTAAAGGTAAAGAATATTTTGTTTGTAAACTTCATAAAAGTCTTTATGATTTAAAGCAAGCAACGAGACAGTGGTACAAGAAATTTGAGTCAGTTATGGGGAATCAAGGCTACCGAAAGACTGCGTCTGATCAATGTGTTTTCTTTAAGTTTGGTGATGATGATTTCATCATTTTATTGTTTTATGTTGATGATATGTTGATTGTTGGCAATAATGCAGAAAGAATTGTCCAGCTGAAGAAAGAGTCAAGCAAGTCGTTTTCTATGAAAGACTTGGGTCCAGCTAAGAATATTCTTGGCATCCGGATTACTAGAGATAGAGCTTCAAAGAAGTTTCACATGTCACAACAGCAATACATTGAAAAGGTGCTTAGCAGATTCAAGATGTTTAAAGTTAATGTGGTTAGTACACCTCTTACTCCTAACTTTAAGTTAACTGAAAAATATTGCCCTACTTCTGAGAAAGAGATGAAGAGATGGATGGTGTTCCATATGCATCAGCGGTTGGAAGCTTGATGTATGCAATGGTATGTACACGGCCTGATATTACCCATGCAGTAGGTGTTGTTAGTCGGTTCTTGTCAAATTCGGGTAAGAAGCATTGGGAAGCAGTTAAGTGAATCCTTAGATATTTACGAGGTACTTCCAAATTGGGTATAACATTTGGAAATGGGGAGCCGATGCTTCTTGGTTACATGGATTCTGATATGGTAGGAAATAAGGACAACATGAAATCCACATATGGATATTTGATGTTATTTGCAGGGGGGAGCCATGTCATGGCAATAAAGACTGCAAAAGCGTGTTGCTTTATCTACTACCGAGGCAGAGTATATGGCAGCAACAGAAGCATGCAAAGAATTATTGTGGTTGAAAAGATTTATGGAAGAGCTTGGCTTTATGCAACAGCGCTGTGTGGTTCTTTTTGATAATCAAAGTGTTGTTCACCTTGCTAAGAACTCTATGTATCATAAGAGAATAAAACATATTGATGTGAGGTATCATTGGATTAGAGATGCTATTGAAGACAAGTTGTTTGAACTTGATAAAGTTCATAACGATGATAATTGTTCCGATATGCTGACCAAAGCTTTGGCAAAGGAGAAGTTGAAGATATGTTGCTCACTCGCCGGGGTAGTGAGTTCTTTCTCATAGACAAAAAGGGGGAGATTTGTTGGGGTATTTTTTGCCCATGAGAAAACCCAACAATTTAATCCTACATGGGTTTTATTTAATATTTAATAATAAAGAAAAAAAAGAAAAGAAATATATGTTCACGTTTTTTGGTCGTTTATACACAACCACAAATAGGTTGTTTGGTGGGCTTGTATTTTTTGTGGCATGGGCTTTGCTTGGACGTCAAATGATCTACAAGAAAATATTAATAAGGGTTTTTGTGGTGGTGACATTATTCAGCCGCAACAGTATACACCAAAAGATTTTTGGGGTTTATTTAATTCCTTTGTTACTACTGAAGAAAAACATAGACGAGACAAGGTTGTGTGCTCTAATTCTTTTGGTGTTTGTGAAGAGATAAGAGACGTTTTAGAGACCGAGTATTTTCTCGTTGGTGTTACCTTTTACTCGTTTGTTTTATTCCATGTACTTGATATTAGTTTGTACCAAGTATATGATGATTTATGTATGCCTCTAGTTTTATCTAGCGAAGAACTTTGTATTGCTTATTATTGGTGATAGTGGCTTTGAAGCGGCTCTAGTAGTCTCGTGGTTTTTACTCTCGCCTTGAGAGGTTTTCCACGCTAAAATTATTGTGACCTATTTACTTTTAATTACCCTATTTCTTTGCATTCTCATTGGTTCATTCGGGTCGGGAAAAATTTTAGCCAAACGAAGATTAATTCCTCACGTTTTGTTTACCGTTTGAGGCTAGGTGGTCGTTTTTCCCAACATTATTACCAGTAAAAGGTTGTTATTTACCAGCCCTTCTAAGATATGTTATGGTTAATGACACACACACACACACGCCCGCGCGCACACACACACACACACACATATATATATATAGTGTGTTAGGATCAAACACATGTTTGTTTGTGCAAAGAGAAGATAAAAATACACGTCGTGCCATTTTTTTAAATTGTGTAATTAAGCTACTAAAAATATTCTAGTACTATATATTTATGTAGTGAAACAATTGTTACACTACTTCAATATTTTTACTGCAACAAAAGCGAAGTAGCGTAACAACTATTTCGATACTTTAACATTATAATTACTCTAGTATTATATGTCGGTCCTAAGAACGGATCAAAAAACAAAGTTCTTGAATCAATCTCACATACTAGCTAGCGGAAACCACTAGTAAGCAACCGAGATCTCGGATCTTGTTGATGTTTGTTATTACCCGACATGGAAAGAAAAGAGGAGTAAGGAGAGAGCTGGTGAAAAGATAAGATTGAGTAATTTGCAAAAGGTTGTGTTGCATGTGTATGCTTGCACTATTTATAGTGCAAGCCATACATTGCTTGCCTTTCATTATGAACATCTCAATGGGCTTTCAATACATGGCATCTGGCCCAAACATAAAATAAACAAACCGACAAGCTAATAAAATACATCGTAAATAGATCAAACAAATATAAAAGATAAATAAACAAAACGGGGCCCTACAATCTCCCTCTAGTCTTTAGTATTTGATCAGTTAGCTTCTGTCTTCTGTCGGTTTCGTAGTCAAATCCTTCATCGTTTTCATATAGTTGATTGTCAACAAGAAAATAAACGAACCTGTTGAACTTCTCAAATATCATGTCTGTACTGTCTCGACGAATATCCTCGACCGTGGCTAATGGAGGGTTGTACAACTTCATCAAATCTTCTTTGCTGAGGGCGGCCATCTCGTGCTCATCTAAGAAACGAAGAAAGTGCATTTGTTTGCGATGAATGATCACTTCCCCCGTGTTATTGTCAAATTCCCAGCAAATGAAGTCATGAAACAAGTTTGGCATAAACGGTTCTCCATGGTAAATGGGTCACCCATCCTTGTGAGTCTTGTACATCCAAGCCTTTCTTTTCTTTCCCAAGACCGGATCAATCTCAGTTGAGTGTTGGTACGACTTACCCTTGTTGAGCTTGAAGTTAGGGTAGTCGTTCTTCCATTCCCTGCTCAAGAATCTCATCAATAATCCCTTCAGCTCCTCCCCACCCGCACCAGGACCTATGAATCATCTGAATTAATTCATGTCAAGCTCAGACAATGAATGCATATCAGTGTAGTACATGTAGGCAAATCCCCAATGGCACGTCAGATTGCCCATGTTTTGCTAGACGCGAGCCACTTGCAGTAGAGAATTGGGGAGTCGTCATGATAAGGGTAGAGACAGTCTCAGAGACTTGCAACCCTGGTGATGTAGTGTCTTTTATTCATTCTTCTTCTCGACTGTTGAGAAGATTCACCACATGTTGCTTGCTGGAAGAACCATCACCGTGGCTGGCTCTTGAGCTTGATCCGCGTTGTCACCACGAACCGGAGTATCCGGGTTCGATGAGTAATTTACTCCATCATCCTCAACAACTTCTTGAGCTGAAGTTTGGGTACCTGCACATGTAGCAATGTTAAAAATAGAGGCAATTTCTTTCTCCAGTGCTGCATCAGCATCCTTTATTTTCTTGGTTGGATCTCAGTGACAACATCCTTTGGCGAGTCATCATGAGGCTGACTCGTTCCATTACCACCACCAACATCTCCATCACCATCACCATTACTGTCACCATTACCTCCACCATGCGGTTCATCAAAACTGTCATGAGGATCATCACCCTCATCATCATCATCCTTGTCATCTTCATTCTCATTATCTTCATCATCGGACTCGTCATCGTCCTCTTCATCCACCACTTCCTCCTCGTTCACAGTAATAGTTACTCCAACCTCCGGAGGAATCACTGTAACGGTCTCAGCACTCACAAATGGCGCGATAGTGGTTTCAACAATATTGGTACCAACAACAGTACCAATGAACATTATCGTCTCACTAACACCTCTACCACTCCCTCCATCAACGGTTTTGGCTCCATTAACATTTGCGCTGGTTTTTGAACCAACAGTTTTAGCATCAACAATGAGCTCAGCCAAAGCGACATGTCTCCTCTTTCCCTTGTTATTATCTTCATCATCGCCGGAGTCAGCCCAAAACTGCTTTGATTCTGCTCTTGAGATCATCAATATCTTTATCAGTCAGTTTCATTACTTCAACTACAACAAGATATCGGTTTATGAGAGCTTCATTGACCGTGTTTTGAGAATTGGTAAAGTGGTCATGTTGTTTGATTTGGTGTCTAAGCCGTTCAACCTCTGCTCTCAGATCTGCATTTTCAACGATCAACGTTCCAATGTTTCTTGAGGAACTGCATTCACCTTCTAACACGCGGACTCGAGAATCAAGTCCTTCAACCTTGATCATCATCTTGTCAATACATGATTCTATTTCTCTTCACAAATTTTGTGCAAGGTTTGAAGAGGAAGGTAGATCAGTCTCAAGATGTGAGATTCAAGACGCGTCACCATGTTATGAAGCTCAGTATTCATCAACTTTTGAGTAGTCAACAAAGTGTGATGATTATGGACTTGATTTTGAAGAGTGTCGATCCATAGACGTTGACTCTCAATAAAAGCTCTATCAACCTCCCTATCTTGCTCTAGCAGCCAGAGTGTTTCTTTCTTTTACCACCTTCTCGTTTGTGTCTTGTTGTTCTTTCACAAACTTGATCATCATGTGTTCTCGTTTCACTCTCTTCTCGTTTCATTCCTCCAGAGCCTGAATCCTATCAAGGATAGGATCCTGGTAAACTGAGGACTTCCTAAACTTCCCACTTGACAAAGAAAAGACTAATATGACTGGGCTTTAGGTTATTACGGGTGGTGTGATTGAGAATATAGATTGTGGTGAGGTTTTGGTAGGCATGGTTATGGTTTGGGTGGCTAAGGGTGAGGTTAAGGCTAGAGGTAGGCTTGTTGGTTCGGTGGATATCTGGGTAAGACTGGTTATGGGTAAAGTAGTGGGTGAGGCAGTGAATGTGGTTGACTAGAATGTGGTTCCCCTAAGTGGTGAGGTAATGGGGATGAGATTGGTGAGGTAGTCTTAGGTGGGGATATGGGTGTTTGTTGGATGGGTGAGGTATGTGTAGGTTTGGTTATTTGTGGAAGGGAAAGGCCTTAGATGGGTAGGTCTTAGTGTGTGGGAGATTGTTTGGGAGAGTTTATGGGAGATTCGTAGAGTTTCCTAGAGGTGGGTTTGGTTTTGGTTTTGTTTTTTTTTTGTTTTGAGTGGCACGTGAACTTGTCTGACTTTTAGGGTTTCTATGGTGCGGGACAGGGTGGTTGGTGAGGCTTGGTGTGGGTCAGATTGGGTGGTTGGTGGTGGTTGTGTCACAATGGAAGCAGAGGGAAAGATTACCTTAACTGATGTCGGCATCTTTCAAGACCTAGACTTCTTGGAATCCTTAGTTTTCTTCAAACTTTTAAGAGGCCGATCGTTCCTCTTCTTGTTCTTCCTTCTGTTGTTGTTGGGCCGAACCACAAGCATAAGGCTTACTCTTATTGATAGCCTTCCTTTTCTTATCATGAAGCTTCTTTGTACGGTGTTCGACTTCAACCTCCGTGTTTTAATCAAAAGCCTCAATATCAGGCTCTTCATCATCACCGCTTTCGCCATCATCACCACTATCATCACCTTCTTCCACCGTATTCTTTTCACTATCAGGTTCGGTCTCAGGAAATAAACCGAACTTAGGACCAGGCATATCACCTTGATACTTATACCCACTTCTTTTAGTAGGCTCCAACATAGGCTTGTAAACTGTTTGTTTCACCATCTTGGCATGATAAGGCTAGGATGTTGGTAACATTTCCTTCATCATCAACCTCCTCGGGTATATCGGTGTGGATACATCATCCAAGTGTTCTTTGAGAGCACATTAGATTGCATGCACTTAAAGAACCACCTGGAGAAGTTGAACTCCACTTTGTTCGTTAAGCATTTTGTCTTTAAGTTGTCATCACCCAACCTATTTTGTCTTTAACTTGTCAAACCTGCCTTTCTCGGAAAGATAGTTAGCCGTGATGTGGAACAAAAATCTCCAGTATGGTGGAAGATGTCTCTTTTCACATGTGGTCCACGCAACATCTTACCCAATATTGGTGATGTATCCCATCAAGTCCTTTTTCTGGATGCGTTCGTAATCGTGATGTGGTGCATCCTTGATGTTAACGGCTTTACGAATGACATCGTCATTGATAGTCAGCTTTTTACTGGCTACTCAGTTGTAATGGTGTCACCATCCTTTACTGTCTTAGCTTTCGTCCAGAATGCTAACATGTATGAATCTCCGGGTTAGCAGAGAGGGTATGCATAAGTGGACATTCTCAAAGCCCCTTGATCATTGATATGAACACCTTATACTTCTTCTTAGGGAATGTCTAGTGGACAATACATGTTATGTTGCTAAAAGAAATTATAGAACAAATCATCAGAATTGATAAAATTGAGTTAGGAGAATAAAGATATATATGTAAACAATAATAAAAAAATAAACTGTAAAAAAACTTAAATTTTTATGGATAAAATAATTGAATCAAGTTCGCTTCAAAATATTCGACTTGGATATTATTGGAAGAAAATATTTAGAGTGTAAATGAATCAAATCGAATTTACAACGAATCGAATCGAGTATAAAATGAATCTAAACGAGTTTGATTTGAATCGATCGAGTTTGGAGATTCGATTCGATTGAAATAGATTTCCATTAGATTAGAATTTCAGATACTCGATTGGATTTGAACTATATCCATTTCGAATCCTTTTGACTTGTAAATATTGAAAATGTCCGACTCCGAATGAATCAAATCGAGTTTGAAACTAATCGAATCGAGTTTCACACAACTCGATTCGATTCTGGAACTCGATTCGATTCAAATGATATTCCATTAGATTAGAAACAAATTCTATTCAAATGAAACTTTCGTAAATGCGATTCGATCCTTTATGCATTTGGGAAATTTTGAGATGATAAAAGATTCGAATTGAATCTCAATTCGATTCGATTCCAAAATAGAATTCGATTCGAACTGAATTGTATTCGATTCAGAATAACAATATGTCCAGAACTTCAGTTCCCTTTTCCACTGGGTTGCCCAGCCCCGATATGAGTTTTTGGGCAACTTTTATATACAAACATAACCATTTCAAGGGTTAATTAGACCCAAAATTGTCCGAAAACCACCTAAAATCTAAAAATTGTACAAGTCAACACAAAAACTCAAATAAATATGTCCTATGATCCCTTATGTTTGTGATAACAAGATTGTATCATCATCTTATGCAAACATCAACATAAAAGGTCCTTTTGATCCTCCGACGTGTCCATTTCAATCGTCAAGAACACCACGAACAAAAACAATAATCAAAATGAATACTAGATGATGTACCGAAGGAGAGGGATCCATAGGAGGAAAGATGAAATTAGAATTATATATTATATACTAAATATAATCATTAAAAGTTTAAATAATTTTTTTGGTTGAGAAAGATCACACCATTAAATCACACTATCCGTTAACGTTCAAGATCACACTTCTATTTCAATATTATTGTGCCAAGAACCAAAGTAGATTGTAGATATATTTTGTCCACATTAAACTAAACAAGTATTTAGATGTCAATGTGATACGTTATGGTATATACTGAGCACAATACTCAGGTGGTCCCATTTAATCCCACAAGTTACTGACTCCATCATACCTTGGGTATAGTTTGTGTTTATCAGATCACCCAGATTGACTCCAACCCCCTAATGATTAATCAAAACATTTACACAGTATTTAAACTTTTGCAAGCTTTTACAAACAATAAAGGTTGAATCATTGACTTACTTGCCAAGTTCGAACTTATATGCCTTCATATAAAGTGTTTAGGACTTACTTGTTTTCCCCACGTTACGTTGTTTTAATAGGCACCTTTTTGTTTGTTAATTATCAACATTTTGTGTTAAGAATTGTCAACATTTTTCTGTTGAATTTTAAATTCTTTTAAGCACTTTGCAGTTGCTTTTTTCATTTTGATTTTTAATATATATATCAAAGAAAGAATAATTTGATGGTGATTAATCACTAACGGGCACGTGTATGACTAACTAATAACATGTTTTCCTTTTTTAATATGACTTAACGTGGTGTCATATTTGTCTTCTTTGAATACCCATCTTGTACCAATCAATTTCTTGTTCTATGGCTTCATAACAAGCTTCCACAAGTTGAGCTTCTTGAACTGCAGCAGCTCCTCTTGCATAGCTTCAAACCAGGAATTCTTCTGAAGAGCTACCTTGTAGTCCTTCGGTTCGACCTGTGAAATAAAACAATCAAAAAGACATTTGTTAATGTTACCATATTTGATCCTTGTTTAGATACTGGTTATAGGAGAGCTGATGATGTTTTCTGTCGGGTGATTGATGAACTAGAAATTAAGGAATGTCTTCCACTTGAACGACGGGTTCCACTTGAAGATCATCAGTCAGGCTCCCAATGGGATGGAATATGTGTGGAGCATTAATTAGAACATCGGTAGATGGCTGAACAGTGTCTGGTTAATCAACCATATGTTCTTGAGTAATAGGGCCATCAAGAGATTTTCAACGAAGGGAACAACTGTAGGTGCAGGAGTGGAGGCAGTGTTGTCAGAAGCACCAACAACAACTTGTATATTTTCATTTGAAGATGGAGGTGTGGGAACAGATTCGACCACACTAGGTGTTATCTGGATGTTTGTTGCGGGGTTCTGTCTGATTTTTTTTCACATTGTCAGCTGACAAGAACAAGTCATCTGAATCTGAATCAAGTACATCTTCAATGGTTACAAAGTCGGTTGTATTAACTGGTCGAGGAGCATGATTGATGGCAGTTGGTGAAGGAGCTACTGGTGGTACATTTCTATTGGAGGGGCCAGCAGACATATTATTATCATTCAAACAATTGGAAATAGCTTGAATCAACACAAGATTGGGTATAGAGGATGGAACATGAGAATTTGTTGATGGGGAGGTAGACATGCCACGAAAATGACTGAACACGTAGTCATAGTCAAACAACCAGTTGGGTCCATGCGTGCATCAGTAGGTTAAGCCCTTTTCAGTCAACATTGAAGGATTCCACAATCACCTTTGTTTTCTTGTTGTAGACATGATAAGTGTTAGTGCACAGAAATTTGACACTGTGGATACGTTATCCTGACATATGTCTGGATCAGTTATCCTTAGCATGTATTCCATATCGTATCAGGATTAAGGATCCTCAGTACTTTTACTAATTAACGGTTGTTCTCATGTGTAGTCTTATATTTAGCAGGTATAACGGTTAGAAGACCCAGTGTATCCACTAACTTGCAGTCAAGAAGATATTGACGTGTCTTGATCAATTATCCTTCTGAAGAGTTCCAAAGCTATGTCAGGATCATGGATCCTCGGTATTTGGTGCTGTTAACGGTTGTTTCTTATATGAAGGCTGATATTTATCAAGTGTAACGGCTCCAAGAACTGGTCTACCCCCTATTTCGCAGCCTGAGTGATGGAGCACGTGGTCAAAGTGGCAGTTACGATTATATTGAAGGCAATGGCGGATTTTTAGGGATTATTAGTTAATAGTCTTTATTATTCATAACTCCATTGAGTTATTATCTTTGATGTATAAATAGAGGCTATGATCAGTTAGGAAAACACACAACAACACACTTTGCTCACTACGAAGTCAGCATCACACACACACACACACATAGCTTTCGTTGTAATACTGATCATATTCTCCAACCTTGTATCCTCATTTTTTATATTAATAAAGTGGTGATCGACGAGTTGTCATCACCCGGGGGTTTTTGTGACGGAGATCCGAACCAGATCAAGGGCTTTTCCCCGTTACAAATCCGTGTGTTTGTTTTTGCAATCGATACATACTTGTGTTCATCATCATAGCACTAATCCTCACTAAACGAATTTGGATACATTATCCTTAACAGATTTTTATCCAAAACAATTTGGCGCCCACGGTGGGGAAATTGGTGCTATAAACCAGATTATTTCTTATCAATTTTCAACCTTTCATTCCCATATCGCCATCCATGGCCACTCAACCAACCTCTGCTTCATCAACCATGCCATCCTCGGTTTCTCTCTCATCAAGAACTTTGCCGCCGATGCCTTCTCCAGTTACGGGAGCACCAAGGACCACCGCGGCTGGAAACAAGACACAATTCCAGTCTTCCAGAGCTCTAAAACCACTGCTGCCACTTCGGTGGTCAAATCTAACAATGATGTTTCTGCAATGTTTTCACAGGTTAAGGCATACATGGAGCAGCATAACAAAACCAACCAGAGTATCCTACATGAAATTGAAGATCTCAAGAAAAGAAAGAGGCTAGCGGAGGATCACACTCCCCTGATACCCAGGATGTTGGATTTCACCAGTCCAGGATCCATGGCTCAGTTCACTCAAGGATCATCTATCCTTCAACAAGGGTCCATGGGTCAGAATACTCAAGGAGCCTCGTACTTTCAGCAAGGATCATCCATCCTTCAACCAGGGTCTATGGGTCAACAAACTCAAGGATCCTCGTTCTTTCAGCCAGGATCATCTATCTTTCAACAGGGTCTATGGGTCAACTAACTCAAGGACCCTCATTCGTTCAGCCAGGATCATCTATCCTTCAACAAGGGTCTGTGGGTCAACAAACTCAAGGATCCTCGTTCCTTCAACAAGGATCATTCATCCTTCAACCAGGATCCTCTGGGTTGTATCTTCAAGGATCATTCAGCTCCCAACCTCAAGGATCCTTCTGGCATAATCAAGGATCCTCAGGAATTCACCATCAAAGGTCTTCTGAGGTCTATGAAGGGGACATCATCCCCATGCAGACCATTGCCTCTGGTGGACCTGCTACTGTAGCAGATGCCTCTTATCTTAACTACACTTCTGGATGCCAACGTTCAACCAACCAAGAGGTAACGCCTATAATCACATATCCTCTGACACTAACCTTGGCTCTATGTAGGATACAGGTATCAATCAGGCTATGGCTAGGGAACTTCAGAAACTTAAGGATATGATATCCAGCGTGCCTGGAATGGTCCGTCCAATTCCTGAAATACCAGAAGGTAGCCACAAGCTTTCTAGATTTGCTCCACCGATATGCTATGCGGAGATCCCGAAACGCTTTCAAACCCCCAACATGAAGGTGTATGATGGGACCACTGATTCGGAAGAACACGTGGCTCAGTATAGGGAAAGGATGGGGATCAATCCAATTCCTGAAAGACTCAAGGAAGCTTGTCTATGCAAGGGTTTGGATCCATACTAACAGGATCTGTACTTAAATGGCTGCTAAGTCTTCCTCCTTATTCTGTTACATCTTTTTCACATTTAGTTAACTTGTTCAACAGCCAGTTTTCTTGTAGTAGGAAATTTGAGAAGTTAACTAGTGATTTATATAGAGTTGTTCAACCTTATGATGAATCCTTAAGGGATTTTGTTACAAGGTTCGGCAGGGAAGTGTTAGGAACAAAGCGGCGCAGCGGAACAACACACGAACATGCACACACGATTATACACGCAGTAAACAGAAAATAAATGATAAACACAACACAAGAATTTTACGTGGTTCGGTCCCAGCGGGGAACCTACATCCACAGGCAGCAACTAGGTTATTTCAATATTAAGGTGCGAAGATTACAATTACATATCAGGGTTATTTATAAGATATGAACTAGGGTTAAAGGCTTAATTAACAAGAAACAATAACGGGCCAAGTCCTTGTTCTTCTTGTCACCAATTTGAGCCCAAGCCCAAAACTAGCTCAAAGCCTTCACAAATCCTAACAATCTCCCAGTTGAAGGCTTTGAACGAAGCGCAACAGCCATCCAAACAAAACCCGATACCCAGTATCTCAAGTAATCTTCAATAACAGAAATCACCAAACATCCAGTTCCAAGAACAAGCTAAAACTCCAACAACGGAGGTTCTCCAAGCCTCCAGTTCTTCATGAACAAGCTATGATTTCAACAATCCACCTAATTGCAGCGCCCAGCCTTTGCATCAGTTTCCTGAAAGGCCCATTGAAGCGCCCCAGCTCCAATACGGTCATCACAGACCCAGACATAGCAAAGCCCACCAATGACTCATCTTCAATCTCAACCGACACCTACTTACACATATAACCGGCTCCAGAGACTTCCAGAATAAAGAACACTCTCCTAATACAGCAAGCACCAAAGAGAGAATTTTCATTCAGAATTCCAGTCTCAAAACCCCAACGTCACTATGTAACTGTACTTGAACACCTCGTGCTCCATTGTTACCAAATCCCCGTCAAGGTTTAAACCTCCGAATACGCTCAAGCTAACATCCTTGTGGCTCCAGGATTCATGCTTGTAATACGAACCCACTTAGCTCTACCCGATGTAACGAGCCAAGACTTTACAACTCCAGATTAGTCTTAAATAACAGAATCACCGATGCTTCGTTGAAGTAGGTAACAAAGAAAATGAAACAAAATAGAACCTCAAACCCAAGAGTCTTCACTGCCTTCCAATGAGTCCCAATGCATCACCACCGACACATTCTCAGAAGCATAATTTACCATCTATGGACTTTGACTCTAAAGAATGTCTAACACCTTCATGCAGCAGCACCAAGTCAAACTATGCTCAGCTCCCACCGTCTCTGTTATCCCAAACCCATGCCAAAACAACACTCATGAGTCGAATCTCCACCCGTACTTCCCCAGCGAAAAACTTCACCCAGTACCAGTACAAAGGATCCCTCTCAAATGTCAAACCACTGATCACCATCGAACAAGAATAACTTCATAGTTCCAGACCAGCTAATAGGCAAACGGTTATAACAACAGTTAAGCTTTCAACGGAAAGTAAGCGGTACCAAGGGTTCTATGACTGTACACACGATCAGTTAACGCAAACCCTAACCGAAAGATCATCCAAATGAGCAATAGTTCACATGACTTGACACTAACCCTTTTTTCACTTATGTCGTTACCAGCGCACCCAATAGTTTCATTTTCACATGGTTTCTCGCATATCAGTACCACATCCAAGTTCCCATGACAACCCAATCAACCAATATCCATAATCGTCAAACATTCCAATCATAATCATATCGTCTTCTGTTATAACAAAAAACAAACAAGAACAAATCGGAAACAGCGAACAGAGAAAACAAGGGCACGTGCCATAACTTGACGGTTGTTCTACCGAACAGTGTCAACTTAAACCTATTTACTTCCACAATAACCGATAAATCAAGTAACCGTAAATAGTTACCTCATACTAATCTCTTGAAGACAGATCTAAACCAAACCCGAACACAACTAATCTTCACAAAAGTTGGTTAAAATAATCATGGTTGATAACCATAGTCAAAAACAAACTCAGAAACAATACCCTACTTAGCTCGCAACCCAAACTCGATCAACGACTTAATAAACCGCATCAGCTTCTCTCATCAAATTAAAAATAAATAAAGCAAGAGCTCCAAGGATATTAAAAAAAAACAAAGGGTACTGACCTTGATCTAACAAACCTCCAATCCAATAGCAAGACAGCCTCAATCAAAACACGTTTTCCTTGAAGTGCTCGATCAAACAAACACCCCCAAAAAAGTAGGAAAAGAATTGCTTCCATGAGTCTTGTGATGCAAGTACCAAGAAAAAAGAGACAAATATCATATGCTTTCATCATGCTCCACTTTGCTTTCTGACCACACAGACAGCAAAAGAAAGAAAATACTTTCTTCCATACTTCCACACACAAACTCCAAAACACTATCACTCACCTTTATTTTTTCTTATGTTAATCGCAATTCAACCGACATGGTGACGGCGTCTAATAATGTCGATCTCATATTTGAACCAAAAAACACCAACAGTTCCATGGTTTAACTCGACCAAAACCTAACCGACCTTGATGTTCAATCTTCGAACCCAAGTAACCAACTGCAAATCATTTCCGTGCAACGAACCTTGCGTTCAATGAGCCAAAGCTCTGATACCACTTGTTAGGAACAAAGCGGCGCAACGGAACAACACACGAACATGCACACACGAGTATACACGCAGTAAACAGAAAATAAATAATAAACACGACACAAGAATTTTACGTGGTTCGGTCCCAGCGGGGAACCTACATCCACGGGCAACAACTAGGTTATTTCATTATTAAGGTGCGAAAATTACAATTACATATCAGGGTTATTTATAAGATATGAACTAGGGTTAATGGCTTAATCAACAAGAAATAATAACGGGCCAAGTCCTTGTTCTTCTTGTCACCAATTTGAGCCCAAGCCCAAAACTAACTCAAAGCCTTCACAAATCCTAATAGGAAGCTATGGAAATCCCAAATCTTGACATTGCTACTGCTTTTGAGGCCTTCAAAATGGGACTTCAGAGGGGCTCCCCCTTTTATGATGATCTTGTGATGACTCCTTGCAGGTCTCTAGATGAAGTAAGGAACATAGCATTAAGGTTTATACGGCTGGAAGATGATAAAAGGATCCAAGAAAGATTAGGGGCTCAAACAAAGCAAGAATCCCTTGACAAGAATAGAGGATCCTCATACAGGAACAATAACTCAAAGCCGTACAACAAGTTCAACAATCAAAACGTATGAGCAGTTGAAGAGGGAGATGATGATGAAGACTATCCCTGCATCTCCGAGTATTGTTTCTCCGTAGATACCCATGGCTTGATTTATGCCATGAAGGATCTAGGGGAGAAAGCAAGGTGGCCCCGAAAGAACGAGAAGAAGACTACCTTCAAAGACAAGTCTAAGTGGTGTGCCTTCCACGAAGATTTTGGCCACATGACAGACGAGTGCATTGGCTTAAAGAGGGAAGTTGGATACCACCTGAGTAAGGGCCATTTTAAGGAACTGTTAGGAAGAAAAAAGTCAAGGATTCAGGATCCTGAAGAGATTCCTCAAAAAGCAACTCCGCCCCCACCAGATGCTCAAGTGATCAACTTCATTTCCGGTGGCTCAGACATATGTGGAACTTCCTTCTCCGCAGCTAAGAGACTTGCCAAGGAAACCAAGTTGGATAATGGGGAACGACCAGTCATATCCACCACTTTGACGACTGACAAAAGGATCTTCTTCGATGAAGAAGATAAATCAAGCATACAGGATCCTCACCACGACGGTTTGATTGTCACTTTATTTATTGCTAATCATTATGTACGCAGGATCCTAGTAGATGGTGGGAGCTCGGTCAATATCATCCAACATGATGTTCTTCAGAAGATGAACATCCCGGATTCAGAGATCATTCCAAGGACATCGGTGCTAGTTGGTTTTAGTGGAGAAACCAAGAAAACATTGGGGGATATCAACCTCCCAATCTATATTGAAGGGTAAAACTCTTATCAAAAATTTTGTGTTATTGACAATCTGTCTTGTTGCAATGTTATTCTTGGCAGGCCTTGGCTACATGGGATGAAGGTTGTAGCCTCTACTTACCATCAGTGTATCAAACTACCAACTCCTTGGGGAGTAGTAAGGATAGATGGTGACCAAGTGGAAGCTAAGAATTATTATTCTTCATCCATGAAGCCGACAGCTAAACAGACGATAGCATAGCAATTACAGCAAAATCCTAGGAATGTATTGGAAGCTCGAGAGCAGGACCTAAAAGAAGTATCATTGAACCTCGAGGATCCAGAGATAAAGGTGTTCCTAGGATCCAGTATCCCCATCAAGATTGAGGAGGATTTAGTATCCTTCTTAGGGCGAAGAAAATCTACCTTTGCCTTAAGCACTCAGACATAACAGACAATCAAGAGATAGTTAAAAGATACTATTTATTAAACTTACTTAACCCAAATTTCACCATTCAAAAAATGGACCGTCCACCCGAGTTAAACAGTTGTTACTAGATGTTCATGATTTGCAGGGAGAATGATATACAACCGGAAGGGAAGTTCCCAAAGAAACTCCATTGAAATATGACAATTATATCCAACTTGTCAATTCTCATATGTTTTTGCAGGAATTTTGAATTCTTAACCCGGATTTCACCATACGAAAGATGGACCATCCACCCGGGTTAAGTAGGTGTTACTAACAGTTATCTTGATAGCTCTTAGCACAATCCAAGGAAGCTGTGGAGGAAATAGTGGATTGCACAGAAGAACTTAAGGATCCTTCATCCGCTCAAAAAGCAGGATCTTGGATCCTTCCAATTAGGAAGTTCCTTCAAGATGGAGAAATCCCTATATGGTAACTAAAAGAGGAATTGAAGCAAGCCCCGAGCAGATTGAAGCCATCCTCAATTTGAAGTCTCCTACAAATGCCAAGGATGTCCAAAGGCTCACGGGAAGAATAGCTGCTCTCAATAGGTTCATCTCAAGATTTTTCCGAGAAATGAAAAGACTCCTACGACATTTTGAGAAAAAATAAGAAGTTTGAATGGACGGAAAAGCATGAGGCTGCGCTCAAAGCCTTAAAGGATTACTTATCCTCGGCTCCAGCTCTAATGAAGCCTGTGGATGGAGAATCCTTATATTTATATCTAGCAGTTTCAGGTAATGCAATAAGTGCCGTCCTAGTCAAGGATCATGAAGGTGAACAACACCCCGGTTATTATGTAAGTAAGACTCTTTTAGACGCAGAAGTCAGGTATTCTCATTTAGAAAAGTTAATTCTTGCACTCATTATGGCTTCTACTAAATTAAGACATTATTTTGAAACTCATACTATTATTTTGAGAACTAATTATCCTGTTAAGAATGTTCTTAGAAAGCCAGAGTTGTCAGGAAGGATGGCTAAGTGGGCTGTGAAGCTGAGTGCATATGACATTCAGTATGAGCCTAGAACAGCTATCAAATCATAAGCACTGACGAACTTTGTGGCTAATTTCACTAGTGACCTACAAAAAGAAGCTGACTTGGAGGTCCAACACCTAGAAGAAACCAAGGATCCTTGGATCCTCTTCACAGTTGGAGCTTCCAACGTAAGAGGAACGAGATTGGGCATACTAATGAAATCGCCACATGGGGACATAATACCCCAGTCCATTGCATGTGCATTCCAAGCCACCAACAATGAGGCAGAATACGAAGCACTCATCGCAGGTTTACTTTTAGCAAAACAAATGAGGATAAGGTATCTTCAAGTTTATGTAGATTCTTTACTTATAACTAACTACTTTAACGGCTCTTATACCATGAAAGGTGAGAATATGATCAAGTATTTAGAAATTGTGAAGGAATTAGCAAAATCTTTCGAGTTGTTTAGTATCACGCAGGTACCAAGAGAAGAAAATGTTGGGGCAGATGCCTTAGCAAACTTAGCATCATCATTGAAGATCCCAGATGATGTAAAGATACCTATCATTCATATATTGTCTCCAGCAATTGGAAAACAGGAAGCTGTGGAGGAAACAGTGGATTGCACAGAAGAACTTAAGGATCCTTCATCCTCTCAAAAAGCAGGATCTTGGATCCTTCCAATTAGGAAGTTCCTTCAAGATGGAGAAATCCCTACAGGGGAAAATCCTAAAGCTTTCAGATTGAAAGTATCACAATTCATTATTTTACAAGATATTGTATATAGAAAATCTTTTGCAGGTCCCTATTTGAGATGCATCGAGGATCCTGAAATACAAGAGGTACTCCAAGACTTCCACAAGGGCGATTGCGGCAACCACACAGGGGGTAGAACATTATTCTCCAGGATACTTAGGACTGGATACTTCTGGCCAACAATGAAGAAGGATTCAATGGAGTATTCAAAGAAGTGTGATGCTTGCCAAAGGCATGGAAACATCCTCCACCAACCAGCAGAACCTATGTATCCTATATCCTCATCATGGCTTTTCATGAAGTGGGGCATGGATATCGTGGGTAAGCTACCTAAGGCACCAGGAGGAAAAGTATTCATGCTTGCAATGACTAATTACTTTTCAAAGTGGATTGAGGCTGATGCATTCGTTCAAGTCCGAGAAAGGGAAGTTATATCTTTATTAAAAGAAACATTATAACTAGATTTGGTATCCCATCTGAAATTATTTGTGACAATGGTTCCCAGTTTATCGGGAAAAGAACTACTAACTTTTGTAACAGTTGGGGCATCAAGATGATTACATCTACTCCAGTGCATCCTCAAGCTAATGGCCAGGCAGAGTCAAGCAACAAGATTATCATCAATAACCTGGAAAAGAAGCTAGGATCCAAGAAAGGCAAGTGGGCCGAAGAGCTACCTTATGTTCTCTGGGCTGATAGAACAACACCAAGAATGCAATAGGCCAAACACCATTCTCACTGGTGTTTGGATTAGACGCAGTTATCCCTACAGAAATGGTGGTTCCTATGGCCTGAACAAGCATCCGTGATCCTGAGGCCAATAGAGAAATCCTTCTCGAAGACTTGGATACTGTGGAAGAACTCAGAGACTTAGCCAAGATCAGAATGGCAGCATATCAACAAAGGGTAGCTGGGGCATACAACAAGAATATAAGGATCAGAAGATTTCAAGAAGGAGATTTAGTTTTGAGGAAAACCTTCCAAATACTACCAATCCGGCTGATGGAAAGTTAGCACCCAAATAGGAAGGTCCTTATCAGATTAAGTCGGAGGCAGGAAAGGAAGCATACCATTTGCTCACAATGGAAGGCAATAGATTACCAAGAGCATGGAATTCTATCCATCTCAAGAAGTACTTTTTTCTAATCAGGATCAAGTATCCTAAGATGATCGAGTATCTTTAAAAGGATCAAGGATTCTAAAATTGGTAATATCTTTCTGATCATATATTCATTTCATATTCTTTTTATTATCTTAAGGACAATGTATTCCTAACGTTTATTCTTTCCAGGTTTTAAGTAACAATGCAGATTTCAATAAAAGATTCGGTAACTAAGAGGTTGGCCACCTCTCCTTTATATTTAAGGTACTAAGCTATTTCCCTTGGCCTAGCCCACGATTGGGTATGACCCCGATGGTCATATCCCCTAAGGTTTAAAGGTTTTCACCTTTCTTATAAATTAGAGTTTCTACACTCTCTCCTGGAGCCAACGATATCCAACGTATAGTCCGGGGCAGCGGGACCAGTACACGCTTAGTGGCTGACAATTTCGTTGCTTTCTGCTATATGGAGGATCCTAAGATTTATGGTAGACGTACCATACCACCGGTTTATAACATTTTCACGTTATCTCAAGACAAAGGTTTCTAACATTTTCATGTTAGCTAAGGTTTTGGCGTTTTCACGTCACTCACGTTTGGGCTAAATCCCGGTTTGGGCGAGTCCCCAGTTAACATCCGTATCTTGGGCCAGTCCCCAGTTTGGGCTTGTCTCCAGTTTTTAGGCTTGTCCCCAGTTTAACATCAGGATATTTGGGTTTGTCCCTAGTTTATTTGGGCTTGTGCCCAGTTCACGGGCTTGTTCCCAGTTCACGGGCTTGTCCCCAATTTATTTAATGGGCTTGTCCCCAGTTTGACGGGTTTAACCGTGATTAATTTTATAAGTTCTTTGCAAAAAATATTCTAAATTCAATTGCGAGAATCAAGACTTGTGGATTCAAAATCCTTAACGTACTTCTACAAGGATCACGGAAGGATAATTACTTATGGTAACCTAGGTCTAATTAGACCTTCTTGTATGATTTTTACTTGTTAATTTATAATTGTTTAGCTGAGATCCTTATAAACCTTTTTTCTTAAAGATTTAAAATCTTTGAATTATTTCTACAAGGATATTCTATCCTAAAATTTTTATAATTATTCTTCATAAGGATATTTTATCCTAAAATTTTTACTCAACATTTTAAAACTTTCAGTGAGACTAAAGCTATATCAAACAAACTTTCAAAATAACAAGTACAAGCGAATAGTCAAAAGTTTTTAAACATAAGTCACCTGGACTTATCCAAAATTCTTAACCCGGATTTCACCATACGAAATATGGACCATCCACCCGGGTTAAGTAGGTGTTACTAACAGTTATCATGATAGCTCTTAGCATAATTCAAGGCCTGTGAGATGAAGCATAATAAGTACAAAAGAAATTTGTATTTACAATAGCAAATAAGGGGGATAAAGGATCCTTACGGGCGTGGTTCATGGATAGCTGTGGACTTTGGAGTCTCTTTCTTAACAATCAGACAGTCAATGTCTTCAAGAGAAAATTGAGAAGTAGACTTTCCAGACTTCTGAGCACCTACAAAGCACAATTTAAAGAAAGCTTGGCCGACAAAGCAAAGTTATTAAACCGAGAAGCAAGTTAGAAGAAGGATAAGCTGGAACTCGAATTCAAAGGAAAAATGACAGCTGTGATCTTATCACAACCGCCATTTTGGGGGCAATTGTTAGTGCACAGAAATTTAACACTGTGGATACGTTATCCTGACATATGTCTGGATCAGTTATCCTTAGCATGTATTCCAGATCGTATCAGGATTAAGGATCCTTAGTACTTATTACTAATTAACGGTTGTTCTCATGTGTAGTCTTATATTTAGCATGTATAACGGTTAGAAGACTCAGTCTATCCACTAACTTGCAGTCAAGAAGATATTGACGTGTCTTGATCAGTTATCCTTCTGAAGAGTTCCTGAGCTATGTCAGGATCATTGATCCTCGGTATTTGGTGCTGTTAACGGTTGTTTCTTATATGAAGGCTGATATTTATCAAGTGTAACGGCTTCAAGACCTGGTCTACCCCCTATTTCGCATCCTGAGTGATGGAGCACGTGGTCAAAGTGGCAGTTACGATTATATTGAAGGCAATGGCGAATTTTTAGGGATTATTAGTTAATAGTCTTTATTATTCATAACTCCATTGAGTTATTATCTTTGATGTATAAATTGAGGCTATGATCAGTTAGGAAAACACACAACAACACACTCTACTCACTACGAATTCAGCAGCATACACACACACATAGCTTTCGTTGTAATACTGGTCATAATATCCAACCTTGTATCCTCATTTTTTATATTAATAAAGTGGTGATCGACTAGTTATCATAATCCGGGGTTTTTGTGCCAGCGATCCGAACCAGATCAAGGGCTTTTCCCCGTAACAAATCCGTGTGTTTGTTTTTGCAATCGATACATACTTGTTTTCATCATCATACCACTAATCCTCACTAAACGAATTTGGATACATTATCCTTAACAGATTTTTATCCAAAACAATAAGCGGTATTGTTGGTTGCATATTTAACAAAATAACACTCTTCGGCCTTCTCAGCAAATTTTGGATCATGGTGAGCACTTGTATGAAGAAAAGTGCATGAATATACAAAGTTTTTAAAGTAGTTGACTTACGACTTGGTTTTATAATAGACTTCAAAAGGAGTATTTTTTTAAGCACTTATTGATTATCACATGGTTTTGTATGAAGCATGCAACATTGATTGCTTCACCCTAGAATAACAATGGAAGCTTTGAGTCTAACAACATAGGTCTTGCAGCTTTGATTAGTGTTCCGTTGTGACGTTCAGCAACCGCATTCTGTTATTGAGTATACGGGGTACTGAATTGCTTGTCTATTCCCTTGGAATCACAGAAGTCATCAATAATTTTGTTACAAAACTCAATTCCATTGTCGCTTCTAATACACTCCACTTTCTGATAAATCTGATTCTCCACAAGAGTTATGAACTTGATTATAAACTATGTGGTTTCATCCTTGTGCCCAAAAGGAAAGCCCAGCTGAAACGCGAGAAAATATCATTTACACCAAGACAATGGGCTTTTTGGCCTATTGCCAATGGATAAATGGGACCTAATAAATCCGTATGTAACACCTGAAGAATGAAATATATGAAATTGACATTCTTGGTCTTGTAAGGGAGATTGTGCTTCTTGCATTTAGAGCACAGGATATATTTTTCAATGCAAGACAAGGTTTTAATATGCAAGCCCCTCACATGCTCACCTTTGACAAGTTTGTTTAAATTTTATATTTTAAATGTTTACATGGCCAAGACGTCTATGCCACAATGATGAATCGTTCTATGAGGCTTTACCTAGGGTAGTTCCCGAAACATGATCCAACAACGAAAGGATTTTGTTCTTGATAAGCATGCGAGATGGGCATGGTAAATCAAAGGATCGAACATATAATATAAAGAATATATAAAGGATAGTGAACGATCTCGTTATCAGTAAAAGTTTTGATATATTGATAAACGAACCGACTCCACCCAAGGAGAGCTCCCCTTAGGTGGGTGATTTACACCATACAAACACACATAAACAAAGACAACAAGTCTTTATTTATAGTCTAACACATAATATAGAAGCTCTCGTCTCCGTTGTAGCCAAACTTGTGCACCGAAGCTTTCGTCTCGTATCCAGATTTCTCCCCCATTGAAGCCAAACTCGGGCGGCGAATTCGCGAGTAAGTAGTCGCTCTTCTCCAGGAGCACATGAATTGAACATTTTTCTCTTGTTCCCTCGGGCGGAGAATCTACGATTAAGCAAGCATCTCTCTCCACGCCGAGCCATTTGATCAACCAAAATCTCTGATACCAGATGATGCAATTTCGACTAGCAATCAAATGGCTCAAAGAACAAAATGTTATCAGCCAAAAGATTCAAAACAAATGATTCGATTGACAAACTTAAAGCTTACACAATTTTATAATAAAACATAATCAACTGAGTAAACAAAATCCTTAACCTTAAAAATAAAAATAAGCATTTGGGCCATAAAAGACTAGATGCTCCTGCATCATCTTGATGCAGTTTTCGAAGCGATCAATGGCTCAATAAACTCATGATAGTTAAAGACGATAAAATCGAACCAAAAGTTTTAAGAACTCTGGTCTTATAATTCAAATTCAATATATAGTTTTAAAAACAAACTAAAAAAGAGATAATTATAAAAACTAAATAATCAACAATATATTAGAAATGGTCTTTGTAAATAATTTTGCATCATACTCGTCTACGAAAAATATTCATCCTAAAGTTTTTCCCTCGAACAAAAGCCACCCGGATCAAACGAAAAGTTGACCCAGTTCTTATTCAGTATCATCTCTCTGAGCTCACTAGACAATCCACCTTCATTAGTCGTTCCGCCGTACTCAGGACCAGTACTACATGGTAGAAGGGATGGCTGAACCGATTCTCATTTGCTATCAATTTTGGGCTCACACATTTACAAATATGAAAGCCTTTTCGTGGGCCATCATACTTGGTTGTTTCCGATGTTGAACTTGATGACATAATTGGCCCATTACCACCTTCATCTGATGTCACAATCAAATTAATATGGAGTCCAACATTGAATTATCTTTTCCAATTACAAAATATGCATGCTTCCCATGTGGATTACCACATTTATCACCCATCTTTTGAAAATCCATATTAACAGGATATTTAGTCAAATCTTGCCAATTTGAATAATGCCTTATCAGGCAGCTTGACATAAGGAAAAACCATGACCGTCGATGGATAGCCAACTTCAACCGCCCACCACTAATCACCACCATATGACCACCACCCCAGCAAAACAACTTTGGGAGCCTAATTCATGAGAAAAAACAGGCTTCAATGGTACCTAATTCATGAGAAAAAACAACTTTGGGAGCCTAATTTAACGTTGATTCCATAACAGATTGTTTTCGTGGTACTTTCAGGATCGAAGAAACTTCTATTTGATCATTCATAACAACTGACCCAAAATTCATCTCAATATAACTAATATTCATTTCCTGATTATAACAACTGACCCAAAATTCCTCTCAATATAACTAATATTCATTTACTGATTGACAAACTTACATGGTTCATCTTTTGTCACTTCAACCGAACCAACCTCCACTGTATAATCTACTTCATCCTCATACTAGTCATATATTGGTGGGGATGCATAGATAAAATCACCATCCGAATGATAGATAAAATCGCCATGTGTAGGATGCTCCTCATCCTCGGTTAACTCGTCCCCCACGGGTGCTTCTGGTTTCGTTTCCTTCCATGACGATGATGCTTCAAGATCACGGATCCTCTAGAACATTTGTCAAATTTCGAACCCAAAAACCCGACCCGTTTAAATTTTTTTTATTGCCCGAAACAACTAATTGAATATGCCATTTGACTCGTAAATGTATACCGATCATTTTGCCACCATTTATGTAATTTAATACAAGTTTTAAAACCTCCTTTTAATCAAACAAAAAATAACGGGAATTTCCAAAGTCATGAAACATGTCGTAACCTTATAAAGTAAACAAATCCGTTCATTCTCGATGCACCTCACCTGCCGCTTCCCTTTTCCTCACCCAAAAATCGGCCTTTATCTATCGAATCAAGTCGCTGCTGTCGCGTTTGAAATTTGACGAGTTACCGGCATCACGTGGAGCACCAATTGAGGTAAGTTAATGCAGTAATCGACTCTTTTTCAATCTCCCATTCAAAGCTCTATGGTTTTAGTCAAAGTCTTTTAGTTTTGTTATTGTGATTTCGAAATCGAAGCAGAAGAGGTACAAGATTATATAGAATTTAATTGAATAGTTGGTTTTAAAAATGTTTATGTAAGTAAAAAAACAATTGATGTTATGAACCTTTCTGGTTGGTAACATTATACGCAGGAATGAATTTGTTTAAAACTCTAAATAATAATAATAATAATAATAAAAACTTTGAAAACTTGAAATATCATATAACCCTTTTGTTATAACCATAATTTGTTTAGTTTCATTTATAATGTTATAATCAGGAAAAGGTTATTTTTTTAAAACATATTGCTTACGCGCTTAACTTTTAAATAAACTGAAAGTTTAATAAATATTACTTTAAATACAAAACTTTTAATATCCTCACTCGAAATGACTTTAGCGAACTAAATTGAAATAATAACTATTGGTTCCGCATCGTTTTGCACAAGGATTCTCATTCGATTTTTGCTTTTCGCCTTCTCGTAGATAACCTTTCAACATAAAAATAACTCTGCGAATGATCTAGCCACTATTCAGGAGAGTAATAACCTTTTTTTTATAATGTTTTACAATTATTTGGGGTGTATGTGGCACGTTATCATGGTTTCACGTTATTTTATGATCTTGTTTACAAATCAATTCACAACAATGTCATGCATGTTAATACTATTTCTTTCATGTTGTTTATGATGACTATACGGGAATAATATGCAATGTGGTTATCGTTTTATGGTTGGTACATTAAACATCAAACATCAAAGTTAGAGGGTCCGACGGGCCATACCTGCGCTACCTATCCTTGAACTTCGGTTGTAGAGAATGGTGGTATCATTATCATTCTCTTAGGTTAGAGCACTATTCTTGGTTGTATTCCATATACTTTATGTTTGAATATATTGCATTCGTGACATGTGAATCGACAAATGTTTTTATAAGTGATGATGATGATGATGATGATGATGATGATGGGTGGTGGCTAGTGTTTGGTTGTGGTATTGATGGTGGGATATGATTATTTGGTGAAGAAGATGATGGTTAAAAAAGAGAAATACTTTTATTTATTTAAAGACCAAAATATTAAGTCAATTACAAAAATAACCCTCGAGAGGGTAAAAAGACTAAATTGTCATCACATGAAGTGCACATGACTGGATTTAACGAGAAAAACCAACCTTCGTTAGAGAAAAGGACGAACCGTGCAAGGTTATTTGAACATAAAGGATGTTTAGTTTGCTAAAAGATAACCACTAAAAAAACGTAAAAATATAAAGGACTGAGTGTCATTTTATCTATAGAATATTAAATGTGTTATTTGGTCGAGTACTGTTCGCTTTTTTTTTCCCACACTTCACAAACTGGGTCACAAACTCAAAAACCCAAACCGATGCCCAACGTGAAGGGTGCCCCAAAGGCCCAGGCAACCCAAGTTCAATAGTTCATATATAATATGTATTTAACATCGCACTATAAACTGGGTCACAATTCACTAATCAACTGGCCATTTGACATTATTCAATTGTAATGAATGTTTTAAAATTTTTACGTCACTTTCGCTGGAGATGCTCAGTTTTAATAAATATCTCCGTTGACCATTGACTTTAGAGGCAGGCTTTGTCACGTTCTACGGTTCTAGTCACAAAGTCTATGGCTTATCCTTTGAGTTTTGACACGCATAAACATAAAGATGAAGATAGATCTGTGAAGAAGTCAAACATTAGAATTCTATTGTTTTTCTTTTTGTTTTTTTTTTATCAAACACCAACTTTAAAAAAAAAAATTAGAGAAGAAAGACCGGTCCAAGATTATTTTCAACAGATGTGACAAGCTGAGTCATTTCGCATCTAATTTTTCGGAACGATTTCAAACGATCAATAACACATTGTTTATGTTCGTCCATTAAGATTTTCTCAGAAAAATAGATAGTTCATGAACACTTTAATGAACGAAATTTTGTGTCCGGTTCGTTCATTGAGGAATTGAGCTTTAAAGTCTTCATCTGTGTCTGCTTATTAAAACTGTAAACGAACACTAATTACACTAACAAACACAAAGAACGCCACCGAACACTAAAGGACACTACAGACAAATAATGTAAACAACCATAACCGAACATAGACGAACACAAACGAACGTATATTAATTTGAGAAAAATAATCACATCACACAAACACCCAAAATCGGGAAGTACACCACATAATATTCAAAAAAAATAAAAAAATTAACATAGTAATCATAAGCATAATTATATCAAATAGCAATAGTAAAAAAATATATTAGTATATAGATAAAAATAGCAATATTAAACTCTTAATTTATGTAAACGTTAATGAACGAACCCCTATCAATCAATCAACCAATCATACCCAGTGAAATCCCACCAATAGCATAGCTATAAATAGGGTCTGGGGAGGATGAGATGTAGGCACACCGTACCTCTGTCCACATGGATAAAGAGGTGGCTTCCAGAGAGACCCTCAGCTCTAGAGTACATATGTATGAAGCAATATAAAGGAAATCAGAATTCAACAGTAGTAGTAGTAATAATAATAATAATAATAATAATAATAATAATATGAATACTATTTATGTAGAGAAAATATAATTATGGTGTGTGACTAAAATAAGGTAAATAGAAGCCCTAAGGTATTCCTTTCTTCCTAAAAATCCTTAACTTTAATTCTATTTCTCCAATAATTCAAATCCTCAACCATGACCTCGGAAAGATTTAGGTATATCAAATCATGCTTAATCCTCTCATCCCAAGTCAATTTAGGTCGTCCTCTACCCCTTCTCCCCTCTATAGTAATGTTTTCTATGGATCTAACAGGATTCGTCGTTTGTCTTCTCTTCACATGTCCAAACCATCTCAATCTCCACTCTCTTATCTTGTCTGCTATGTTCGCTATCCCTAATCTCTCGTGAAACACGACGTTTCTTATTCGGTCTAACCTTGTGTGCCCACACATCCAAAGTAGCATTCTCATTTCTGCTACCTCCATCTTCCGCACTTGTGCCTTCTTGATGGCCCAACAATCTGTTCCATATAGCATTGCAGGTCTAACTGCAACCTTATAAAATTTTCCCTTTAGTTTAGTTGGGAAACTCTTGTCGCACAATATACCTGTGGCTACTTTTCATCTACCCCATCCTACCTGAACTCGATGGGTCACATCACTGTCTAATTCCCCATCGCTCTGAACAAATGATCCTAGATACTTGAACTTCGTTACCTGTGGAACCACCTGCCCTTCAATGGTAATCTGTGTGTCCTCATTGTCATTTACCCCTCCAAAAGCACAGTGGAGGTACTCCGTCTTAGATCGACTAATTCTTAAACCTTTTGTCTCTAAGGTTGTTCGCCACTCCTCAAGTCTCATGTTTAGATCTTGTTTTCTCTCAGCAAGTAACACAATATCGTCTGCGAACATCATGCACCATGGGAGCGTCCCCTGAATCGACTTTGACAACTCATCCAAGACTACTGCAAAAAGAAACGGACTCAGTGCTGACCCCTGGTGAAGACCTACCTCTACAGGGAAGAAATCAGTTTCATGGATTTACTGCGGGTGACCTTAGCATAGAGATGTAGAAATTTGGATTGGGTGAAATAATATTAAATATGTGGTATTTGTTTGCATCTATCTTCTTGTTTTTATATTTTTATTTTTTGAACTGCGTGCTAGCATCTTGCTAGTTGCTAATTTGGCTGGTTAATTGGTCCCATTTTCCCTTAATAAACAAAAATTAAAGTTAACTATATAGCACGTTAAGATCGATCAAAGTTGACGTGGTTGGTAACTTTAAAACTTAGTAATTAATTCTTTACGTGTAAAGTGATAAATAGTTTTGATGAAACACACATTTGATAAATAGTTTTTTCCATCAACACTAAAAAATCTAAAATTAAAACTCAACTTAAACTGTTCTTTGAAAACGCGTAAATGACAAAACACATGAGACCAAGGCGTAAATGATACTCCATAGGACCCACCTTGACATTTAAACTAACATCTTTGTCCAACTAAGTTGACTTTTATTTGTCATTTTCAGAATCTAATCAGCATGCTTTTATTTTAAAGTTGTTATATTTGTTTTTATTTTAAGGCCTTATTTTAATTTAATGAACGTTAATGGAAGAAAGAAGAGTGATCAAAACCATGCTGATCTTTTCATTTCTTCTTGTACTTTATGCATCAGTAACTTCTACCTTTGCTGCAGACATTCTGTCTGCAAACCAAACTGTCGAAGCATGAAATGAATCTGACCTGTTCCATGACGATGTTTCCACGGATTTTCGAGATGAACGAACCACGTCTTGATCTTCTTCTCCGGTTGCTTGAGACCTGCAATGGTTTTTCGGGGGTGTGGAGGTGACTGCTAAGAAATCTCAAAAATCTCTTGTTTACAGACACAAAAAAGTGGTGGTGGCTCTTATTGAGCATGACCCCTTAATAAGGAGGTGGAGACCTCCTTATATAGAGAGCCTCATGGCCACCATCATGGTACCCTAATGGGCCTAGCCCAGTTAGGGTTACCTCCACAAAACCCCCTCAGCCCAATAACATTGTATTAGTCCATATAATAAAATAAGCCAAACATAATAAATTTAGGGTCGTAAAACCGGGTTTAGTACCATACCCCTACACAAACTGTTAGATATAATGAAACCATTGTTTCTGCTCTAGAAACCTTCGAACTCGGGTTCTTTCGCCCCGGTAACTCCACGAACCATTACGTCGGAATGTGGTACAAGAAAATCCCCATCCAAACTGTTGTATGGGTAGCCAACCGAGACACGCCACTCACCGATACTTCTAGCGAGTTAACTCTCACCCTTCAGGGAGTATTAATTATCCGAAACGCCACCACAGGCAATGTCATATGGTCATCAGGAAACTCATTAGCCACGTCATTTAAAATCCGATTAGTCGGCTTTTAGATACCGGGATCTTTATAATTCAAGAGGAAGGTGAGGACATCAATCAAGAAGATCCCATATGGCAAAGTTTCGACTTTATGACCGATACTATACTTCCGGGAATGAAGCATGGCAAGAATTTGGTAAACGGGATTGAAAGACACCTCACTTCATGGAAATCCAAAGATGATCCTGCTTCGGGTGAGTTTTCTGATTGGATTGATACCAGAGGTTACCCTCAATTGATCATAAGGGAAGGTGGGAAAATAAAGTTCCGCGGAGGTCCATGGAATGGAGTCAGCTTTACCGGAGCTCTTAACTTGAAACCGAACCAGCTTTTTAACTTCACCTTTGTTCTTAACCATAGAGAAATTTATTTCCAGTTTAATCTTATAGATCCTTCACTTTTGTTGAGGTTGGTACTACAACCAAGTGGTACTTCAGAAGGCTTGATATGGATTGATAGAAAACAAGAATGGAGCCTTTTAACGGCCCCACAAATAGATCGTTGTGATCAATACGCGGTGTGTGGGTCATTCGGGAGCTGTAACATCGACACATCCCTGGTTTGTTTGTGTTTGAAGGGATACGAACCCACAAATCCTGATCAATGGAGGAAAACAGATTGGTCACAAGGGTGTCGTCGTACTATCCCTTTGGATTGTAACCCTGAAGAAGGGTTCTACAAATATACAAATCTAAAGTTACCCGACACTTCAGAGTCGTGGTATAACCAGACCATGACCCTTGCAGAATGTAAGCAGGCATGTAAAAGCAATTGTTCGTGCACTGCTTACACAAACTCGAATATCTCAGGGAGTGGGAGTGGTTGCTTGTTATGGTTTGGTGACTTAATTGATATTCGGACGTTTGCCGAAAATGGGGACACTCTTTATATACGGGTGCCAGCTTCTGAGTTAGGTAATTCAAAACAATAGTTTTATTTTCGTTACTAACTTCATTAGTATTTGTCTAAATGTCAGCTAATTAATAAGACATTATGTTTTGACACAGAGCCAATAGAAAATAGTAGAAAAAGCTCACACTCAGGGACAAGAGTACGAGTTATCGCCCTCATAGCACTCGGATTCATGGCCATACTAGTTTCATTATGCTTATTTTACTGTTTTTATCGGAAGAAGCAACAGCACCAAGGTATTTCTCTACTTGTGAACAGGTTCAGCTTATGCTATTCTCTAGTTTTATGTTTAAAAAACAAATATAACTTATATCGCATAGAACCCGCCTAAACGTCTCTAAATAATCATTTTTTGTGGCACCAATATATTATAAACAATTTGATGTTTCAAAGAAAATGTATCTAATCGACCAACCTAACGTTGTTCGTTTCACCTTACAGGAGCACCTGCAAACGAATGGGGATGTGATCCTGAAGATAGAAGTGGTGATGAAGATCTTGAGCTACCACTATTTGGCTTGTCTACACTACTTACAGCTACAAACAACTTTTCAGTGGACAACAAACTTGGAGAGGGCGGTTTTGGCCCCGTTTACAAGGTTCGTATTCCATAACTCCATGCAGTTTTGGAGAGGGCGGTTTTGGTCAAATCACATAATACATTGTCTATAGTTCGGTCTATATTTCCTACTGATATTATTCTTGTGGTGATTCATGATCGAAGCGCATTTAGTGGTTTACCCAACAATAAAAAAAATAGAGAGACACAAATATGTAATCTTTGAGTATGTATAGAAGTCTCTTCTTTTTCTTATGATATTTATAAGTTAAGTTTTAGGGTGTACTTGAAGATGATCGGGAAATAGCAGTGAAGCGTCTAGCAAAAACATCCACACAAGGACTTTACGAGTTCAAGAATGAAGTCATCTTGATATCTAAACTACAACATCGCAATCTTGTTAAGCTCTTGGGTTGTTGCCTGGATGGTGCCGAAAAGATGTTAATTTATGAATACATGCCAAACAAAGGCCTCGATGCATTCATATTTGGTAAATAGAACATAAAAAAAATTCTTTGAAAAGTTTAAATCAATAAAATACATAAACGATAACTAATTCCAACGATTCATAGATAAGAATCAAAGTAAACTCCTTGACTGGACTGCACGTTACCACATTATCAATGGAATTGCTCGTGGGCTTCTTTATCTTCATCAAGATTCTCGACTTAGAATCATACACAGAGATCTCAAAGCTAGCAATATTCTTCTTGACAAGGATATGAACCCGAAGATATCAGATTTTGGAAAGGCAAGAACTTTTAGAGGAAATCAGATAGAGGCTAACACAAACAGAGTGGTTGGAACATAGTGAGAATCATCTACCTTAACCTTATTTAAATATATTTTGTCAGTCATGTATTTAACTTCAAATCTTCACAGTGGGTACATGGATAAAGTCAGACGTATATAGCTTTGGCGTATTGATCCTGGAAATTGTGTCTGGAGAAAAAAATAGAGGGTTTGTCCACAAAGAACATTCAAACAACCTTATTGGACATGTAAGTTTGGCCTTATAATTTTGACACTACAAATTGTATAAATGGATAAAAACTGTAGAATTTTCATGTTTTGTATAATTGTATTGGTCTTCACTCTTTTGCAATAAAAACTAACCAACTTAGAAAAAAATTGATCAAAGGGATGTTGAAATGATGAGTGGCAGTTTGTGAATACTATAAACATGTTAATGACTTTTTTCGTCAGACGATGGTTAACTTTGAATTAACTTTGAAGATTACCCGAAATGGGAAAATCTTTATAGTTCTAATCCATATATAAATGAGAAAAAAGTTGGTTTCATAATTTCTATTGCAATTGTATTTTAGAGAGAACACAAAAGACTCAGTGTTCATTGTTGTTACAGGCATGGGGACTACAAAATGAAGGCAAATCCTTGCAGTTGGTTGCTAAATGTCTAGGGGAATTAATCAACGTGTCTCAGGTACTACGATCAATCCATGTTGGTTTATTGTGTGTACAACGTCAACCAGAAGATAGACCAACTATGACTTCTGTGATCCTAATGTTGGGGGGTGAGGGTCCATTAGCTTCACCCAATGAACCAGGATTTTATGTTGGAAAAGCTAAGCAATATGATACTCAATCTTCAAGTTCATATGGAACAAGCTCTAACAATGAACCGAGCATTACAATGCTTAATGGTAGATAAAAATAAAAGTTACATGTACTAAAAGAAACACCTTACTATAAGCTTATCAAGCATTTCGGATTTATCAACATAACTTGTATTATCGTGTAAAAAATGTGAATTTTGTTTTTCTTGCCCCTGTGAGGATTTGGATATTGTAACACCCCTAAAATCCAAGTAATTTTCGCGTTTTAAAATAATATGTGTGTGTATGTGTAAATATATATATGAATTATACTAATAAGGCTACTGTGCTTAAGATACCTAAGAAGGGCTAGTAACCTGAATGCTTTATTCGGCATATTTATTCGGCAATGTCTCTGGGTCCCTGACAGCTCCATAAACATGTAATCAATTTCTCCATTCTTCACGTTGGCAAATATTAATCACACGGCTAGTAACCTTGATCATATACGGCTCTTGTTTCTGAACAGCTTCATAAACATATAATATTCTTTTTCTCCATTCTTTACTTTGACATGGACTCACTTCGTCCCATTAAAAGTGTTATGGTTTGAAAAAAAAAATTTAAGTTAGATTGAATGATTATATTTTTTGTTTACCAAATGACAATAATGCACCTGGAAATTGAGTCCATCAATATTGTTTAATAGGACGGAGGGTGTATTAATCATGTTATAATCTCTAGATTTAAATGGGAATGTTATAACCTCTAGAATTTCCCTTTGGTTATCAGCTAGCTTAATCTACACCGCATAGACATCTTCTCATTTAGAGCTTCAAGCCTAGTGCACCAAAAGAAAAAAGAATGCATAGACATCGGAAACACAAAATACATAATTAGAAATGTTATCATATAGGTGCAATATAGGTTATCAAACATGCATTGTTTCATACTTTATTGAAGACTGGTAAACATTCATAAACTTTGACTTTAAAAAGTGGGCCGTAGTAAGGGTCGAAACATTTGTTAGTTAACACACCCCCAACCCATTTTAACTTGTTACCAAACATGTTGACCAACCACCAACCATCGTTCCTACCTAAACTAGAAAACACAACCGGTATGATTTAAACAAGACCATTCTTTGGGCCTTATATTCTTAGAAATAAAATTCGAGTTTAGACTAAGGATAACTGACTTACTAAGGAAAACCAACCAATGTTACATTATTAACAACGATATATAAGGAGAATTATTAAAATGGCCTATTTTACTAAGCCAATTTATTGACTACCCCCCCCCCCCCCCTAAAAAAAACAGAACACACACTAAAATACCCAAAATGAGTTATTTCTAAACGGTAGGATCCTCTAAATTAGAACTGACACGCGACAGATCTATATGGCAGCCCTTCGTTTTTGAACCAACCGTATCTAGACACGTATATACTTAAACGGTCAGGCCGACCGTTTATGAGAACCGATTGTTTAGTGATGGTGCCAACCGTTTATTAAACAGTTGGTTACCTGGTTACCACTCGGTTTCAGTTGCTTCTTCAATAGCAAGGTGTCACAGTGTCCAAAGCAGCCACCAACTTGCCACGAAGTGGCGTGATTCAAGAGCAAAAACGTCAACAGTTTTAGGTATTACAATAACATTCTCACAAATGCATGGCTACGAGATATGGAATGAAGATTAAATTATAACAAACGATTACCGTCAAAAAATGGGCATGAGTGTTACACATGTTGATATTTTTTGCGTATCATCGCAAAACACCCAACTATGCACACTACGTGAAAAATGACCTTCGGTCACACGAAAAAAGTGTGGTCGTAGGCCTTTAGCCCCACACGTCTGGTTCAGGTCATGTGTTACCAAAGGTCGCGACATCGTATGTATCATATGGCCACACACAGTTTTTAGTGGCCTTATGTGCTTATAAGTGTGGCTAAAGGGTACCAGCATTAGTTGCTGGCTATCAAGAAGTTTCTCCAATAAGTGTGACTAAACGGTAGAAAATGGCCACATGACTATTTACTATGTGTGACCATTGCACGTATAGAGCCACATGAATTTTGTAATAATGTGGCCAATAGGGTTGTGGTAAGCGAGCATTGTGACCTATACTGTGCGGCTATAGCAAAGCAATGGCAACTTGAATTTAATAATAGTGTGGCTAATTATATCATATAGACACTGGATGTTACATTAAATGTGGCTAAAATGTTTACTTGCCACTCAAACACTCCTTTGTAGATTATAGTGTGGCTATTGTCTTACCGTTTGTCACACCTAATGCTTTTCATAATTTAAAGTGTGGCTATTGTCAAACTTTTCGTCACACATAGTGATGTATGTGTGGCTAATCATATCATATAGACACCGGAGGTTATTGTCAATGTGGCTAAAAATGTTTGCTACTCAAACACTCTTTTGTAGTTTGTAGTGTGGCCATTGTCTTACAGTTTGTCACACAAAATGCTTTTGTAATACAAAGTGTGGCTATTATCACACTTTTGGTCACACATAGTGATTTTTCCAATGACGTTTGATCTCGTTCCGCCACACAAATAAAAACCAAGTGATGAAAGTGTGGCCAATGGCTAGTGATGGACACGCGAAAATATGTAGAGTGTGGTTATTTTATGCCATTTGGTCACAGATAGTGATTGTTTTATATGGCATTTTATAAGATTCCGTCACACACACAAAAAATGAAGCAAGAATGGTGTGGGTAGTGGTTATCTATAGCCACACGAATATTTGTTTTCGGTGTGGCTATGTCACACTTTTAGCCACACATAATTTGTTATCTCCATCAACTTAGCTATCATTCCGTCACACAACAATATTTTTGCTGTGGCTAATGGTCATTTATAGACTCGAATTTTTGTAATTCGAAGTGTGGTTATTGTCTTACTTTTGTCAACACCTATTTATTGTGTTTCTATGTGGCCAATACTGTGTAATTAGACAATATATAATTATTTTTATTTTTTGTGCAGTAATATAAAACAGCTGTAAACAAGCATGACAAAACAAAATAAGAAATAAATTATATTAATTATAATATTCACTTAAGCAAATCTATACATCTTTTTGTAAGATATATGCAAAATAAGCTATACCTATATATATATATATACACACACACAAAATAACGACCACCTATATACTAGCTAAGGCGTTGGTTTTCTTGGCACTGCTCTTTGTCTTCTGTTTGTTCACCCTGTCCTATCGTTGTGTACTTTACCTTTGACTTCTTGCCAGCTCTGTCTTGTTTTTTAGGATGGGAGTGGTGGTAGCTGGAACAACAGAATATGAAAAACAAATATGTATACAAAATTATTAAACCTAACCGAAACAAAGCGTTAATAACGGTTTGGTTCCGGTTTGGTTTCATGGTTTGGGCTTGTTTGGGTTTTATACAAGATGTCCAAATTATTATATGATATATTATAGTAAAGTTATCAAGTATTTGTGAAGTTTAACAAGTATACACACAAGTAAACACAATCTAGCCACAAATTGTTAAGTTTAATATAGTACGTAAATGGGCTTTACCCATCCCTTTCTAAATTGTTTAGTATATAGTGTTTAGCAATACAGCTCTCTTATATACATTAGAAAACAATTTTAAGTTAATTATGTCCAGTATTATATTTGAATACATATATATACATAAAAATATAAATAAAATTATACACGGTCCGGTCTGGTTTATATGGTTGGTTTTTGTTGTAAACCGTAAACCAAACCGTTCGCTACGGTTTGAATCTTTTGAAACTGACCGACCGATAGTTATGAAAAAACCAACCATGAAACCAAACCGATGACCGGTTTAAACGGTTTCACAGTTTCAAACCGAACCGTGAACACCCTTAATATTTGTACTTTAATAGAAATAAAAGGGAACAAACCTCCTGGTCACATGAGATTAGGTATTCTGGCCAAGCAACAAATGTACCCGTTGCGTCACCAACAGTCATAATTTCACCTAACTCACATGGAAATAATTGCATGTTCTTTTATGGCTTCATCAATACTAACTTTATAGCAACCCTCCGAGATTGCTTTTCCATGAAACTGTTGAGGAACCGGTGACCAATGAATTCTAGCATGTGTCACCTTGTTACGCTTGTCATTCAAACACAAACCACACACATATACCTATAAACAAGCATGGGAAATTTAGATGGTTTAGTTGAAGTCAATATATAAATACATATACATGGATATGCCATGATGGTGGGAAATTAACAATGTTTCGTGCAATACATACCTTTATTTCAAGAGGTGAGGAAGCTTCATCCGTAGATACATCACCTTTTCTTTTACGGCTTCTCCGTTTTACCTAAAAACCATTCAATAAATCAGCTTATGGATGGAAATCAATCAGCAATTAAATGGAAAACTCGGAACAAAAAATATGAAACTGTCAAGTACTGTTGATTTTTTGGAGCCGTTAATATCCGAAGTGTGGTGTAGTTGTGTTGATGTTTGGTCAACATTGTTCTCTACAGGCTTCATTGGTAATATAAAAGAAATTGGAATTGTTAGACTTATTAGGTTATAAAATATAAAAACTGAAATTGCCAAATACTTTCTGTTGTCGAACTCTGGGTATCGACTACCATTTGGTCAAAATTTTTGTCCACGGACTTGCCCTGCAATTCGGTAATAGAAAATGAGCACACTCACATTGGAAACGAATTATAAAAAATATCGAAATTGTCAAATACTTACTGATGTCGCGCTCTTGGGAGTGAGTACCGTTTGGACAACTATTTTATCCACAGACTTGGCCTACAACTAACTTACGCAAAATCAGCACACTCACATGGAAAGTTAATTATTAAAAAAATAAATCAAACTGTCAAATGCGTACCTGAGGAGCGGATTCTTGTTGCACAGCCTCACTTGAGGTAAGGATGTTTCCAACAGAACTGGCCTGCAAATCAATTTATTAGGTTATGGAAAATAAAAAATCTCATGGAAAGTTGTAATAAACAAAGAAAAACTGTTAAATACTTACTGGTGTTGGCATTTTATTTTGCCCCACATCACTAGTACTTTGGTTAGAACCAACCGGAATGGGAACAAGAATTACCTACGAATTGTGACAACAAACAGTGCCAATTATGTATGTTGAATGCATTAATTAATATGTTTATATGTAACATACGTCACTTACTTGACTTGCCGATATTTGCTGCAACATTCCTTCGAGATGTCTAAACCTGACCTCAAATGCTAAGTTGTCCTTATCACGGCTTGCTAGCTTAGCATTCGTGGATTCAAGTAGGGCCGTCAACTTGTTCACCACTTCATCTCTTTACGCCGCCTCATACTCAAGTTGGGAAATCCATTCCTTAAACGAGACTTTTACTCGACTCATACCCCAATATTTACCTGCTGTCAGTCCGTACCTAATCCCTTTTAAAAACCCAAATTTCTCTTTGCCAAGTACTAAGGTGACGACATATGTGCACGGTTCCAGTGTAAGGGCTCTGGAGGCGATCTGCTCTTCATGCTGAACCTTCAAGAAAACAAATGTCAAACTGCCTTTTTCTTACAAGCATAAAACGTCAGATTTCATGAACTGCTGTTGAAGCTGTTAACCAGCATTTCTTAAAAAATATTGTTTCTGTGCATTTCTTTCATGGTAGTGAAATGATACTAGTACTTGTTTAACTAAATAAACCAATCACACCCAGTAAAAAATATCCCGTCCAATATCCCTAGTACTTGATAAACTACTATAAGTAAATAAACTACTGATGGTTTGGTAGTACTGTTGTTTACCATCCTAACCAGTAGTTGTATCCACATCAAGTGTTGAGACAAGTTAGACAGACTCAAGTTTGTTTGACGCCACTATAAGGGTGTGTGTGTGGGAATGAATTGACTTTAACATGATTTAAAAACTTTAATACTAAAACATACTAATTTGGTTGCCACGTCTTCGACAAAAGCATTCTTGTATGCACCATTTTTGTCCTCCCTTGCTTTCATTCACATTAATGCACGGCCGGGCGTCTGATCCGGTGCAAGTTCCTTTTTTTGACCTTGTAAAATATTCAAGAGAAAGCAGCTGACGGTCATGCATTAGACACATAACCAACAAATCATTGAACTAGAGAGTGAGGTAATTACCAGTTTCTCTCAAAGGTAGATATAACCTCCTCGTCCCATGTGATGATCAAAAACATTGTTTGCTCTAGCTCCCTTTGTTGAAGCCAAGCGTTTCTTCATCCACACATTATAATCATTTCATTATACTTAAAAAACATAAACCTTATATAGTCGATCAATCTACGTTATTTATACCTGAAATTGCTCTGATTATGTGTACTCAACAAAGCGATCCCAGTGTTCTTTCTTGATCAATATTCTTTGTCCCTTGGGTATCGCCTTCAGCTTCAGAGGTTTACCGATGTTCGGCATAATGTATTTGGCATACAATTTTCTTCGAAAATTCCAAAGAAGGTGTCCGGCCTGTGACACGCCTCAATCTCAAAATATTTCTGCATAATATAATATAGTAAAGGTAAATTAATTCTACAAACAGTGGCCCAACCCATGAAACATAAATTACTTCTCAAAATATTTCTGCATAGATGTTTGGAAAACCACTTTTACCAAACATAAATGATTTTTAGAAGTAAAAAATCCTTTTAACGACATAAAATGCACAAAAATGAATCATCTAACAACATAAAATGCACAAATAAAAGTAAAAAATAACCGTTATTTGTTCCCACGGCCTATCTCTAAGCCCCTTTGTGACCTTCCTCCAACTTAAATGTCTCAAGCCAATCATTTCCCTTACAACATCCCCTAAAAAAACTTGGAAACTTTGATCTGGTTTGGCCAGTGAACCTACCCAGATTATCAAATTCCACTACCAGTTTGACACCACCAGAGTTTGCATAATCGGTAAGTAGCTTAGCTAACCTCGTCAACCCCTTGCAGGTTTTTCACAGTAGCCAAATTGTTGATGGGTTCGATAGCCTCCATCGATATATCGTCGTCTTCTTGAGCGTCGTCGTCGTTGGGTTCCTCGCTGGTGTGACAATCGTCAATTTCAGGTTAACTCCGTTAACTCAACTCCGTCAATTCAAACTTTAAGATCGTTAAATTTATAACGCACACTTCATTACATTTAAACTAGGGTTTAAATGACGCTTAACACTTACTACATGTGTAGTCTTTCGGGATTTGCACCGAAACGCAAACGAGTTGACGCAAACGATTGATAAATAAACGTAAAACGTCAAAACAATAATTATGTGATAATTATGTGTTAGATATATGTGTGTTACTTGATTTTGTTATGTGGAATGTTAAACAAGAAACAAGAACCAATTAGTTAGGCTAGAGATGTAACACTTGAAAGTAGAGGGACTAGAGTGTAACTTGTATCATTATAAATATATCCTTAACTAAACTCTAACCTATGATTTTCTAAACCTACAACCCCGATCGGCCTCTCTCTCCTTTGTTCTCCACGGCTGCCGTCCACAAACACACACATATACACATCAAATCAAGTGTTTGATCCAAGAACAAGGTGCTAGGAAGGTATAATTGATCATCCCTTACCTCCTTGTTGTTTAATTTTGATGTTTAATGGGTTAATCAAAAACCCTAGGCAGCCGATTTGCTTGTATATGTATGAGTTAACATGATGGTTGTTGAATTCATGATGATTGATAACTAGTATTGATGTTGATGCATGATTGATTGTTGTCTTTGATTTGAGTTGAAATACAAACCCTAATCTTGTATGCATGGTGTAATTGACATGCATGGATAGTGGTGGTAGTGTCTAGCATGTTATATGATTGATTTATGGTCCATAGATAGTTAAATTGTTGAGTTTTGATGTGAACAGATTCTGGACAGAATGTGTATACGATGTTTAAGTGACTGTAACAAAGTGTAAACGTGAAAATTGGTTGAGATTGTGGGTACTGCAGTAAACTAGGTTGAGTCTAGTTTCTATAAAGTATAAGTTTGTAATTCTTGGACAAGTAGAAGTTTACTTTTATGATTTTACAAAAACGTTGTGCAAAGCTGAGCTGTTAGACCTGCTGTTAGGTTATGTTGTAAATGTTATATCTCATGAACTACGAGACCAATTGGGTTGGTTCCACTTCTGGAAGTTGACTCATTGAGTTAGGAACCAAACCCAAGTGGTCTTGCATTTATTGGATTTTTCGTTTAACGGGAATTACAAATAACATTCTGTTGCGCATGAATCTGACTGATATGAGTTTGCTGTAATGTTTTGGTCATTATAAGAAAAATATGTGGAATAAAAATAAGATAAAGTATGTTCTGGAAACCTAAGACATGTATGTTTTAGTGGTGATTTTTGGTGAATTAAATGAGATGATATGATCGGTGAAATAGTACAATCTTTCAAGTAGAAATTCTGTCACAGTGAAACTAGCTGCTGAGTTGTGTATAAATGCATGAAATATGATATTTCTTATATAATTGTTATGTTTTGACCAAAATACCCTTGCGGGGAATAGTTGCAAATTGATTGCCATGATTTGACCAAATTGCCCTTATGGGGAATAATGGCTAGTAATTGTTATTTGTTGACCAAAATGCCCTTACGGGGATAATTGCTAGTAAAGTATGTTATTAATACATGACACAAAAGTAATTGTTCACTCACGTATCGTATCACAATTGTACTTGTTTAAGTCACACACGATTCACAAACGAAACACGAAACATGTTACGTGCATAGGTATTATGTGCCGAGTCTAGAGACTCGTTAAACATACCGATACTTAGAAAATCTCTTTGTTATTTAGAACGCTAGAGAGTTTCTACGACGCGCATCACTTGGTGATCTAATTCGGGATATTCTTCGCAAACAGTGAGTTCACTTACCCCACTCTTAAACTGTTTTCAAACGTTTTTCACTTGGGGGAGATAACATACTCCGATAAACGCATTTTCTGAGATAAACGCATATTTAAGATTTTGTTATAAATTATATATCACTTGTAAAGGCTAAGCGGCAAACGTAACATTTGAAGTCCCACACATCGAAACGGTTAATATTTGGAATAGCGAGTCACTGTTGAGTAGTACTACTGGTTTTGACAAACCCCACCCGACGCTAAGCTCAACTGGAGGTTGAGTGGGTGTAGTTTTGGCTAACACTTACCATGGTCTGGGTTGACCTGGTGACGGGCACTTGATAAACAGTCAGCTTCGGTCTCGAACCACTTAGCGATACTTGTTGTATAGATTAGCTACCTATCGATATATAATTTGACGTAACACTATCTGGTAATGCAAAACACTTAAACGCCGTAACGTGGTTACGCAACACTTAAACGCCGTAACGTGGTTACGCAACACTTAAACGCCGTAACGTGGTTACGCAGCACTTAAACGCCGTAACGTGGTTACGCAACACTGAAACGCCGTAACGAGGTTACGCAAAACGCTAAACGATTTATCTTATATAACTTGTGAACTCACCAACCTTGTGTTGACACTTTTAGTATGTTATTCTCAGGTAGCCGAGGCGGGCGCGCGGTTTAGGAGCATGCATTAAATGAAAACACTTTTATTCTGCAAACTTATTTTTAACAGTTATCTGTGGTTTTAAGTCGTCCTGCGTGACGCAGCTTTTGAATTAAGGTTTTTACGCTTCCGCACTTATTTGCATTTAAACGTTTTTATGGTTTGATTATAACTGATGATTCCGATCCTGCCAGTTCACACCCTCTGACGGTAAAACTCCGTTAGTGGATTTTGGAGGGTGTGACAGATTGGTATCAGAGCCATTGGTTATAGCGAACTAGAAGCTGCATGCATACTAGACTATAACCGCGACGACCCATTAGTTATAATGATACGCACTGCATAGGTTTGTGTAGTCTGGTAACCTTATCTCTTTATCTCTTTCACTCATACGCGCGCATACACGGCTTACCTGTAGGAATGTCGACGCCACCCTCATCATCATCCGATTTGATGACGCATGCTCACGGGAAGGAACCTCAGTTACCTACCGCCTCGCCACCCCGCGTAGTCCCGGAACTCGAAGCTCCCGCACCGAAGAGGTACCGCCTATCCGGAGGCCTTTACGAAAACGACGTTAGCTGGGATTGGTACCCTAACATGATCAGACGTATGGTCTATCGCGAACAAGTTCCCCCGTTGCCTCACCCGAACCATCCTGCTTATCCCAACACTCTACCACCCATAACCGAACCTGTGGAGCGAGTTCTCGCAGCTGTTGTTTCTTGTTTGGAGCGTTATGTGGGTTACATGCGCTACACGAGAGAAAATGTTGCCAGACTGTTTAAAGACGGAACCGAGACTCAGGAGGAGATTGCCCGCATGGCAGCGGCAATGAAAGATATGCAAGAGACTAGTGAGCAACAAATGAAGGTTATGATGAAGATGCAAGCTGAGATGATAGACTTGCAAGAGCAACTCCAAGAAGCAAGGACCCGAACTGAGATAGCGTTAGAGCGTTGCGATGTCTTACAAATGCAACTTACTCAGAACGCAGCCGAACCTGAGGCAGAGCCTGAGGCCGAGCCCGAGGCAGAGCCTGAAGTAGAACCTGAAGAAGATCCCGAAGAGGAGCTTGAGGAAGATCCCGAGGAAGATCCCGAGGAGGAACCCGAAGAAGAACCGGAGGAAGAACCGGCTGAGGAGGAGGCACACTCGGAGGTGTCCTCAGATGACGACATCTAGTGATGATGACACTTAGATGGAGGGGTTGTCTCCATCCGAACTATTATTTTCTATGATTTTAAGGATTGATTGGAAATACTTTGTAGCGAATACAATGGTTTTAATCATGAATTTTTATTTAGACTAATATGTGGTTGTGATGTGATGTTGTTTCTTATTTTCTTTCTTACCTATTTTTTTTTTTTTTTACATGTATGGTGTGTTGTATATGAAGGAAAAATTCATGTTTAACATTTTATACTGTGATTCTAGGAAATGGCCGGAAGAAACGCTGGACGAGGACGTGGTAACATCAGCATGACTGCAGCTGACCTCCAAACTCTGCTGAATGACCATGTGGCGGCCGCCTTAGCCGCACACGTACAGAATCAAACTGGAGGTCCGAGTGGAACGTGTACCTTCAAGAACTACCTTGACTGCAAGCCCAGTACGTTTAAGGGCACTGAGGGAGCTATAGGCTTCCTGCGTTGGGCTGAGAAGGCCGAGTCGGCTTTTGAGATGTGTAATTGTCCCCCTGCCAGTAGGGTCAAATTCGCTGCTGGGACACTTGAGGATTCCGCCCTCACTTGGTGGAATTCAAACGTCCAGATCCTTGGGTTGGAACTGGCTAACGCGATGAACTGGGAGGAGTTCAAGAGCATGATGCGAGAGGAGTACTGTCCGAGGGAAGAAATTTCGAAGTTAGAGTCGGAGTTTTGGTCGTTGAAGATGGTGGGCTCGGAAATCGAAGCCTACACTACTCGTTCGCACTAGTTGGCTGTGATGTGTCCGCGGATGGTGGATCCGCCGAGCAAGAGAATAGAAATGTACATTGATGGTTTAGCACCGCAAATTCAGGGCATGGTGACGTCTTCCCGACCAGCCACGATCCAACAAGCGATCCGTTTAGCTCACAAACTGACGGATCAGGCTGTGACCCAAGGTGCGTTACCACCTAGGGGTTCGACCACTAAAGCCCGTGACAACCCGAGTAATGACCACGTCAGCAACAGTAACAGCAACAGCAACCCGAACAGCGGGAAGAGAAAGTTTGACAACACCAGATCTTCATCCTCGAACCTCCCACCGCAACACCACTACCGTAAGCCCGAATTTACTCGGAGCTTTAACACTCAGAATCACAACAACAACACCAACCACAACAGTAGCGGGCAGGTTTCGAGCGGATATGCTGGGAAATATCCAAAGTGCAACAGGTGCAACTTTCATCATGTTGGCCAGTGTGACCGTGTCAAGTGTCAAAGATGCGGAAAGATAGGTCACCAAGCGAAAGAATGTAGAGGAGACCTTGCGGCAAAGGGTGCTCCTAAGCCACCGATGACAACTAAGGGATGCTTTGAATGTGGGCAGGAAGGTCATTTCCGGAAGGATTGCCCCAAGCTGAAACAGAATGACAATAACGGGGGTAATGGAAGTGGCAGTAATGGTGGAGGAAATGGCAAAGGAAGAGCGTTTGTGATTGGATCGGGTCAAGCCCGCAATGATCCGCATGTGGTGTCTGGTAAGTTCCCTGTAAACGATTGTTTTGCTTCTGTTTTGTTTGACACTGGAGCTGATAGGAGTTTTGTGTCGAAAGCCTTTAGCCAACTTTTAGACCTTACTCCAACCCCGTTAGACGCTAAGTTTCCTGTCGAATTAGCTAACGGTAAAACTGTAGTAACAACTCATATACTTGCGGGATGTAAGTTGAAACTGTCAGGTCATGTCTTTGATATCGACCTTATTCCTTTTACGCTTAGTAGTTTCGATGTCGTTGTCGGCATGGACTGGTTATCCGAGAACCGAGCGGAGATTATATGCCATGATAAGATAGTCCATATTACCACCCCTTCCGGCGAGATCTTTTCGGTCCGAGGCGAGAGAAGCGGCATGACCACCCGCGTCATTACCCTTTTGAAGGCACAGAAGTATCTAAGAAAGGGTCATCCGGCAATTTTGGCGCAGATTGTTGAGAAACCCGCGGAGGAGAAACGAATTGAAGACATACCGGTTGTGCGAGACTTTCCGGAAGTTTTCCCAGAGGATTTGCCCGGACTCCCTCCTATTCGTCAAGTCGAATTCCAAATCGAGTTGACACCCGGTGCAGCACCCATAGCACGAGCCCCGTATCGGCTCGCACCGGTGGAACTTCAGGAGTTGTCCACTCAGTTGCAAGATTTGTTGGATAAGGGTTTTATCCGACCTAGCTCATCGCCATGGGGAGCCCCTGTCTTGTTTGTCCGAAAGAAAGACGGGACTTTCCGAATGTGCATCGACTACCGGGAGTTGAATAAGGTGACGGTCAAGAACCGTTATCCTTTACCCCGAATTGATGATTTGTTTGACCAGCTTCAAGGATCGAGTTACTACTCGAAGATTGATCTACGATCCGGTTACCACCAGCTGAGAGTGCGCGAAGAAGATATCTCAAAGACGGCTTTCAAAACACGGTATGGTCACTACGAGTTTTCGGTTATGCCTTTTGGCCTAACCAACGCGCCAGCCGTATTTATGGATCTCATGAATCGAGTATGCAAGGCGTACCTCGACAAGTTCGTGATTGTTTTCATCGATGATATTCTCGTCTACTCCAAGAACGAGACTGACCACGACGAGCACCTAAGGGTAATTCTGGAACTATTGAAGAAGGAACAACTGTATGCTAAACTCTCGAAATGTGAATTTTGGCTTCGCGAGGTTCACTTTTTAGGACATGTGATCAACGAGAATGGTATACATGTCGATCCCGGTAAGGTAGAGGCCATCAAAAACTGGGAAGCACCTAAGACTCCGACTGAGGTGCGACAATTCCTAGGACTGGCCGGCTACTACCGGCGTTTCATCGAGGGATTTTCAAAAATTGCTCAACCCCTCACCGCTTTGACCCACAAGGGCACTAAGTACAACTGGGGTGACGCGCAAGAATCCGCTTTTCAACTGTTGAAAACCAAGCTTTGTAGCGCCCCTATTTTAGCCCTCCCCGAGGGAACGGAAAATTTTGAGGTACACTGTGACGCATCTATACAAGGTCTCGGTTGTGTGCTGATGCAACTCGAGAAGGTTATAGCCTACGCCTCTAGACAACTACGGGTTCACGAGAAGAACTACACGACCCATGATTTGGAACTCGGAGCTGTGGTGTTTGCTCTTAAGATATGGAGGCATTACTTGTACGGTACCAAGTTTACCATTTACACCGACCACAAGAGTCTCCAACATATCTACGATCAGAAGGAGCTGAACATGCGACAGCGTCGTTGGGTCGAGCTGCTTAAAGATTACGATTGTGCCATCAAGTACCACCCTGGCAAGGCCAATGTGGTGGCCGACGCCCTCAGCAGAAAGGAAACAGATAAACCCAGACGGGTGAGAGCATTGCAACTCACGATTCATGCCAGCTTACCCGATCAGATTCGCGATGCGCAACTGGAAGCTTTGAAAGATGATAATCTTCCGTCGGAACTCATGCGGGGCATGAACAAGCAACTTGAAACCAGATCGGACGGGGCCCGATATTTTGAGAACCGGATTTGGGTTCCACGATACGGAGAGTTGAGAACTCTAGCGATGGACGAAGCTCATAAGTCCCGATATTCTATCCACCCTGGCTCAGATAAAATGTATCATGATTTAAAGGCACTTTACTGGTGGCCGAACATGAAAGCCGACATTGCCACCTACGTGAGCAAATGCTTGACTTGTGCCAGAGTCAAGATAGAATACCAGAAACCATCTGGTCTACTGCAACAACCGGAACTCCCGATGTGGAAATGGGAGCACATCTCAATGGACTTTATTACGGGTTTGCCTAAGACACCGACGGGATGCGATACCATATGGGTGATCGTTGACCGGTTGACTAAATCGGCACACTTCCTAGCAATTAAGGAAACGGACAAAATGGAAAGACTGACTCGAGTATACATGAAAGAAGTGGTGTCTAGACACGGAGTGCCTGTCTCGATCATTTCCGACCGAGATTCTCGTTTCACCTCGCACTTTTGGAAGTCGCTGCAAAGCGCACTGGGCACCCGTCTCGATATGAGTACAGCATACCATCCTCAGACGGATGGGCAAAGTGAACGGACTATTCAGACCCTGGAGGATATGTTGCGTGCATGCGTTTTAGATTTCGGAAAGAGTTGGGAACCCCACTTACCCTTGGTAGAGTTTTCGTATAATAACAGCTACCACGCAAGTATTAAGGCAGCGCCGTTTGAAGCGCTGTACGGACGGAAGTGTCGATCACCACTCTGCTGGGCAGAGGTGGGTGACAGCCAAATCACTGGTCCGGAACTGGTACTCGAAACCTCGGAAAAGATTGTTCAAATCCGAAATCGCATGGCAGCAGCACGAGATCGCCAAAAGAGTTACGCCGACAAGCGCCGAAAACCTCTCAAATTTCAAGTGAACGATCGGGTGTTACTCAAAGTCTCACCTTGGAAAGGTGTGGTTCGCTTTGGAAAGCGAAACAAACTCAACCCACGGTATGTTGGTCCGTACCGGATAACTGAGCGCATTGGTCCGGTGGCGTACCGACTGGACCTACCAACAGAACTCAGTGGCGTACACGATGTATTCCACGTATCAAATTTGAAGAAATGCCTATCTGATGAATCCCAAGTAGTCCCTTTGGAGGAACTACAAATTGATGAACAGTTACGTTTCATTGAAGAACCAGTCGAGGTTTTGGATTGGGAAACCAAAACGCTCAAACACAGCAAAATTCCAATCGTTAAGGTTCGTTGGAACTCGAGACGTGGACCGGAGTTCACGTGGGAACGCGAGGATCAAATGATGAAAAAGTATCCTCACCTTTTTGAAGGGCTAACCAAACACAGAAAACCGCGAAACTCGGCAAACCGTCAAACATCACCGGAGGTATGAATTAAATTTCGGGACGAAATTTCTTTCTACTAGGGGCTGATATGACAAACTGAAATTTTTTTTTACTCTTTCAGACTCTCATCACGACTTGACTCAAATTTTCGGGACGAAAATTCTTTAACATGGGAATGATGTGACAATCGTCAATTTCAGGTTAACTCCGTTAACTCAACTCCGTCAATTCAAACTTTAAGATCGTTAAATCTATAACGCACACTTCATTACATTTAAACTAGGGTTTAAATGACGCTTAACACTTACTACATGTGTAGTCTTTCGGGATTTGCACCGAAACGCAAACGAGTTGACGCAAACGATTGATAAATAAACGTAAAACGTCAAAACAATAATTATGTGATAATTATGTGTTAGATATATGTGTGTTACTTGATTTTGTTATGTGGAATGTTAAACAAGAAACAAGAACCAATTAGTTAGGCTAGAGATGTAACACTTGAAAGTAGAGGGACTAGAGTGTAACTTGTATCATTATAAATATATCCTTAACTAAACTCTAACCTATGATTTTCTAAACCTACAACCCCGATCGGCCTCTCTCTCCTTTGTTCTCCACGGCTGCCGTCCACAAACACACACATATACACATCAAATCAAGTGTTTGATCCAAGAACAAGGTGCTAGGAAGGTATAATTGATCATCCCTTACCTCCTTGTTGTTTAATTTTGATGTTTAATGGGTTAATCAAAAACCCTAGGCAGCCGATTTGCTTGTATATGTATGAGTTAACATGATGGTTGTTGAATTCATGATGATTGATAACTAGTATTGATGTTGATGCATGATTGATTGTTGTCTTTGATTTGAGTTGAAATACAAACCCTAATCTTGTATGCATGGTGTAATTGACATGCATGGATAGTGGTGGTAGTGTCTAGCATGTTATATGATTGATTTATGGTCCATAGATAGTTAAATTGTTGAGTTTTGATGTGAACAGATTCTGGACAGAATGTGTATACGATGTTTAAGTGACTGTAACGAAGTGTAAACGTGAAAATTGGTTGAGATTGTGGGTACTGCAGTAAACTAGGTTGAGTCTAGTTTCTATAAAGTATAAGTTTGTAATTCTTGGACAAGTAGAAGTTTACTTTTATGATTTTACAAAAACGTTGTGCAAAGCTGAGCTGTTAGACCTGCTGTTAGGTTATGTTGTAAATGTTATATCTCATGAACTACGAGACCAATTGGGTTGGTTCCACTTCTGGAAGTTGACTCATTGAGTTAGGAACCAAACCCAAGTGGTCTTGCATTTATTGGATTTTTCGTTTAACGGGAATTGCAAATAAAATTCTGTTGCGCATGAATCTTACTGATATGAGTTTGCTGTAATGTTTTGGTCATTATAAGAAAAATATGTGGAATAAAAATAAGATAAAGTATGTTCTGGAAACCTAAGACATGTATGTTTCAGTGGTGATTTTTGGTGAATTAATTGAGATGATATGATCGGTGAAATAGTACAATCTTTCAAGTAGAAATTCTGTCACAGTGAAACTAGCTGCTGAGTTGTGTATAAATGCATGAAATATGATATTTCTTATATAATTGTTATGTTTTGACCAAAATACCCTTGCGGGGAATAGTTGCAAATTGATTGCCATGATTTGACCAAATTGCCCTTATGGGGAATAATGGCTAGTAATTGTTATTTGTTGACCAAAATGCCCTTACGGGGATAATTGCTAGTAAAGTATGTTATTAATACATGACACAAAAGTAATTGTTCACTCACGTATCGTATCACAATTGTACTTGTTTAAGTCACACGCGATTCACAAATGAAACACGAAACATGTTACGTGCATAGGTATTATATGCCGAGTCTAGAGACTCGTTAAACATACCGATACTTAGAAAATCTCTTTGTTATTTAGAACGCTAGAAAGTTTCTACGACGCGCATCACTTGGTGATCTAATTCGGGATATTCTTCGCAAACAGTGAGTTCACTTACCCCACTCTTAAACTGTTTTCAAACGTTTTTCACTTGGGGGAGATAACATACTCCGATAAACGCATTTTCTGAGATAAACGCATCTTTAAGATTTTGTTATAAATTATATATCACTTGTAAAGGCTAAGCGGCAAACGTAACATTTGAAGTCCCACACATCGAACCGGTTAATATTTGGAATAGCGAGTCACTGTTGAGTAGTACTACTGGTTTTGACAAACCCCACCCGACGCTAAGCTCAACTGGAGGTTGAGTGGGTGTAGTTTTGGCTAACACTTACCATGGTCTGGGTTGACCTGGTGACGGGCACTTGATAAACAGTCAGCTTCGGTCTCGAACCACTTAGCGATACTTGTTGTATAGATTAGCTACCTATCGATATATAATTTGACGTAACACTATCTGGTAATGCAAAACACTTAAACGCCGTAACGTGGTTACGCAACACTTAAACGCCGTAACGTGGTTACGCAACACTTAAACGCCGTAACGTGGTTACGCAACACTTAAACGCCGTAACGTGGTTACGCAACACTGAAACGCCGTAACGAGGTTACGCAAAACGCTAAACGATTTATCTTATATAACTTGTGAACTCACCAACCTTGTGTTGACACTTTTAGTATGTTATTCTCAGGTAGCCGAGGCGGGCGCGCGGTTTAGGAGCATGCATTAAATGAAAACACTTTTATTCTGCAAACTTATTTTTAACAGTTATCTTTGGTTTTAAGTCGTCCTGCGTGACGCAGTTTTTGAATTAAGGTTTTTACGCTTCCGCACTTATTTGCATTTAAACGTTTTTATGGTTTGATTATAACTGATGATTCCGATCCTGCCAGTTCACACCCTCTGACGGTAAAACTCCGTTAGTGGATTTTGGAGGGTGTGACAGCTGGAGTAGCCTCCAGTGTCTTCTGATTGAGCGTCTAATTGAGCGTCCTCATCGGAGTATAAATCATGTTCTTCACCGACAATTGGTTCATCAAAAAGCTTCATCTTCGATTGTTTCTTCTGTAAGGATTTGAGTGCAAGGATTTGATTTCTGTAAGGTTCCCCACCACCACCACCACACTTCCGCCGCCACCACCACCCACTACCTGCCACCACCACCCACCACCACACCTCCGCCACCATCCACCACCATCATGACCACCTGAACCCACCACCACCCACTAATATATATATATAAATATATATATATATATATATATATATATATATAAACTGCCTTGGTTTAGTAAACACTTAAAAAAACCACTTGTAGAAGCAATTGATCTTCATGGAATCGATCTCAACATCCAGTAACAGAAGCAATCTGTGACATTCGTCAAATTTGAGTCTCATTTTATATTCATTTTGTAACCTGTAACATGTCAATTTTTTTCGCGTTTTATTTAATAAATTATCCTTCGTAGTTGTGGTTAAGCTTGTAAACCCGAACCGACATTTTATCAAATTATTGATGTTATAACTCTAGCGTGTGTGTGGTTTGTCAAAATATAGTTATTTATAATTTATAAGCTTGGTTAAGTAACTTTAGGGACTAAATTGGATTTCTTTAAAGTTATACAAGTTTTAAATCATTTTTAACTAAATATCAAACATGAGGGGCCGCCCTCTCATTCTCCTTCGTTTTTTCGGCGCCAATTTCCGGCGACCGGCGACCTCCGGCAACATCACCACCTCGTCTCCCCAATCTCGATCTCCGGCGAGCCCCCTATCTCCGGCCGTATCCCCCTGCCCTCTGATCTGAAACCCCAGCCGCGACCCCCTTACTTTCCCTCTCCGGTTCGTCTTTCCGGCGACGGAAAACCGGCCACCGATGCATCACACTCCCTCACACTCTCTCCGTCTCTCTCTCACTTCGTCTCCCTCTCCTTCAGCCGTACTCTCTCTCTCTTTCTCTCTCCCTCAGCTCTCCCTCTCTCGGCTCTCTCCGTCCCTCACCTCTCTCTCTCTCTCTCGGCTCTCTTCGGCTCTAACTCTCTCTCTGCTCTCTCTCCGTCTCTCACTCTCCCTCTCTCTCCGATTCATTTTTCCGGCACGTCTCCGACATCCTTCATCTCCGACGACCATATTTACAACTAATAGGTAAAATTAACAATTGTGGGTTTAATTATGAGTTTGATTAAAAATTGTTATCTTGGTTCGATTGGTTGGTACGTTAGTTATTAAACTGGAAGTCTCGGATTCGGATCTCATCCTAGACCGATTTTGGTATTATTTTTATACTTAACAAAATTACGGCTACTATTAGTACTAATATCACTACACATAAAATATTATTATTATTATTATTATTATTATTATTATTATTATTATTATTATTATTATTAAGTTTAACTTACTAATATATGTATTCGTTATTAATAATAATATTATTATTATTATCATTATTATTATAAATATTAAAGTGGTTATTATTATTATTAAAGATCATATTATTAGTACTCATCAAAATCATATTTTTTTATCATTAATAATTATTAGCCATAATATAACTGTATTTATTTTGTGAACTCATTTAGAAATCGAACCAACATCGAGTATGGTATCATTCAATATTATTTATTATTATTATTTTTATCAACAACATTTTAATTAATACTAGATCTTTACTCTTTAACTATTATTATTAGTATTATACTATATTATTAATAATAATAATAATAATAATTATTATTATTATTATCATATTTATCTTTTATATATATATATATATATATAACATTCCTTTTTAAAATTATTATTATCATTACTATCATTATCATTAATAATATTATTATAAATTTTATTATCAAGTCATTTTTATAAAACGGAACTCTTGATTTAAACCCTTCTTGTTTCTATTCAATATTGGGTTAGTTATTTAAAAGCCCAATAAAATAATATTATTTTATTTTAAATTACCAATTAAGTACGAGTCTCTAATCGTTAACAAATTAACCGGTAATCCGATTAACAACCGAAACTTCTTGTCCAATGTATCAAATGTAATTTCAACTAAAGTTCAAGTTCATTAATATATTTATTCGTTTTCCATTAGCTTTCAAGTCGGATTCGTTCGTTTCGTTTACAAGCTTTCTATATGTCGATCACTTATTAGTTCTCAATTCGTCAATCGAGGTGAGTACTTTCATACCCCGTCTTCCATCTTTCGTTTTGGGGTGACATTTCATACTTATCAAACTAAATGCTTTACTTACTAGAATCTTAAATCCACAAACGTGATTGTATACTTTACTTAAATAAATGCTCGATTTGGTGTTCTATTCTTACATACTTATGTGCTTACCGCTTTTGGTAGGTTGATTCATAAATCCTTGAACTATCTGGTATTCTCTTATAGCACGGTGCCGTTAATGTATTCTTATTAACGACCTCATGAAATCAGAATCTATTTGGTATTCTCTTATAGACGGTTCCGTTAATGTATTCTTATTAACGACCTCATATGAAAATCCTGAACAATCTGGTATTCTCTTATGGCAGGTGTCGCTAATGTGTTAGCGATCTCATATTATCCATATTGTTGCTTTTATTTATTGTTTTGTATACAAGTTTTGTGGCTTTTTATTATTATATACTTATATGCTCAAACTTATGAATTGCTCACCAACCTTTGTGTTGACAAACTTTATTTTATGAAATGTTACAGGTTTGACTTTCGTTGACTCAAGGACTTGACAAAAAACGTTACCAAGACTATTAGGGTATTAGTAAAACGAACAATATGTTTTCTACTTGTTTTTAAATTTGTTTATATGAACGAGATGTGTTGATTATTGATTTATGAAATAAAATGAGTTGATTAAATATTGTCACTTTAAATAGTGTCTTGTGTAATTGGGCAATCAGTTGAACCCCGGCATGTTCCGCCGCGTTTGGTCGGGGTGTGACAGATTGGTATCAGAGCCATAAGACTATAGGATAGGTGGTTAGACGTAACGACTTAGTATAGTCTTTAATTTAGGGTCCTTATACGTGTTGCCTATACGTGTTTACCCTACTTGATTGTTCAGTACACTTGTTTATTTATATACTTATTTATTTCATCAAATCGTATATATACACAAATACTCGAAACATACTACGGTATCCTTACCTTACTTTTGTTTAATTTTATATATACACATACACACACTTTCATAGTACTCCAATGTATCATTTCCTTAAAACGCAAAACATTAGTTTTTATTGTGTGTTATGGATCACGAGCTTAACTTGGATCCCGTTGTTTCAAATCTCCTTAAAGATTGTCTCTTATGAGATGACCAGTTTAAGTAGTCGAATGCGAGCATTCCGCTCGCCATCCTAATTTTCGGTGTTAAAACAATAGAGCCACGGTGGTTCGTGGACTAGTGTTTTGACATGATGTTGTATTCCAATTTAATATTTTTACAATCGTTATTTGAGTCGAGAACATGAAAAAGACGCGGTGGTACGTGTACATGTTTAAACTCCAACATGGTAGTTTTGTAAAAAGGTTTTTAGTGTCGAAATATCAAGTTATGGTGGTTCATGCACGATTTTTCCGCCTTTAAATCTTAAAACGTTATTATTACATTTCAAGAATTTAAATCATTTTTTCCCTTATTTTGTAATATATTCTCATCATAAGTCTTCATTTATAAATGTTATATTTTTATTTTTATTTGTAAATAATTCTTGTATATCTCGATTTTATATGTTAAAGTTTTACACCAATTTTCTCATCTTGATTTCACAATGATTTTTTAATACAAATTTCGTTCATTATGATCTCTTCGCTATAAGTTAAAATATATGTATATATATATATATATATATATATATATATAACTAGTTTGATCTATTTATAATAATTTTTAATATGTAATCTATTTTTATTAAGATTATTTATAAACAAAATTCTTATTATATGAATTTCATCATATTAAGGAAGTTTTATGATAAATTCACCTTAAATTTTCAAGTAAATTTCCTATTGTATAGACCTTAAATTGTCTTTAAACTCCTAGTATAAAAAAAATTAAATAAATAAAATCGTTTACTGTGAATTCTCGATTTACAATGCCGGTCATTTTAACTTACCATGATATTTTCGTTACACGATATTAAATAACGAACTTGATGAAAATATTTCATTACGCAACTTTGCATTCCCAAAACGACATTCATCATTCAATATTGAGACTTCGTAAAAAATTTTAACATACAATTCACTTATTTTAAACTCCTCATAAGCAAAATTTTAATTTGCTCCTAAAAAAATTAAAAAAAAATCTATTTATATAATATATATATATATATTAACTTGTAAATTAATTATCAAACGTTTCATGAATGTTTCGATCCTTAATTATAAATTATGATATTTTCAATTTAAAACTTATTATTAGTCAAAAGTTTCCCTAAACGCAACCAAGAGCCTCTAAACACTCGTATCCCATCTCATACTACCATCCTAAATCAAACCATCCTTACCTTTCAAAAGTTTTCCGTGCACTCAAATATTTCCTCAATATGAACGAAACCTAAGACATCAACGTTATACCCTCACCTACTCAAAACCTATGCGAGTCCAAGATATACAAAAATCAACCCAACAAAAGGCCCTAACTACCGACACTTTTACGCCACGAAAACCTATCAAACTTACCATCCAAATGCTTCAAGGACACGACAAACACATTCACCAAATGCCTTGGACATAAACAAACCAAAGCTTACCCAACTATGACTCAATCCTTCGATCCAAGCTATGTCAAATCACAAGCCATGTCGCCACACCATTCTCATCCAACCATAGGGTTTGATATCAAAAGTAACAACCCCAAACACTCCTTACAAAATACATAGATAAACCGAATCTCAACCCAAGCTAGCCAAGATCAAATTATCCAACCCATCAACTAGACCCGAGCTCAAATAAGCAAAACCCCACCCATTAGCCCAACCACTACTCACACAAATCATCTAAAGCCTAACCCACTCAAACGACCTAAACTCAACAAGCCTCATCAATCCAACTCAAGAAAACCCAACTACGCAAGCCAACCGAAACACACTCACTCCTCACCAAATTCCCAAACCATTAACTATTCAAAGCCTAAAACCCATCCATGCACATGTAAGCTTCGTTTTACCCTTAAAAAAATTGTGTATGTATATACAACTAATGTATTTATAACAACCTCATGTGTTTAAATAATCGCTTATAGGTTATAAACTCTTTCAAGATTAACAATTTACATATTGTCCAAATCTTATAAATCATCTTTCAAAAATCTAAGATTGTCATGACAACAAAAAAATTTGATTATGAGGATTTGTTTTCAAAGGTTGTTAAAAGATTATATGTGTGATTCCAAGATTTTAAATATTGTCACCTAAGGTGATAAATCTCTTAATAACTTTATAAATACGAGGTTTCATTTTAAAAGATGAATACGGGATTTATTTAGTAATAAATTACAACTTTTCTTATTTTGCGTAAACGCAATGATCATGACTTCATAAATCTTTTTGTGACACGTTAATAAATACCCTATATACTAGACTTTGTGTCATGAGTTTTTGTTCAATAACGATTTACGCAAACTATTACTTCTTATTATCGCAAGCATTATTTTATAAATATTTTTCATCACAGCCGCTTTATGTATACAAATTAACAAATTGGGCTTACAAGATTTACACTTGGTAATGATTTAAATGTTTTTCTAGCTATGCGTTACCACAACGCCTCGTTAGTATATACATTTCTTAAAAACAATAAAACGGCTTTACTTAAGACCTCATTTTCAATTTTAGTCTATTATACGCTACGCGATTTACATATTTCGACATTAATTCGAGTCCCACAATTATTGCGAATTTCTTTTCATTTGATGAGATGTTTCGATGACAACATTATGCACATGAGATTTCATTTTCGTGTTTTGATTTTCGTGACCGAATGCAAACTATTCAATGACAATTTGTGCAATACTTTCAAAACCTCAAATTTTCACTAGATATTTCGTTATTATTTTAAACGATATTTTCATAACTATGTTATTCATATTTGAGCATTTATGCTTTTCAAGCAAGACGCGATTCTATACATTATTCTATATCATTTCATCTAATCTATTAACGGCCTATGTGTGGTTGTCTACAAGTTTTGGCGCTATTAGAAACCGTTATTATAATGACGATTATATAAATGGTTTCACAATAGTGGTCGTATTCACGTTTTATCACATTTCATCGATTGTTTTGGTTGTTAACTAAATGTTATTTTATTTATGTTGATACACGGTGTCACCCAAAAGAAACTCACCCCATTCTCGTGTTATCACATTTCATGTAATCATATCCTCAATTACTTATAACTTCAAGTTTGTACACATATGAAACTCATTGTACGACATTATTGATAATTGTAATGTTGTCTACCCCTATCTCATGTACTCACTTTTTGGGTTTCTCATTTACACCTATCAGATTTCTCATTTTCACACTTTGGATTCTCGTTTCACTTATCGGATTTCATTTATCGGTGTTATTTAGTGCCTCGATGTATAGACTTGACAATTATCTTAATGACATTTAACTTCAAATCTCGTTCCATATTGTTCACCTTAAAATTTTATATTATTCGATCGTCGTTGCTTATTTAAACCAAATTGATATTCTCACTTTGGTTTATATTTTTAGATTTAAATTGTTTCAATTATTTTATTCCATTTTCCTACTTATTAAAAAAGTCAACCCCAGAATTTCCAACCGCGGGTATTATTTATTCAATATGTGTAAAAATTCAATAGATTCATGCACGTTTCTAATGTTTAAGATTTCAAAATAAATATGTCTTTTAAACCACATAATGGGACGAACCATGTGGACCATAAGACGATCTAAATAATTATGGGTGCACACTTAATTATCGAAATTCCCGTATGGAAGCCATAGTAAGTACACTTGTGTGCGATAACTCAGGTCCGATGATGATAGCGGAAAAACAGTAGAAATGCAAGTTATGATAAGGGCATGGTGGATACACCGCTGGTACTTCCTATATATAAGTGCCTTTATTATGTTCTCATTGTAGCATTTTTCGAGTCATGCAAAGATTTGACGTTATTCTTTTGCTTAAATTGTTCATGCAATTATCTTACTAAAGACAATATTCGTTAATAATTACTTTTTCTTTAAGTTTATTTTAATTTCGGGACGAAATTTCTAAAAAGTTGGGGATACTGTAACATTCGTCAAATTTGGGTCTCGTTTTATATTCATTTTGTAATATGTAACATGTCGATTTTTTTCTTTTATTTAATAAATTATCCTTCGTAGTTGTGGTTAAGCTTGTGAACCCGAACCGACATTTAATCAAATTATTGATGTTATAACTCTAGCGTGTGTGGGGTTTGTCAAAATACAATTATTTATAATTTATAAGCTCGGTTAAGTAACTTTAGGGACTAAAGTGAATTTCTTTAAAGCTATACAAGTTTTGAATTATTTTTAACTAAATATCAAACATGAGGGGCCAAAGTGTAACATTATAAGCCATCTATATAAACAAAAAAACCCTAACCCTAAACCATTAACACCACAACCGCCCTTTCTTTCTCTTTCGTTTTTCCGGCGCCGATTTATGGCGACCGGCGACCTCCGGCGACATCACCACCCCGTCTCCCTGATCTCTATCTCCGGCGAGCCCCCTATCTCCGGCCGTATTCCCCCTCCCCTCTGGTCCGAAACCCCAGCCGCCGACCCCCCTCACTTTCCCTCTCCGGTTCGTCTTTCCGACGACCGACCGGCCACCGGTGCACCACACTCCCTCACTCTCTCTCCGTCTCTCTCACACTTCGTCTCCCTCTCCCTCAGCCGTACTCTCTCTCTCCCTCAGCTCTCCCTCTCTCGGCTCTCTCCGTCCCTCACCTCTCTCTCTCTCTCGGCTCTCTCCGTCTTTCAATATCTCTCTCTCTCAGCTCTTTCTCCGTCTCTCTCACACACACTCTCTCTCTCTCTCTCCGATTCATTTTTCGGCACGTCTCCGGCAGCCTTCATCTCCGACGACCATATTTACAACTGATATGTAAATTAACAATTGTGGGTTTAATTATGAGTTTGATTAACAAATTGTTATCTTGGTTCGGTTGGTTGGTACGTTAGTCATTAAACTAGAGTTCTCGGATTCGGATCTCATCCTAGACCGGTTTTGGTATTATTTTTATACTTAACAAAATCGCGGTTACTATTAGTACTAATATCACTACATAAAAATTATTATTAGGTTTAACTTACTAATATATGTATTCATTATTAATAATTTATTATTATCATTATTATTATAAATATTAAAGTGGTTATTATTATTATTATTAAGGATCATATTATTAGTACTCATCAAAATCATATTTTTTTTATCATTAATTATTAGCAAAAATATAACTGTATTTATTTTGTGAACTCGTTTAGAAATCAACCAAAATCGAGTATGGTATCATTCAGTATTATTTATTATTATTATTTTTATCAACAACATTTTAATTAATACTAAGATCTTTATTCTTTAACTATTATTATTAGTATTATACTATATTAGTATTAATAATAATTATTGTTGTTATTATTATCATCATTATCATACATATATATATAGTAAGGTTAAAATAAGAAGTAAAACTATCCTAAGAAGTGTAAGAAGTGTTTTTTACCCTTAAAAAAATAAAACACACCGAAAAAAAAACACACTAACAATATCCACTATCAGATGATCACATCCAACGCTCGATATTACTTCTCACACATCTTACAAATAACTCACTTCTTATTCTAACCCCACATATATATATAACATACCTTTTTAAAATTATTATTATCATTACTATCATTATCATTAATAATATTATTATAAACTTTATTATCAATTCATTTTTATAAAACCGAACTCTTGATTTAAACCCGTCTTGTTTCTACTCAATAGTGGGTTAGTTATTTAAAAGCCCAATAAAATAATATTATTTTACTTTAAATTACCAATTAAGTACAAGTCTATAATCGTTAACAAATTAACCGGTAATCCAATTAACAACCGAACATTCTTGTCCAATGTTTCAAATGTAATTTCAACTAAAGTTCAAGTTCATTAATATATTTTATTTATTCGTTTTCCATTAGCTTTCAAGTCGGATTCGTTCGTTTCGTTTACAAGCTTTCTATATGTCGATCACTTATTAGTTCTCAATTCGTCATTCGAGGTGAGTACTTTCATACCTCGTTTTCCATCTTTCGTTTTGGGGTGACATTTCATACTTATCAAACTAAATGCTTTATTTACTAGAATCTTAAACCCACAAACGTGATTGTATACTTTATTTAAATAAATGCTCGATTTGGTGTTCTATGCTTCCATGCTTATGTTCTTATGTGTTTACCGCTTTTGGTTGGTTGATTCATAAATCCGTGAACTATCTGGTATTCTCTTATAGCACGGTGCCGTTAATGTATTCTTATTAACGACCTCATGAAATCCGAATCTATTTGGTATTCTCTTATAGACGGCGACGCTAATGAATTATTATTATTAACGACCTCATATAAAAATCCTGAACCATCTGGTATTCTCTTATGGCAGGTGTCGCTAATGTGTTAGCGATCTCATATTATCCATATTGTTGCTTTTATTTATTGTTTTGTATACAAGTTTTGTGGCTTTTTATTATTATATACTTATATGCTCAAACTTATGAATTGCTCACCAACCTTTGTGTTGACAAACTTTATTTTATTAAATGTTACATGTTTGACTTTTGTTGACTCGAGGACTTGACGAAAAACATTAGCAAGACTATTAGGGTATTAGTAAAACGAACAATATAGTTGCTACTTGTTTTCAAATTTGTTTATATGAACGAGATGTGTTGTTTATTGATTTATGAAATAAAATGAGTTGATTAAATATTGTCACTTTAAATAGTTTCTTGTGTAATTGGGCAATCGGTTGCACCCCGACATGTTCCACCGCCTTTGATCGGAGTGTGACACAATCGATCTCAGGTTTATTGTTTTTGTGGTCAAGAAGTCATTCTAAGAACATCAAGGATCACCAAAAATCCAGGTCAGAGGTTCTACAATTGTGCATCTCATGTTAGTGAAACTGAAAATAAGGTTGGAATTAATCTTGTCTTTATGGTGATTGTTGACCCTAAACGCTATATTTTTTTTAATTTAGGGAAAAAAATGTGATTTCTTCTTTATATGGTCTGATTGTGTTTCGTCCACAAGATCTGATATGTGCACAAGATGTACAGACATAATTCATATCTTGATAAGGGCAAATAACTCATTAAAGGATCAACTTGCAAGGAGTGTAGCTTCATGGATTGAATCATAAATAAAAAGTGAAGAAATTGTATTTTATTTGCTTCTTGCTGTTTTTAGGGCTTTTAATTAGTTTTGTAATCCGAGTAAAAAAAGCTAAGAAACTGTATTTTTTTGTGCTTGTTGTTTTTGGGGCTTTTAATTAGTTTTGTAATCGGAGAAAAGTTAACAAACTGTATTTCCATCAGTTTTGTTACTTAATTTTAGGGCTTTGTTGTAGCTGTAAAAGGGTTAATATAAAATTTTAATAAAATTATGTTCCTGAGTTTCGAACCCGCGACAATTGCAATCTATGTCTAATCACAAGCGCCTCAACCGTTTGAGTTACACATTGAGAACATAATAGAACCTCTTCTAATATTTTTATAATCACAAGCGCCTCAACCGTTATGAGAACATAATTGAACCTCTTCTATTTTTTTTTAAATCTCACAATCTCACCAAACCCTAATAAATCTGCTGCCGGCTACTCAATCCTACCAAAAAGCTTCATTAATCTAAAGTTGGAAGATGGATACGTCTTGGATGTCAGTAGGCGACAACAGGTGCAGTAAAGCATATAAAGATGGTGTTAAGGAATTTCTAGATTATGCAGTTCATAATTGCAAGGAAACATCACCATCAATTTCTATTTCATGTCCATATGTTCGGTGTGTGAAACACGTATCTCTTAGTGTAGACGATGTAGAACATGACTTGTACAGGTTTGGAATTGATAAGAATTATACTACTTGGATAAAACATGGAGAAGCCGACACCAACATTCCAACTAAATAATACTAGGTTTGCCAGCACCAATATTCCAACTAATGATAATAATACTGGGTTTGTTGACACCAACAATCCAACTAATGTGACTGATAATAATACTGGGTTTGTTGAAACCAACATTCCAACAAATGCATGTGAAACTGTAGAAATGGTAAATGCTACAAAAGACAATTTCAAAGGCGACAAGAAGCATCAACAGTTTCTACAACTACTTGCTGACGCTGAGAAGCCCCTTATAAAGGATGTCCTGACTTCACCAAGTTGTCTACATTAGTACAACTACTCAACTTGAAGAGAAAGCACGAGGTATCTCATAAGTTCTTTGATGAACTTTTGAAATTGTTGAAAAAGATGCTACCTGCAGATCACGAAATGGTAAATAATATGTATGAGGGCAAAAGGATGATGAAGGCAATGAGCTCAGGATATGAAAAGATACATGTGTGTATCAATGACTGCATTTTTTACTATAGGGATTACAAGGATTTGGAAGCATGGCCAGTTTGTAACAAGTCAAAGTGGAAGGTGGATGAGAAGACTAACAAAACTTACATAAACACGCCCGCTAAGGTACTGTGGTACTTTCCCTTTATTCCACGATTCAAGCGCCTCTTTCAATCAAAGACCACAGCAGAGAATTTAACATGGCACGCCACGAGTACCAATAAACCCGGTGTTTTACGCCACCCATCAGATTCACCAGCATGAAAATCGATAGATGACAAGTACTGCAATACCATCGGAAGCGATCCAAGAAATCTTCGTCTAGGGACTTGCACTGATGGGTCGACGTACATAGAGGCAACAGAAACCACAATGTCTGGCCCGTTTTAGCAGTCATTTACAATCTTCCACCTTGGATGTGTATGAAAATAAAGTTCATCATGCTTTACTTATTATTATTTGGACTGCCAGGAAACAATATTGATGTGTTTTTACAACCTTTAGTTGACGAACTAGCATCTTTATTTGAGGTCGGGGAGCCAACATATGATGCATATAAACAAGAAATGTTTACACTACGTGCAGTTATGTTATGGAAGATTAATGATTACCATGCTCTTGGTACAATATGTGATGGCCCTTACAGTGGATTCAAAGGTTGTGTAGTGTGTGGGCGACACTCAGTGTGCTCGACTTTATCACACAAATAAGTAGAGTTATGCTACCCACGAAAGGTATCTATCACATGACCACCCTTTCAGAAAACAAACAAAGACGTTCAATGGAGAGGAAGAGATGAGAACCGCTAAAGAGCCTATAACAGGGGAAGAGATATACGACGAGGTCAAAAACATTAAGAATGAATGGGGAAAGGGATCAAAATCTCAAAGTGGGAGTAAGAGAAAAAAGGATAACGCAAAACCGCAGCCATATTGGAAGAAGTTCAACATATGGTACCAACGGCTCAGCTATTGGAAGCATTTAACTATCCAACATTGTATTGATTTGATGCATGTTGAAAAGAGTGTGGCAGAGAGTATTATCGAAACATTTTTGAACATTCCCGGTAGGGAAAACGACGGATTGGCAGCTAGAAAGAATTTGGAGTTATTAGGGATTAAAAAGTAGTTGCAACCGAAAGCAAAAGGCAACAATACAGAACTGCCTACAGCATGATTTACATTATCAGCACAATAAAAAAGACATGTTTCTTGAAACATTGTATAAAATGAAGGTTCCACTCGGGTATTGTTATAACTTCTCTAGTTTGGTGAATCTTAAAGAAAGTAAGCTACAAGGCCTTAAATCACATGATTATTACATGCTTATGCAACAGTTTCTGCCCCTTTCAATACGGTCCATCATGCCAGAACCAATGAGAAATGCTATAATCAGGCTTTGTTTTTTTTCAAGTTAATTTGTAGCAAAGAAATCATTGTAGAAGAGCTTGATAAAATGCAGGAAGAGAAAATAGTTACACTGTGCCTGCTGGATAAGTACTTTCCTCCATCATTTTTGGATGTCATGGTTCACTTAACCGTGCACCTTGTTAGAGAGATAAAATTATGTGGCCCACGATTCTTTCGTTGTTTGTATCCATTGAAAGGTGTATGAATGTTATCAAAGGGCATGTGTGAAACAAAACTTATCCAGAAGGGTGCATTGATGAGGAGAACATTGCGGAAGAAACAATAGAGTTTCTCAGTGAGTACCAAAAAAGCGTCAAGAGTACTGTTGGTATTTCACATTATAAGCATGATGATAATGGGGAGACAATTCCTGTCACATGCGCTAAATCAGTTGAAGTTTCTCCTGATCTCTTCAAGAGAGCACATTTCTATGTGTTGTAGAATACGCCTGAAATAGCGCCGTATATCGAGTAAGTATTACTAACATATATACTCTAAATTATATATATATATGTATATATATATATATATATATATATATTAATTCACAATATATTATACTCCTACTTGCAGACAACACAAGACCTCTTTGAAAAAACAAAAGCCTGGTAAACGACAAGCATTGCCGGAGAAGGAGCATACCTTAAAATTTGGTGACTGGTTACGCGACAAGGTAGATCGATTTGTTATGTCATCTATAATTTTTAAAAATCTTGTATAATTTCTGCAATGTAGGTGAATCTAATCCTTGTAATGAAATTCCGGTTTAAAGAGAGCTAGCGGTCTCCCCATGTTCTATATCGGAAACTGTAAAGTGGATTGCACACGGAGCACACCGCAATGTATACAAATACGACTCATACGACATCAACGGTTTTGCATTTCGTATAAAATCTCATGATGGTAGAGTTTAGCAGATTAGCGGGGTTGGTGTAGAGGCGGATGACATGCACATCAAGAAAGACGTGGTGACCTATGGGCAAAACTTTTATTTTGGGGTTTTGCAAGTGATATCATACTAAAAGAATTCCGGTCTTCATGTGCCGATAGGTTGACCGTAAACATGTCAAACATTATATTCTTGGTTACACGTCAGTCGGCCTAAACAAATTTAGCCACAAGGATAATCCGTTCATATTGGCCTCGCATGCACGGCAGGTGTTTTATGTTCAAGATCAGCTGGATAGAAAAAGACATGTTGTCCTCATGACTCCACCCAAGAATTATAGACATTCGTATGACAAGGTCAATGAGGAATTTAGTACGGTAACTTTCCCTCATGAGGGTAATAGATTGCCACGCGTACAACCAAATCAACTGCTTCGTAATGAGTCCCCGGATGTTACCTGGAGGCCCGGGGAAAAGCCTACAACTATTCATAATGGAGATTGAACCCTGCATAGAACTGCTGATTCAAAACCAGCAATTCTGTCTATTGTTACAGAACTGCTAGTGAGGTCGTTGATCATCAGAGAGCACCTGCAAAGAACTGTTGGTTACAATAACTGAGGGTTCCAGAAGACATATTGTGGCGATGGACACCGATGCTTGGGTTGTCGACCAGCATTTTCTTTCCAAACCCAACAGTTGTGTACATTGATATAGTAGTTTGTTAGCCTAGTTAGATGTCTATAATGTTTAAATTTAGTTGTGATACATGATATCACCAATCTTTACTTTGTACTTATTAATTCAAAGTAAAGAAATATTGGTTGTTTTTAATACTATTACTACTTATACAGGCCGGTTTGATGAATTTGTTTCATCTTTTGGCTATTTTGGTCAATTGGTGTCAAGTTCAAATAGAAGTGCAGGTCTATTTCATTTTGTTAAGTTCAAACAGAAATTAACTAAATACACACATTCAAACATCAAGTGTAATGCTGAAACCAAATAAGCAACAAATATAAAATACAACATCATGTTGTCACAGTTAATCCACTTTTTTCCATGCAGTGACGGTCATCATCAACACAAATTTTAATAGAATAACCAAAATGTATTAATTATATTTATAATTAATAAGTAATTTACATTAAATTATAAAAAAACTAATTACAAATTACTAGCTAAGTCCTACCATCAGATTCCATATCTGAATCTACATCCATATCTTCTGGAGTCCGAGAGGGCATGATCTTCCCCCACATGCCGTCTGAGGTGTAGGTGGAGTCCTTAAGCCCTTCGTAGGTGAAGGTTCACCTCAGTATGGAATGCCCCATAAAGGGACACAACCTTGAAATCCTCTATGGAGTTCAACCCAATCCATGCAACCTCGATGCCCTGGACTCCCATCACAATGCTGAAATAGTCAGCAGTGATGTACCCAAGAAACCTAACCATTTGGTTAAGTTGTTGGTACATGAAGGTTTGAGGGTGGACATAGTCCACATACCTCACCCTTTGATTCTTCCGGACGGCACCGGAATCAAAGTGGAAAACGATGGTGAAAAAGGTGGGGTCATAGTAGATGGGTGTAGCCTGACGCTGTTCTCGTACAATCCAACTTGCAGCCATTTTTGGAAATCGAAAGAAGCTGGATTGTGATTTGCTGGATTGGAGGGGATGGGGAAAATCGGAAACCGTGAGTGGTATTTAAACGCCATCGAAAACCGGTACATCTCCCTGACAATTTGAATTGGCGGCACAAGGAAATTGAAAGACAATGTTTACATGGCCACTAGTCAATTCACCGTGTGACCATTAATTACGTTTGGACACACTTAAAAATATTTAACTATGTCCATTTATCACTTATAGCCACGCATAATAAGTGTATCCGTGACAATAAAAGCCTTAGGAAAAATAAAACTAAACTACCTTTGGTCACACAACCTCGTATAAGTGGCCATATGTTTTAAGGTTTTAGCCACATTACTAATAAATACACTGGTTGTTCATCATATTTCGCCACATTATTAAAAATGTGACTAACAAATGTGACATTAAGTCACACAACGTAATATAAGTGGCTATATATTTTACCTTTTAGACACATCTCTTATCAATACAATAGCCGTTCGTCACATTTGGCCACACCTTTAAAACATGTGGCTAGTAAATGTCACAGTTTTCCCTTAAAGTGTGGCTAATACATGTGTTTTTGGTCACATGTATCAAACATCAAACAAACTATGACTGTAGGTCATATTTCGCCACACATTTTTATAATGTGGCTAGCTTATGTCACAGTTTCTTTTCAAAGTGCGGCGAAAAGTACCTGAGTCGTTATAGAATTGTCACATGAAGAAAAAACATGTGTGGCGAAAACTAGTCTGGAAGGTATACAAACGCGGTCAAAGACCTTTTAGCCACACATTTAAGCCAAAGTGTGGCAAATCGCCCAGACCACATGTGTGGCTAAAAGTCTTTTTTCATGTAGTGGCACTTTCTTTTACTCTACGATCTACTGAATGTATGGGTGGTTACCCTTAGGCCTTAAATAATGTTCCAAGATTATTGGGATTGTTTTTTTATTATCAATTATTCAATAAATTTAAACATAAAGATATGAAGGCCCCTTATAGAAATGAAAGCCATCGGAATAGATATGTTGGTCGACAGAGTAGATATGAAGGCCCAACGGAATAGATATGAAAGCCCAAGAGAATAGATCCGTTGGCCGACCGTTTATTAAACCATCAAACTGACGTTTAAAGGATTTTAAACTATCAGACCGACTTTTAATAAATGGCTGGCACCATAAGTGAATGGCCGGGCTTGACCATTTAAGTATATACATGTCTAGATGTGGTTAGTTCAAAAACGAAATGACATCACATAGATATGTCGGGTGCCAGTTCTAATCCGATGGATCCTACCGTTTAGAAATGGACCATTTGGGTATTTTTAGTTTTGTGGTATATGTGTGTGTGGGTGGGTGGGGTGGGGGGTGGTGGTGGTGGTGGTGGTTAGTCAAGGAATTAGCTTTATAAAATGGGTCGTTTTATTCATTATAAATAATCAAACTTAAAGGAATCATATTGTCATTTATCAAAAATAACTTGTGTTTATTAATTGTTTTTAAGAAACCTCGATGCACTAAAATCAAAATCCACATTCCCCTAAGCTTAAGATATCTGAACAATAAAGATACTCCCATCCGAGGAGTAATAGTCGGTCGGCCGACCAAGTTTCTTTTTTCTGCAATCCTTGCAGGAATTTGTGTGGTGGGCAAAATGGGAAATTAACTTTTCCTTGTACCCTCTCTGATTTTAAAGTGGGATTCACTGGACAGTTAAATTAAAGAAACATCGGTTTTATATAATTTCAACTATTTTGTATTGGTAAATATAGTTTCAATATTAAATTTGGTTGGTGGCGGTCTAAACTAAAGAGGTGTTTGTTTTTAACGGACCGCGAGTAACAAATGTTAACTCCGTTAGTGATTTGCTGACATGGACATTCTTCTCCGGCCGCACCACACAGGAAATATGCAACGCCTCTATTCTCTCTGATATCGTTACACAGTCTCTCTCTTTCCCCTCATTCAAAACCTAATCGACGTTACACCATCGTTGTCTGTGGCTGAGTCCACCCTCGTCAATCGTGCACCATTCGAGATAATTGAAACATCTTCGACTCGTTTTGATCTCCTTAACAAAAGCCCTAGGTTTAATTGTAAATTGTGTAACATTGATTATGAATTTTTGAAAATAAGATCAGGTTTAATATCTAAGGATTGGCCGTGAAAGAAGATGAAATCTTCTTCATTTTCTAATTTCCTATGTGTTTTGAAGAGGGAAAGAGACGGATTAATGATATTATAGAGAATGGAGGCAAGTTACGATATCTGATAGGTTTAGAGCGTGATACGACCATAGAAGAAGGTCTATGGCCAAGTTGGGACCGCCATCAACCAAGTTTAATGTTGAGACTGTTATTTGTCAATAGAGCATACTTGGTTAAAACCAGCATTCTAAATTAAAACAAAAGTTAAAACTTATAGTTAAGTAATACTTTAAAGTGGGACAAAAATGAGAAGGATTTGCAGCCATAAAAAAAACCATTTAAAAATTAATAAAAAAATCATAACTTAAAATATAAAAAACAAAAAAAAACTATATTGTTTCTCTCGTTCTAAAAAACACAAATTGAGGGAAAAAACCATGTCTCTTTTATTTATTTTGTATTTTCGTAATTGATTGTGTCTTTTTTCTTTAATATTTTGTTATATTACTCAAAACTGTGTTATACTTAGCTTGGAATTGTGTTATATTTTGCGATTTGATTGTGTCTTTTTTTTATCTATCATTGTGTATTTTGTTATATTCGTCATTGTGTCTTTTTTCCAAGACATTGCGTGTTTTTTATCTCCTATTTTAATTATTTTTAACGAGAATGACGAGGGAAACGCTTTATTTTTTTTTCACTTTTTCTATTTATATTATATTTTGAGTTATAATTTTTTAATTATTTTTGTTGAATTTCTTTTATGAGTTTCTTTTTCCATAAATTCTTCCCACACTTCTAGTTTTTGTCTTCCTTTATGTTTTAACTTTTGCTTAAAATTTAGAAGATATATATTTAAAACTAGGTTAGGTACCCGTGTACTACACGGGTTAAACAATTAAAATTGTATAATAACAAAATTTTTTAATAGTTCATAAAATAAACACCGTGTCACATGAAATAATAAAAAAAATACCCTAAACCTATTGTATTTCCCTTACTTTCAGTTGCATCATTCCTAGTAACATACCAGATTTAAAAATAAGAAGAAAAAAATTAAAAACTCCACTCGTAATCAAACGACCACAATTTAAACAGAAAACGATAACGTTTAACCAAACAAACCCAATTAAACTGAAAACCACAAACAAAGTTAATGAAGAATTGATTTGAAGTAATGAAACAAACCACCAAAAAATTTACAATTGCATCTCCTTCACCAATTGTGTAGCTTGCTCTACTTAGCTCTTCAACCAACTTCATACAAACAAAACAAACAATCAACTAAAGCTTGCAATTAACGATTTTCATTAAAAACTTCTAAAACCGAAAACTCACATTC